>NC_090767.1:3992639-4318868 GCF_036898095.1 Palaemon carinicauda
AATCAATCAGTAGAACTACAAAAGTTCAAAGTTGGAGCAAATGCTTTTTTGTTGACCAGGCGGACATAGTCTTTTTATAGTTTATTTATGACATATTTGTTTTTGATGTTGTTGATAGTTTATTATATGACATGTCTGTTTTGACGTTGTTTCTTATTTTAGAATGATTTATTGTTAATTTATTCTCTTCATTTATTTATTTCCTTATTTCCTTTCCTCACTGGGCTATTTTTCCCTGTTGGAGCCCCTGGGCTTATAGCATCCTGCTTTTCCAACTAGGGTTGTAGCTTGGATAGTAATAATAATAATAATAATAGCCATAGCCATAGCCATAGCCATAGACATAGACATATATATAGACATAACCATAGTCATAGCCATAGACATAGCCATAGCCATATCCATAGACATAGACATAGCCATAGCCATAGCCAGAGCCATAGACATAGCCATAGCCAAAGCCATAGCCAGAGACATAGCCATAATCATAGCCATAGCCATAGCCATAGCATCCATAGCCATAGCCATAGACATAGACATAGCCATAGCCAGAGACATAGATATAGCCATACACATAGACATAGACATAGCCATAGACATAGATATAGAGAGAGCTATAGCCATAGCCATAGACATACACATAGCCAGACCTATATCCATAGTCAGAGTCATAGCCATAGCCATAGACATAGCCATAGCCATAGCCATAGACATAGACATAGCCATAGCCTTAACCATAGACATAGCCATAGCCATAACCATTGACGTAGCCATAGCCATAGCCGTAGATGTTTCCGTAGCTGTAACCTTAGCCATAGCCATAGCCGTATGATGTAGCCGTAGCCGTAGCTGTAGCTGTAGCAATAGACAAAGCCATATCCATAGCCAGACACATAGATATGGCCATAGCCATAGCCATAGACAGGGCTATAGCCACAGCCATAGCCATAGACATAGCCATAGCCAAAGCCATAGCTTTAGCCATATCCGTAGCCGTTGCCATAGCCATATATGTAGCCGTAGCCATAGCCGTCTCCGTAGACATAGATATAAACATAGCCACAGCCATAGACATAGACATAGACATAGCCATAGCTAAAGCCATGGTATACATAGCCATAGCCATAGACATAGACATAGCCATAGCCATAGCCATAGCCATAGCCATAGCCATAGTCATAGCCGAAGCCAAAGCCATAGACATAGCCATAGCCATAGCCATAACCATAGACATAGATATAGCCATAGCCATAGCCATAGACATAGATATAGCCATAGCCATAGCCATGGTATACATAGCCATAGCCATAGACATAGACATAGACATAGCCATAGCCATAGCCATCGACATTGCCTTAGCCATAACCAGAGACATAGCCATAGACATAGACATAAACATAGACATGAACATGGCCATAGCCATGGCTACAGACATAGATATAGCCATAGCCATAGCCATAGCCATAGACAAGGACATAGTCATAGCCAAAGACAGACATATACATAGACATTGATATAGCCATAGCCATAGCAATATCTGAAGACATAGATATAGACATTGACATAGCCCTCGCCATAGCAATAGCCATAGCCATAGCCATAGACATAGACATAGGCATAGCCATAGACTTAGACATAGCCATAGACATAGCCAGAGCCATAGCAATAGCCATAGCCATAGCCATAGACAAAGACATAGCCATAGCCCTAGCTATAGCTATAACCATAGCCATAGACAAAGACATAGCCATAGCCCTAGCCATAGACATATACATAGCCATAGCCATAGCCAAACCCCTGGTAGACATAGACATAGCCTTAGCTATAGCCATACCCATAGACATAGACATAGCAATAGCCATAGACATAGACATAGCCATTGTCATAGCCAAAGCCATAGACATGGATATAGCCATAGTCATAACCTTAGACATAGCGATAGCCATAGACATAACCATAGCTATAGACATAGACATTGCCATAGCCAGAGCCAGAGCCATAGCTATAGACATTGACAGAGACATAGCCATAGACATAGACATAGTATAGCCATTGATGTAGCCATAGCCATAGCCATAGCCATAGATGTAGCCGTAGCCGTAGCCGTAGCCGTAGATGTAGCCATTGACATAGACATAGACATAGACATAGCCGTAGACATTGCCATAGCCAAAGCCATAGACATAGACATAGCCATAGCTGTAGCCGTAGCCATAGTCATAGCCATAGACGTAGCCAGAGCCGTAGCCGTAGCCATAGACATACACATAGACATAGCCATAGCCATAGACATAGACATAGCATTAGGCATAGCCATAGCCATCTCCATAGCCATAGCCATAACCATAGACAAAGTAGCCGTAGCCATAGACTTAGACATAGACAGCAATAGGCTTAGACAGACATAGCCATATACATAGACATAGCCATAGCCATAGACATAGACACAGCCTGAGCCATAGCCATTGCCATAGACATAGACAGAGCCATAGCCATAGACATAGCCATAGACATAGACACAGCCAGAGCCATAGCCATAGCCATAGACATAGACAGAGCCCTAGCCATAGACTTAGCCATAGACTTAGACATAGCCATAGCCATAGCTATAGCCATAGCTGTAGCCATAGCCATAGCCATGGTAGACATAGACATAGCCATTGCCAGAGCCATAGACATAGACATAGCCATAGACATAGCCTTAGAAATAGACATAACCATAGCCATAGACAGACATAGCCATAGCCATAGTCATAGCCAAAGCCATAGACATAGCCATAGCCATAGACAGACAGATAAAAACATAGACATAGCCATAGCCATAGACATAGACATAGCCATAGCCATAGCCATAGACATAGACATAGCCATAACCATGGTAGACATACATAAACATAACCATAGCCATATCCATAGCCATAGACATAGCCATAGCCATAGCCATAGCCATTGCCATTGCAATTGCCATTGCCATAGCCATAGCCATAGCATAACCATAGCCATAGCCACACATACATAGCCATAGCCATACACAGAGACATAGACTTAGACATACACATAGACATAGCAATAGCCATAGCCATAGCCAAACACATACACATAGCCATAGCCATAGACTTAAACATAGCCATAAACATAGATATAGCCATAGCCATAGAAATAGCCATAGCCATAGCTATAGCCATAGCCAGAGCTATAGCTATAGACAGAAATGGCCATAGCCCTAGCCATAGACATAGACATAGCCATAGCCATAGCCATAGCCATACCCATGGTAGACATCGACAAAGCATTAGCCAGGGCCATGGCCATAGACATAGACATAGACATAGCAATAGCCATAGACATAGACATAGCCATAGTCATAGCCATAGCCATAGCCATAGACATGGACATAGCCATAGCCTTAGTATAACGATAGCATTAAACATAGCTATACCCATAGACAAAGACATTGCCATAGCCATAGCCATAGCCATGGCTATAGACATAGCCATAGACATAAACATTGATATAGCCATAGACATCGCCATAGACATAGACATAGCCAGAGCCAGAGCCAGAGCCATAGCCATAGCCATAGCCATAGTCATAGACATAGACATACACATACACATAGCCATAGCCATAGCCAAAGCCATTATCAGAGCCATAGCCATAGCCATAGACAGACACATACACATAACCATAGCCATAAACATGAATATAGCCCTAGCCATAGCCATAGCCATAGACATACCCATAGGCATAGGCATAGACATAGCCATAGCCATAGACATGGCCTTAGCCATAGCCATAGCCATAGATGACGCCATGGCCATACCCGTAGCCGTAGTCATAGCCATATACATAGATGAAGACAAAGCTATAGCCCTAGACAGCCATAATCATAGCCATAGCCATAGCCATAGCCAGAGCCATAGACATACACAACCATAGCCATAGTCATAGACAAAAACATAGCAATACACATAGACATAGACATAGCCATAGACATAGACATAGCCATAGATATAGACAGAGCTATAGCCATAGTCATAGCCATAGCCATAGACATACACATAGCCAGAACTATAGCCATAGTCATAGCCATAGCCATAGCCATAGCCATAGACATAGACAGAGACATAGCCATAGTTATAGACATAGCCATAGATATAGCCCTAGCCATAGCCATAGACTTAGTCATAGCCATAGCCAGAGACATAGCCCTAGCCATAGCCATTGACGTAGCCAAAGCGATAGCCTTAGATGTAGACGTAGCCGTAGCCATAGTCATACGATGTAGCCATAGCCGTAGCCTTAGCCATAGCCATATGATGTAGCCTTAGCCGTAGCCGTAGCTTTAGCCGTAGCCATAGACATAGCCCTAGCCATAGCCATAGACATAGACATAGACATAGCATTAGCCATAGACATAGACATGGACATAGCCATAGCCATATCCATAGCCATACCCATGGTAGACATAGACATAGCCATAGACATAGCAATAGCCATTACCATAGCAATAGTCATAGACATAGCCCTAGCCTTAGCCAAAGACATAGACATAGACATAGCATTAGCCTTAGACAAAGACATGGACATAGCCATAGCCATATCCATAGCCATCCCCATGGTAGACATAGACATATCCATAGACATAGCAATAGCCATTACCATAGCAATAGACATTGACATAGCCATAGTCATAGCAACATAGCCATAGCCATAGTCATAGCCATAGACATAGCCATAGCCATAGCCAAAGCCAGACATAGACATAGCCATAGCCATAGACATAGACATAGACATAGATATAGCCATAGCCATAGCCAGACATAGCCACTTAGCCATAGCCATAGCAATAGCCATAGACATAGACATAGCCAAAGCAATAAACATAGCCATAGCCATAGCCATAGCCATTGACATAGCCATAGCTATAGCCATAGCTATAGCCATAGCCATAGCCATAGACATAGTGATAGCCACAGCCCTAGCCATAGTCATAGCCATATCAATAGACAGATTTAGCTGTAGTCATAGCTTTTGACATAGACATAGCCATAGCCATAGACATAGCCTCAGCCATAGCCATAGCCATAGCTATAGCCATAGCCATAGACATAGCCATAGCCAAAGCCATTGCCATAGACAATGCCTCAGCCATAGCCATAGCCATACCCAAAGGGTCAGCCATAGCCATAGCCAGAGACAGAGCCATAGCCATAGCCATAGAGATAGCCATAGACATAGACATAGACATAGACATAGACATTGCCGTAGCCATAGCCGTAGCCATAGCCATAGATGTAGACATAGCTATAGCCATAGCCATAGACATAGACATAGCCATAAACATAATCATAACCATAGCCATGGCCATAGTCATAACCATAGCCATAGCCATAGCCATATAGATATAGCTATAGCCATAGCATATTCATAGTCTTAGCCATAGCCAAAGCCATAGCCACAGTGACATAGACATAGCCATAGACATTGACATAGACATAGATATACCAATAGCCTTTTTCATTGCCATAGACATAGCCAGAGCCATAGACATAGACATAGCCAAAGATTTAGACATAGACATAGTCATAGACATAGTCTTAGCCAGACATAGATATATCGACAGAAATAGCCATAGATATAGACATAGCCATAGCCATAGCCATAGCCAGAGGCATATACATAGACATAGCTATAGCCATAGCCATAGACATAGACAGAGCCATAGCCATAGCCATAGTCATAGACATTGACATAGACATAGCCTTAGATATAGACAGAGCCATAGCCATAGCCATAGCCATAGCATTAGACATAGCCATAGCCATAGCCAGAGACATAGACATAATAATAGCCATAGCCATAGACATAGACATAGCCCTAGCTATAGATATAGACATGACCATAGCCATAGACAGAGACTTAGACCTAGCCATAGCCATAAACATAGCCATAGCCATAGCCATACACATAGACAGACCCATAGCCATAGACTTAGACATAGACATAGCCATAGCCATAGCCATAGCCATAAACATAGACATAGACATAGCCATAGCCATAGCCATAGACATAGCCCTAGCCATAGCCATAGCTATAGCCATAACCATAGCCATAGCCATAGCCATAGCCATAGATTAGACATAGCCATAGCCATAGCCATAGACATGGACATAGCCCTAGCCATAGCCAGAGCCATAGACATGGACATAGACAAAGCCATAGCCATAGCCATAGACATAGCCATAGCCAAAGACAGAGATATAGCCAAAGCCATAGACATACCCATAGCCATAGCCATAACCCTGGCCATAAACATAGCCATAGTCATAGGAATACCAATAGCCATTGCCATAGACAGAGCCATAGCTATAGCCATAGATATAGCCATAGCCATTTACACATACATAGCCTTAGCCATAGCCATAGACAGCCATAGCCATAGACATAGACATAACAAGCCATAGACAGCACTATAGCCATAGCCATAGCCATAGCCATAGCCATAGAAATAGCCATAGACATAGTCATGGCCATAGCCATTGCCATAGCCATAGCCATAGCCATAGACATAGACATAGACATGCTTAGACATAGACATAGCCATAGATATAGACAAATATATAGACATAAACATAGCCATAGCCATAGCCATAGCCATAACCTTGGACATAGACAAGGACATAGCCATAGCCATAGCCATAGTCATAGACATAGATATAGATAGCCATATCCATAAACATAGCCATAGCAATAGACATAGACTTTGCCATAAACATAGCCATAGCCTTAGCCATAGCCATAGCCATAGCCATAGACATGAACATAGCCATAGCCATAAATATAGCCATAGACACAGACATAGACATAGCCATAGACATAGACATAGTCATAGCCATAGCCATAGATATAACATAGATATAGCCATAGACATAGACATAGCCATAGCCTTAGCCATAGCCTTAGCCATAGCCATAGCCATACCCATAGCCATAGACATAGCCGTAGTCGTAGCCGTAGCAGTAGCCAAAGATATAGCTCTAGCCTTAGCCGTAACCGTAGCCGTAGCCATAGCCATAGCCCTATCCATAACCATAGCCAGACTTAGACATAGACATTGACATAGACATAGAGATAGCCATTGCCATAGCCAGAACCAGACATAGCCATAGCTATAGCAATAAACAAAGACATAGCCATTGCCAGAGCCATAGCCCGAGCCATAGACATAGACATAGACATAGACATAGCCATAGATTTAGACTTAGACGTTGTCAGAGCCATAGACATAGACATAGCCATAGCCATAGACATAGACATAGCCAGACATAGACATAGCCATAGACATACACATAGACATAGAATAAGACATAGCCATAGCCATAGCTAAACATAGACATAGCCATTGCCATACCCATAGACAGAGCATAGCCATAGGCATAGCCATAGAATAGTCATAGACTAAGCCATAGCTATAGACGTAGCCGTAGCCGTAGCCGTAGCGGTCGGCCTTGCCGTTGCCATCGCCGTTGCCGAAGACGTAGCCGTAGCAATGGACGTGGACGTGGTTGTAGCCATAGTCATAGCCATAGCCATAGATATAGACATGGACATAGATATGCCCATTGCTAAAACCATAGGGTAGTGTTCTTGGCCCATTACTTTTTATACTATATACACATGACATGTGGTTTGGCCTAGAAAACAAGCTTGTTGCATATGCAGATGATGCTACTCTCTTTGCATCAATTCCATCCCCTGAATGTAGATCTAGGGTTGGTGAATCCCTTAATAGAGATTTAGCTAGAATTAGTCCATGGTGCAAATTATGGGGTATGAAGTTGAATCCTAACAAAACTCAAAGTATGATTGTAGGTAGGTCAAGGACGGTGGTTCCTCAACATCCGGATCTCAGTATTGATAATGTTTCTTTAAATATGTATGACTCTTTCAAAATTTTAGGTGTGATTCTCGACAGTAAATTTACTTTTGAGAAACATATAAGGTCTGTGTCTTCTTCAATTTCACAAAAAATAGGCTTATTGAGAAAGTCTTTCAAGATTTTCGGTGATCAATCTATTTTGAAGAAGTGTTTTAATTCTTTCATTCTACCTTGTTTTGAGTATTGTTCTCCTGTCTGGTCTTCAGCTGCTGATTCTCATCTTAATTTGTTGGACAGAAACTTACGGTCTATTAAATTTCTTATTCCTGATCTAGATATTAATCTTTGGCACCGTCGTTCAATTAGTTCATTATGCATGTTGCATAAGATTTTTCACAACTCTGACCATCCTTTACATTCAGATCTCCCTGGACAATTCTATCCTGTTCGTAATACTAGGCAGGCAGTTAATTCTAATAGCCAGGCCTTCTCCATCACGAGGCTCAATACTACGCAGTACTCTAGAAGTTTTATTCCAGCTGTGACCAAGTTGTGGAATGATCTTCCTAATCGGGTGGTTGAATCAGTAGAACTACTAAAGTTCAAAGTTGGAGCAAATGCTTTTTTGTTGACCAGGCGGACATAGTCTTTTTATAGTTTATTTATGACATATTTGTTTTTGATGTTGTTGATAGTTTATTATATGACATGTCTGTTTTGACGTTGTTTCTTATTTTAGAATGATTTATTGTTAATTTATTCTCTTCATTTATTTATTTCCTTATTTCCTTTCCTCACTGGGCTATTTTTCCCTGTTGGAGCCCCTGGGCTTATAGCATCCTGCTTTTCCAACTAGGGTTGTAGCTTGGATAGTAATAATAATAATAATAATAGCCATAGCCATAGCCATAGACATAGACATATATATAGACATAACCATAGTCATTGCCATAGACATAGCCATAGCCATAGCCAGAGCCATAGACATAGCCATAGCCATAGCCATAGCCAGAGACATAGCCATAATCATAGCCATAGCCATAGCCATAGCATCCATAGCCATAGCCATGGACATAGACATAGCCATAGCCAGAGACATAGATATAGCCATTCACATAGACATAGACTTAGCCATAGACATAGATATAGAGAGAGCTATAGCCATAGCCATAGACATACACATAGCCAGACCTATATCCATAGTCAGAGTCATAGCCATAGCCATAGACATAGCCATAGCCATAGCCATAGACATAGACATAGCCATAGCCTTAACCATAGACATAGCCATAGCCATAACCATTGACGTAGCCATAGCCATAGCCGTAGATGTTTCTGTAGCTGTAACCTTAGCCATAGCCATAGCCGTATGATGTAGCCGTAGCCGTAGCTGTAGCTGTAGCAATAGACAAAGCCATATCCATAGCCAGAGACATAGATATGGCCATAGCCATAGCCATAGACAGGGCTATAGCCACAGCCATAGCCATAGACATAGCCATAGCCAAAGCCATAGCTTTAGCCATATCCGTAGCCGTTGCCATAGCCATATATGTAGCCGTAGCCATAGCCGTCTCCGTAGACATAGATATAAACATAGCCACAGCCATAGACATAGACATAGACATAGCCATAGCTAAAGCCATGGTATACATAGCCATAGCCATAGACATAGACATAGCCATAGCCATAACCATAGCCATAGCCATAGCCATAGTCATAGCCGAAGCCAAAGCCATAGACATAGCCATAGCCATAGCCATAACCATAGACATAGATATAGCCATAGCCATAGCCATAGACATAGATATAGCCATAGCCATAGCCATGGTATACATAGCCATAGCCATAGACATAGACATAGACATAGCCATAGCCATAGCCATCGACATTGCCTTAGCCATAGCCATAGACATAGCCATAGACATAGACATAAACATAGACATGAACATGGCCATAGCCATGGCTACAGACATAGATATAGCCATAGCCATAGCCATAGCCATAGACAAGGACATAGTCATAGCCAAAGACAGACATATACATAGACATTGATATAGCCATAGCCATAGCAATATCTGAAGACATAGATATAGACATTGACATAGCCATAGCCATAGCAATAGCCATAGCCATAGCCATAGACATAGACATAGCCATAGCCATAGACTTAGACATAGCCATAGACATAGCCAGAGCCATAGCAATAGCCATAGCCATAGCCATAGACAAAGACATAGCCATAGCCCTAGCTATAGCTATAACCATAGCCATAGACAAAGACATAGCCATAGCCCTAGCCATAGACATATACATAGCCATAGCCATAGCCAAACCCATGGTAGACATAGACATAGCCTTAGCCATAGCCATACCCATAGACATAGACATAGCAATAGCCATAGACATAGACATAGCCATTGTCATAGCCAAAGCCATAGACATGGATATAGCCATAGTCATAACCTTAGACATAGCGATAGCCATAGACATAACCATAGCTATAGACATAGACATTGCCATAGCCATAGCCAGAGCCATAGCTATAGACATTGACAGAGACATAGCCATAGACATAGACATAGCATAGCCATTGATGTAGCCATAGCCATAGCCATAGCCATAGATATAGCCGTAGCCGTAGCCGTAGCCGTAGACGTAGCCATTGACATAGACATAGACATAGACATAGCCGTAGACATTGCCATAGCCAAAGCCATAGACATAGACATAGCCATAGCTGTAGCCGTAGCCATAGTCATAGCCATAGACGTAGCCAGAGCCGTAGCCGTAGCGATAGACATACACATAGACATAGCCATAGCCATAGACATAGACATAGCTTTAGGCATAGCCATAGCCATCTCCATAGCTATAGCCATAACCATAGACAAAGTAGCCGTAGCCAGAGACTTAGATATAGACAGCAATAGGCTTAGACAGACATAGCCATATACATAGACATAGCCATAGCCATAGACATAGACACAGCCTGAGCCATAGCCATAGCCATAGAAATAGACAGAGCCATAGCCATAGACATAGCCATAGACATAGACACAGCCAGAGCCATAGCCATAGCCATAGATATAGACAGAGCCCTAGCCATAGACATAGCCATAGACATAGACATAGCCATAGCCATAGCTATAGCCATAGCTGTAGCCATAGCCATAGCCATGGTAGACATAGACATAGCCATTGCCAGAGCCATAGACATAGACATAACCATAGACATAGCCTTAGAAATAGACATAACCATAGCCATAGACAGACATAGCCATAGCCATAGTCATAGCCAAAGCCATAGACATAGCCATAGCCATAGACAGACAGACAAAAACATAGACATAGCCATAGCCATAGACATAGACATAGCCATAGCCATAGCCATAGCCATAGCCATAGCCATTGCCATCGCCATTGCCATTGCCATAGCCATAGCCATAGCATAACCATAGCCATAGCCACACATACATAGCCATAGCCATACACAAAGACATAGACTTAGACATACACATAGACATAGCAATAGCCATAGCCATAGCCAAACACATACACATAGCCATAGCCATAGACTTAAACATAGCCATAAACATAGATATAGCCATAGCCATAGAAATAACCATAGCCATAGCTATAGCCATAGCCATAGCCATAGCTATAGACAGAAATGGCCATAGCCCTAGCCATAGACATAGACATAGCCATAGCCATAGCCATAGCCATGCCCAGGGTAGACATCGACAAAGCATTAGCCAGGGCCATGGCCATAGACATAGACATAGACATAGCAATAGCCATAGACATAGACATAGCCATAGTCATAGCCATAGCCATAGCCATAGACATGGACATAACCATAGCCTTAGTATAACGATAGCATTAAACATAGCTATACCCATAGACAAAGACATTGCCATAGCCATAGCCATAGCCAAAGCTATAGACATAGCCATAGACATAAACATAGATATAGCCATAGACATCGCCATAGACATAGACATAGCCAGAGCCAGAGCCAGAGCCATAGCTATAGCCATAGTCATAGACATAGACATACACATACACATAGCCATAGCCATAGCCAAAGCCATTATCAGAGCCATAGCCATAGCCATAGACAGACACATACACATAACCATAGCCATAAACATGAATATAGCCCTAGCCATAGCCATAGCCATAGACATACCCATAGCCATAGGCATAGACATAGCCATAGCCATAGACATGGCCTTAGCCATAGCCATAGCCATAGATGACGCCATGGCCATACCCGTAGCCGTAGTCATAGCCATATACATAGATGAAGACAAAGCTATAGCCATAGACAGCCATAATCATAGCCATAGCCATCGCCATAGCCAGAGCCATAGACATACACAACCATAGCCATAGTCATAGACAAAAACATAGTCATACACATAGACATAGACATAGCCATAGACATAGACATAGCCATAGATATAGACAGAGCTATAGCCATAGTCATAGCCATAGCCATAGACATACACATAGCCAGAACTATAGCCATAGTCATAGCCATAACCATAGCCATAGACATAGACAGAGACATAGCCATAGTTATAGACATAGCCATAGATATAGCCATAGCCATAGCCATAGACTTAGTCATAGCCATAGCCAGAGACATAGCCCTAGCCATAGCCATTGATGTAGCCAAAGCGATAGCCTTAGATGTAGACGTAGCCGTAGCCATAGTTATACTATGTAGCCATAGCCGTAGCCTTAGCCATAGCCATATGATGTAGCCTTAGCCGTAGCCGTAGCTTTAGCCGTAGCCATAGACATAGCCCTAGCCATAGCCATAGACATAGACATAGACATAGCATTAGCCATAGACATAGACATGGACATAGCCATAGCCATATCCATAGCCATACCCATGGTAGACATAGACATAGCCATAGACATAGCAATAGCCATTACCATAGCAATAGTCATAGACATAGCCCTAGCCATAGCCAAAGACATAGACATAGACATAGCATTAGCCATAGACAAAGACATGGACATAGCCATAGCCATATCCATAGCCATCCCCATGGTAGACATAGACATATCCATAGACATAGCAATAGCCATTACCATAGCAATAGACATAGACATAGCCATAGTCATAGCAACATAGCCATAGCCATAGTCATAGCCATAGACATAGCCATAGCCATAGCCAAAGCCAGACATAGACATAGCCATAGCCATAGACATAGACATAGACATCAATATAGCCATAGCCATAGCCAGACATAGCCACTTAGCCATAGCCTTAGCCATAGCCATAGCAATAGCCATAGACATAGCCATAGCCAAAGCAATAAACATAGCCATAGCCATAGCCATAGCCATTGACATAGCCATAGCTATAGCCATAGCTATAGCCATAGCCATAGCCATAGACATAGTGATAGCCACAGCCCTAGCCATAGTCATAGCCATATCAATAGACAGATTTAGCTGTAGTCATAGCTTTTGACATAGACAGAGCCATAGCCATAGACATAGCCTCAGCCATAGCCATAGCCATAGCTATAGCCATAGCCATAGACATAGCCATAGCCAAAGCCATTGCCATAGACAATGCCTCAGCCATAGCCATAGCCATACCCAAAGGGTCAGCCATAGCCATAGCCAGAGACAGAGCCATAGCCATAGCCATAGAGATAGCCATAGACATAGACATAGACATTGCCGTAGCCATAGCCGTAGCCATAGCCATAGATGTAGACATAGCTATAGCCATAGCCATAGACATAGACATAGCCATAAACATAATCATAACCATAGCCATGGCCATAGTCATAACCATAGCCATAGCCATAGCCATATAGATATAGCTATAGCCATAGCATATTCATAGTCTTAGCCATAGCCAAAGCCATAGCCACATAGACATAGACAGAGCCATAGACATTGACATAGACATAGATATACCAATAGCCTTTTTCATTGCCATAGACATAGCCATAGATATAGACATAGACAAAGCCATAGCCATTGCCATTACCATACCCATAGCCATAGTCATAGCCATAGCCATAGCCATAGCCATATAGACATAGACATAGACACAGCCATAGCCATAGACATAGCCATAGCCGTAGCCATAGCCATAGCCCTATCCATAGCCATAGCCAGACTTAGACATAGACATTGACATAGACATAGAGATAGCCATTGCCATAGCCAGAGCCAGACATAGCCATAGCTATAGCAATAAACAAAGACATAGCCATTGCCAGAGCCATAGCCCGACCCATAGACATAGACATAGACATAGATTTAGACTTAGACGTAGTCAGAGCCATAGACATAGACATAGCCATAGCCATAGACATAGACATAGCCAGACATAGACATAGTCATAGACATACACATAGACATAGAATAAGCCATAGCTAAGCATAGACATAGCCATTGCCATACCCATAGACAGAGCATAGCCATAGGCATAGCCATAGACATAGTCATAGACTAAGCCATAGCTATAGACGTCGCCGTAGCCGTAGCGGTCGCCCTTGCCGTTGCCATCGCCGTTGCCGAAGACGTAGCCGTAGCAATGGACGTGGACATGGTTGTAGCCATAGTCATAGCCATACCCATAGATATAGACATGGACATAGACATGTCCATTGCTAAAACCATAGCCATAGCCATAGCCATAGACATAGACATATATATAGACATAACCATAGCCATAGCCATAGACATAGCCATAGCCATATCCATAGACATAGACATAGCCATAGCCAGAGCCATAGACATAGCCATAGCCATAGCCATAGCCAGAGACATAGCCATAATCATAGCCATAGCCATAGCCATAGCATCCATAGCCATAGCCATGGACATAGACATAGCCATAACCAGAGACAGATATAGCCATTCACATAGACATAGACATAGCCATAGACATAGATATTGACAGAGCTATAGCCATAGCCATAGACATACACATAGCCAGACCTATATCCATAGTCATAGCCATAGCCATAGCCATAGACATAGCCATAGCCATAGCCATAGACATAGACATAGCCATAGCCTTAACCATAGACATAGCCATAGCCATAACCATTGACGTAGCCATAGCCATAGCCGTAGATGTTTCTGTAGCTGTAACCTTAGCCATAGCCATAGCCGTATGATGTAGCCGTAGCCGTAGCTGTAGCTGTAGCAATAGACAAAGCCATATCCATAGCCAGAGACATAGATATGGCCATAGCCATAGCCATAGACAGGGCTATAGCCACAGCCATAGCCATAGACATAGCCATAGCCAAAGCCATAGCTTTAGCCATATCCGTTGCCGTTGCCGAAGCCATATATGTAGCCGTAGCCATAGCCGTCTCCGTAGACATAGATATAAACATAGCCACAGCCATAGACATAGACATAGACATAGCCATAGCTAAAGCCATGGTATACATAGCCATAGCCATAGACATAGACATAGCCATAGCCATAGCCATAGTCATAGCCGAAGCCAAAGCCATAGACATAGCCATAGCCATAGCCATAACCATAGACATAGATATAGCCATAGCCATAGCCATAGACATAGATATAGCCATAGCCATAGCCATGGTATACATAGCCATAGCCATAGACATAGACATAGACATAGCCATAGCCATAGCCATCGACATTGCCTTAGCCATAGCCATAGACATAGACATAAACATAGACATGAACATGGCCATAGCCATGGCTACAGACATAGATATATCCATGGCCATAGCCATAGCCATAGACAAGGACATAGTCATAGCCAAAGACAGACATATACATAGACATTGATATAGCCATAGCCATAGCAATATCTGAAGACATAGATATAGACATTGACATAGCCATAGCCATAGCAATAGCCATAGCCATAGCCATAGACAAAGACATAGACATAGCCATAGCCATAGACTTAGACATAGCCATAGACATAGCCAGAGCCATAGCAATAGCCATAGCCATAGCCATAGACAAAGACATAGCCATAGCCCTAGCTATAGCTATAACCATAGCCATAGACAAAGACATAGCCATAGCCCTACCCATAGACATATACATAGCCATAGCCATAGCCAAACCCATGGTAGACATAGACATAGCCTTAGCCATAGCCATAACCATAGACATAGACATAGCAATAGCCATAGACATAGACATAGCCATTGTCATAGCCAAAGCCATAGACATGGATATAGCCATAGTCATAACCTTAGACATAGCGATAGCCATAGACATAACCATAGCTATAGACATAGACATTGCCATAGCCATAGCCAGAGCCATAGCTATAGACATTGACAGAGACATAGCCATAGACATAGACATAACATAGCCATTGATGTAGCCATAGCCATAGCCATAGCCATAGATGTAGCCGTAGCCGTAGCCGTAGACGTAGCCATTGACATAGACATAGACATAGACATAGCCGTAGACATTGCCATAGCCAAAGCCATAGACATAGACATAGCCATAGCTGTAGCCGTAGCCATAGTCATAGCCATAGACGTAGCCAGAGCCGTAGCCGTAGCCATAGACATACACATAGACATAGCCATAGCCATAGACATAGACATTGCATTAGGCATAGCCATAGCCATCTCCATAGCCATAGCCATAACCATAGAAAAAGTAGTCGTAGCCATAGACTTAGACATAGACAGCAATAGGCTTAGACAGACATAGCCATATACATAGACATAGCCATAGCCATAGACATAGACACAGCCTGAGCCATAGCCATAGCCATAGACATAGACAGAGCCATAGCCATAGACATAGCCATAGATATAGACACAGCCAGAGCCATAGCCATAGCCATAGACATGAACAGACCCCTAGCCATAGACATAGCCATAGACATAGACATAGCCATAGCCATAGCTATAGCCATAGCTGTAGCCATAGTCATAGCCATGGTAGACATAGACATAGCCATTGCCAGAGCCATAGACATAGACATAGCCATAGACATAGCCTTAGAAATAGACATAACCATAGCCATAGACAGACATATCCATAGCCATAGTCATAGCCAAAGCCCTAGACATAGCCATAGCCAAAGACAGACAGACAAAAACATAGACATAGCCATAGCCATAGACTTAGACATAGCCATAGCCATAGCCATAGACATAGACATAGCCATAACCATGGTAGACATACATAAACAAAACCATAGCCATATCCATAGCCATAGACATAGCCATAGCCATAGCCATAGCCATTGCCATCGCCATCGCCATTGCCATTGCCATAGCCATAGCCATAGCATAACCATAGCCATAGCCACACATACATAGCCATAGCCATACACAGAGACATAGACTTATATATACACATAGACATAGCAATAGCCATAGCCATAGCCAAACACATACACATAGCCATAGCCATAGACTTAAACATAGCCATAAACATAGACATAGCCATAGCCATAGAAATAGCCATAGCCATAGCTATAGCCATAGCCAGAGCCATAGCTATAGACAGACATGGCCATAGCCATAGCCATAGACATAGACATAGACATAGCCATAGCCATAGCCATACCCATGGTAGACATCGACAAAGCATTAGCCAGGGCCATGGCCATAGACATAGACATAGACATAGCAATAGCCATAGACATAGACATAGCCATAGTCATAGCCATAGCCATAGCCATAGACATGGACATAGCCATAGCCTTAGTATAACGATAGCATTAAACATAGCTATACCCATAGACAAAGACATTGCCATAGCCATAGCCATAGCCATAGCTATAGACATAGCCATAGACATAAACATAGATATAGCCATAGACATCGCCATAGACATAGACATAACCAGAGCCAGAGCCAGAGCCATAGCTATAGCCATAGTCATAGACATAGACATATACATACACATAACCATAGCCATAGCCATAGCCATTATCAGAGCCATAGCCATAGCCATAGACAGAGACATACACATAACCATAGCCATAAACATGAACATAGCCCTAGCCATAGCCATAGCCATAGACATACCCATAGCCATAGGCATAGACATAGCCATAGCCATAGACATGGCCATAGCCATAGCCATAGCCATATTTGACGCCATGGCCATACCCGTAGCCGTAGTCATAGCCATATACATAGATGAAGACATAGCTATAGCCATAGACAGCCATAATCATAGCCATAGCCATAGCCATAGCCAGAGCCATAGACATACACAACCATAGCCATAGTCATACACAAAAACATAGCCATACACATAGACATAGACATAGCCATAGACATAGACATAGCCATAGATATAGACAGAGCTATAGCCATAGCCATAGCCATAGCCATAGACATACACATAGCCAGAACTATAGCCATAGTCATAGCCATAGCCATAGCCATAGACATAGGCAGAGACATAGCCATAGTTATAGACAGAGCCATAGATATAGCCATAGCCATAGCCATAGACTTAGTCATAGCCATAGCCAGAGACATAGCCCTAGCCATAGCCATTGACGTAGCCATAGCGATAGCCTTAGATGTAGACGTAGCCGTAGCCATAGTCATACGATGTAGCCATAGCCGTAGCCTTAGCCATAGCCATATGATGTAGCCTTAGCCGTAGCCGTAGCTTTAGCCGTAGCCATAGACATAGCCCTAGCCATAGCCATAGACATAGACATAGACATAGCATTAGCCATAGACATAGACATGGACATAGCCATAGCCATATCCATAGCCATACCCATGGTAGACAGAGACATAGCCATAGACATAGCAATAGCCATTACCAGAGCAATAGTCATAGACATAGCCCTAGCCATAGCCAAAGACATAGACATACACATAGCATTAGCCATAGACATAGACATGAACATAGCCATAGCCATATCCATAGCCATCCCCATGGTAGACATAGACATATCCATAGACATAGCAATGGCCATTATCATAGCAATAGACATAGACATAGCCATAGTCATAGCAACATAGCCATAGCCATAGTCATAGCCATAGACATAGCCATAGCCATAGCCAAAGCCAGACATAGACATAGCCATAGCCATAGACATAGACATAGACATAGATATAGCCATAGCCATAGCCAGACATAGCCACTTAGCCATAGCCTTAGCCATAGCCATAGCAATAGCCATAGACATAGCCATAGCCAAAGCAATAAACATAGCCATAGCCATAGCCATAGCCAGTGACATAGCCATAGCTATAGCCATAGCTATAGCCATAGCCATAGCCATAGACATAGTGATAGCCACAGCCCTAGCCATAGTCATAGCCATATCAATAGACAGCCATAGCTGTAGTCATAGCTTTTGACATAGACATAGCCATAGCCATAGACATAGCCTCAGCCATAGCCATAGCAATAGCTATAGCCATAGCCATAGACATACCCATAGCCAAAGCCATTGCCATAGACAATGCTTCAGCCATAGCCATAGCCATACCCAAAGGGTCAGCCATAGCCATAGCCAGAGACAGAGCCATAGCCATAACCATAGATATAGCCATAGACATAGACATAGACATAGACATAGACATTGCCGTAGCCATAGCCGTAGCCATAGCCATAGATGTAGACATAGCTATAGCCATAGCCATAGACATAGACATAGCCATAAACATAATCATAACCATAGCCATGGCCATAGTCATAACCATAGCCATAGCCATAGCCATATAGATATAGCTATAGCCATAGCATATTCATAGTCTTAGCCATAGCCAAAGCCATAGCCACATAGACATAGACATAGCCATAGACATTGACATAGACATAGATATACCAATAGCCTTTTTCATTGCCATAGACATAGCCATAGACATAGACATAGACAAAGCCATAGCCATTGCCATTACCATACCCATAGCCATAGTCATAGCCATAGCCATAGCCATAGCCATATAGACATAGACATAGACATAGCCATAGCCATAGACGTAGCCATAGCCGTAGCCATAGCCAAAGCCGTAGCCATAGCCTCAGCCATTTCCATAGACATAGACATGGACATAGACATATATATAGCCATAGCCATAGCCAGACATAGCCATAGTCATAGCCATAGACAGACAGAGCCAGAGCCATAGACATAGCCTTAGCCATAGCCATAGCCATAGCCATAGACTGTCCATAGCCATAGCCACATAGACGTAGCCAGAGCCATAGCCATATCCATAGCCATTGATATAGCCATAGACATAGACATAGCCATAGACATAGACATACACATAGACATAGCATTAGCCATAGACATAGACAATGACATAGCCATAGCCATATCCATAGCCATACCCATGGTAGACATAGACATAGCCATAGACATAACCATAGCCATTGCCATAGCCATAAACATAGATATAGCAATAGTCAGAGCCACATAGCCATAGCCATAGCCATAGCTATAGAAATAGCCATAGCCAAAGCCATAGCCAGACATAGACATAGCCATAGCCATAGACTTAGACATAGACATAGATATAGCCATAGCCATAGCCAGACATAGCCACATAGCTATAGCCTTAGCCATAGCTATAGCCATAGCCATAGCCATAGGTATGGCCATAGCCATAGCTAGACACAGCCAAAGCAATAGCCATAGCCAAAGACGTAGCCATAGCCGTGGCTGTAGCCATAGCCGTAGCTGTAGCCTTAGCCATAGCTGAGGACGTAGCCATAGCCGAGGACATAGCCGTAGCCTTATCCAAAGCCAAAGCCGTAGCCATGGCCTAACCGTAGACATAGACATAGACATAGCCTTAGCCATAGACATAGACATAGACATGGAAATAGCCATAGCCATATCCATGGTAGACATAGACATAGCCATAGCCATAGACATAGCCATAGCCATAGCCTTTGCCATTAGACATAGACAGACATAGACATACAAATAGACCTAGCCATAGACATAGCCATAGCCAGAGCCTTTTCCATAGCCACAGACATAGCCATAGATATAGACATAGCCAGAGCCATAGCCATAGCTATAGCCATAGCCATAGACATAGCCATGGCCATAGCCAAAGCCATAGCCATAGCCAATGCCTCAGCCTTAGCCATAGCCATACCGAAAGGATCAGGCATAGCCATAGCTATAGCCATGGCCATAGACAGAGCCATAGCCATAGACATAGAGATAGCCTTCGACATAGCCATAGATATACAAATAGCCATAGCCATAGCCATAGCCATAGAGATAGCCATAGACATAGACATAGATAATGCCGTAGCCATAGCCATAGATGTAGACATAGCCATAGCCATAGCCATAGACATAGACATAGCCATAGCCATAAACATAGGCAGAACCATAGCAAGAGCCATAGCTATAGCCATAGCCACATAGACATAACCAGAGCCATAGCCATAGTCATAGTCTTAGCCATAGCCAAAGCCAGAGCCACATAGCCATAGACATAGCCATAGACATAGATATACTAATAGCAATATTCTTTGCAATAAACATAACCGTAGACATAGCCCTAGACAAAGCCATAACCAGAGCCACAGCCATAAACATAGCCATAGCCATAGCAATAGACATAGCCATAGCCATAGCCATAGATATATATATAGCCATAGCCATAGCCACAGTCATAGACATACACATAGTAATAGCCATAGCCATAGCCAAAGACATTGCCATAGCCATATCCATAGCCAGAGACATAGCCATTGCCATTGCCATACCCATAGCCATAGTCATAGCCATAGCCATTGCCATAGCCATATAGACATAGACATACACATTGCCATAGCCATAGACATAGCCATAGCCATAGCCAAAGTTATAACCGTAGCCATAGCCTTAGCCATAGCCATAGACATAGACAGAGACATAGATACAGCTATAGCCATAGCCAGACATAGCCAAAACCATAGCCATAGACATAGACATAGCCATAGCTATAGCCTTTGACAGAGAGAGCCATACCCATAGCCATAGCCAGAGCCATACACATAGACAGAGCCATAGCCATAAAAATAGCCATAGCCATGAACATAGTCATAGCCATAGCCATAGCCATAGCCATAGACATAGCCATAGCCATAGCCATAGCCATAGAAACAGCCTGAGCTATAACCAGAGCCATAGCCATAGACATATCCATAGCCATTGACATAGCCATAGACATAGACATAGCCATAGATATAGACATATATAGCATTAGCCATAGACATAGACATGGACATAGCCATAGCCATATCCATAGCCATAACCATGGTAGACATAGACATAGCCATAGACATACCCATAGCCATTACCATAGCAATAGACATAAACATAACCATAGTCATAGCAACATAGCCATAGCCATAGCCATAGCCATAACCATAGAAATAGCCATAGCCATAGCCAAAGCCAGACATAGACATAGCCATAGCCATAGACATAGACATAGATATAGCCATAGCCATAGCCAGACATAGCCACTTAGCCATAGCCTTAGCCGTAGCCATAGCCATAGCCATAGGCATAGCCATAACCATAGTTAGACACAGCCAAAGCAATAGCCATAGCCGTAGCCATAGCCGTAGCCATAACCTTAGCCGTAGCTGAGGACTTAGCCGTAGTCGAGGACGTAGGCATAGCCGTAGCCTTAGCCATAGCCATAGCCGTAGCCGTAGCCTAACTGTAGACATAGACATAGATATAGCATTAGCCATAGACATAGACATAGACATGGACATAGCCATAGCCATACCGATAGCCATACCAATGGTAGATATAGATATAGCCATAGCCATAGACATAGCCATAGCCATAGCCATAGCCATAGCCATAGCCTTAGACATAGACAGACATAGACATAGCCATAGCCATAGACATAGCCATAGCCAGAGCACTAGCCATAGCCACAGACATACCCATAGACATAGACATAGCCATAGCAATAGCCATAGTCATAAACATAGACATTGACATTGCCAAATATATAGACAAAGATATAGATATATACATAGCCATAACCATAGCTATGGACATAAACATAGACATAGTCATAAACATAGACATAGCCATAGACATAGCCAAAGATTTAGACATAGACATAGTCATAGACATAGTCTTAGCCAGACATAGATATATCGACAGAAATAGCCATAGATATAGACATAGCCATAGCCATAGCCATAGCCAGAGGCATATACATAGACATAGCTATAGCCATAGACATAGACAGAGCCATAGCCATAGCCATAGTCATAGACATTGACATAGACATAGCCTTAGATATAGACAGAGCCATAGCCATAGCCATAGCCATAGCATTAGACATAGCCATAGCCATAGCCAGAGACATAGACATAATAATAGCCATAGCCATAGACATAGACATAGCCCTAGCTATAGATATAGACATGACCATAGCCATAGACAGAGACTTAGACCTAGCCATAGCCATAAACATAGCCATAGCCATAGCCATACACATAGACAGACCCATAGCCATAGACTTAGACATAGACATAGCCATAGCCATAGCCATAGCCATAAACATAGACATAGACATAGCCATAGCCATAGCCATAGACATAGCCCTAGCCATAGCCATAGCTATAGCCATAACCATAGCCATAGCCGTAGCCATAGCCATAGATTAGACATAGCCATAGCCATAGCCATAGATATGGACATAGCCCTAGCCATAGCCAGAGCCATAGACATGGACATAGACAAAGCCATAGCCATAGCCATAGACATAGCCATAGCCAAAGACAGAGATATAGCCAAAGCCATAGACATACCCATAGCCATAGCCATAACCCTGGCCATAAACATAGCCATAGTCATAGAAATACCAATAGCCATTGCCATAGACAGAGCCATAGCTATAGCCATAGATATAGCCATAGCCATTTACATATACATAGCCATAGCCATAGCCATAGACAGCCATAGCCATAGACATAGACATAACAAGCCATAGACAGCACTATAGCCATAGCCATAGCCATAGCCATAGCCATAGAAATAGCCATAGACATAGTCATAGCCTTAGCCATTGCCATAGCCATAGCCATAGACATAGACATAGACATGCTTAGACATAGACATAGCCATAGATATAGACAGATATATAGACATAAACATAGCCATAGCCATAGCCATAGCCATAACCTTGGACATAGACAAGGACATAGCCATAGCCATAGCCATAGTCATAGACATAGATATAGATAGCCATATCCATAAACATAGCCATAGCAATAGACATAGACTTTGCCATAAACATAGCCATAGCCTTAGCCATAGCCATAGCCATAGCCATAGACATGAACATAGCCATAGCCATAAATATAGCCATAGACACTGACATAGACATAGCCATAGACATAGACATAGTCATAGCCATAGCCATAGATATAACATAGATATAGCCATAGACATAGACATAGCCATAGCCTTAGCCATAGCCTTAGCCATAGCCATAGCCATACCCATAGCCATAGACATAGCCGTAGTCGTAGCCGTAGCAGTAGCCAAAGATATAGCTCTAGCCTTAGCCGTAACCGTAGCCGTAGCCATAGCCATAGCCCTATCCATAACCATAGCCAGACTTAGACATAGACATTGACATAGACATAGAGATAGCCATTGCCATAGCCAGAACCAGACATAGCCATAGCTATAGCAATAAACAAAGACATAGCCATTGCCAGAGCCATAGCCCGAGCCATAGACATAGACATAGACATAGACATAGACATAGCCATAGATTTAGACTTAGACGTTGTCAGAGCCATAGACATAGACATAGCCATAGCCATAGACATAGACATAGCCAGACATAGACATAGCCATAGACATACACATAGACATAGAATAAGACATAGCCATAGCCATAGCTAAACATAGACATAGCCATTGCCATACCCATAGACAGAGCATAGCCATAGGCATAGCCATAGACATAGTCATAGACTAAGCCATAGCTATAGACGTAGCCGTAGCCGTAGCCGTAGCGGTCGGCCTTGCCGTTGCCATCGCCGTTGCCGAAGACATAGCCGTAGCAATGGACGTGGACGTGGTTGTAGCCATAGTCATAGCCATAGCCATAGATATAGACATGGACATAGACATGTCCATTGCTAAAACCATAGGGTAGTGTTCTTGGCCCATTACTTTTTATACTATATACACATGACATGTGGTTTGGCCTAGAAAACAAGCTTGTTGCATATGCAGGTGATGCTACTCTCTTTGCATCAATTCCATCCCCTGAATGTAGATCTAGGGTTGGTGAATCCCTTAATAGAGATTTAGCTAGAATTAGTGCATGGTGCAAATTATGGGGTATGAAGTTGAATCCTAACAAAACTCAAAGTATGATTGTAGGTAGGTCAAGGACGGTGGTTCCTCAACATCCGGATCTCAGTATTGATAATGTTTCTTTAAATATGTATGACTCTTTCAAAATTTTAGGTGTGATTCTCGACAGTAAATTTACTTTTGAGAAACATATAAGGTCTGTGTCTTCTTCAATTTCACAAAAAATAGGCTTATTGAGAAAGTCTTTCAAGATTTTCGGTGATCAATCTATTTTGAAGAAGTGTTTTAATTCTTTCATTCTACCTTGTTTTGAGTATTGTTCTTCTGTCTGGTCTTCAGCTGCTGATTCTCATCTTAATTTGTTGGACAGAAACTTACGGTCTATTAAATTTCTTTTTCCTGATCTAGATATTAATCTTTGGCACCGTCGTTCAATTAGTTCATTATGCATGTTGCATAAGATTTTTCACAACTCTGACCATCCTTTACATTCAGATCTCCCTGGACAATTCTATCCTGTTCGTAATACTAGGCAGGCAGTTAATTCTAATAGCCAGGCCTTCTCCATCACGAGGCTCAATACTACGCAGTACTCTAGAAGTTTTATTCCAGCTGTGATCAAGTTGTGGAATGATCTTCCTAATCGGGTGGTTGAATCAGTAGAACTACAAAAGTTCAAAGTTGGAGCAAATGCTTTTTTGTTGACCAGGCGGACATAGTCTTTTTATAGTTTATTCATGACATATTTGTTTTTGATGTTGTTGATAGTTTATTATATGACATGTCTGTTTTGACGTTGTTTCTTATTTTAGAATGATTTATTGTTAATTTATTCTCTTCATTTATTTATTTCCTTATTTCCTTTCCTCACTGGGCTATTTTTCCCTGTTGGAGCCCCTGGGCTTATAGCATCCTGCTTTTCCAACTAGGGTTGTAGCTTGGATAGTAATAATAATAATAATAATAGCCATAGCCATAGCCATAGACATAGACATATATATAGACATAACCATAGTCATAGCCATAGACATAGCCATAGCCATAGCCAGAGCCATAGACATAGCCATAGCCATAGCCAGAGACATAGCCATAATCATAGCCATAGCCATATCCATAGCATCCATAGCCATAGCCATGGACATAGACATAGCCATAGCCAGAGACATAGATATAGCCATTCACATAGACATAGACATAGCCATAGACATAGATATAGAGAGAGCTATAGCCATAGCCATAGACATACACATAGCCAGACCTATATCCATAGTCAGAGTCATAGCCATAGCCATAGACATAGCCATAGCCATAGCTATAGACATAGACATAGCCATAGCCTTAACCATAGACATAGCCATAGCCATAACCATTGACGTAGCCATAGCCATAGCCGTAGATGTTTCCGTAGCTGTAACCTTAGCCATAGCCATAGCCGTATGATGTAGCCGTAGCCGTAGCTATAGCTGTAGCAATAGACAAAGCCATATCCATAGCCAGAGACATAGATATGGCCATAGCCATAGCCATAGACAGGGCTATAGCCACAGCCATAGCCATAGACATAGCCATAGCCAAAGCCATAGCTTTAGCCATATCCGTAGCCGTTGCCATAGCCATATATGTAGCCGTAGCCATAGCCGTCTCCGTAGACATAGATATAAACATAGCCACAGCCATAGACATAGACATAGACATAGCCATAGCTAAAGCCATGGTATACATAGCCATAGCCATAGACATAGACATAGCCATAGCCATAGCCATAGCCATAGCCATAGCCATAGTCATAGCCGAAGCCAAAGCCATAGACATAGCCATTGCCATAGCCATAACCATAGACATAGATATAGCCATAGCCATAGCCATAGACATAGATATAGCCATAGCCATAGCCATGGTATACATAGCCATAGCCATAGACATAGACATAGACATAGCCATAGCCATAGCCATCGACATTGCCTTAGCCATAGCCATAGACATAGCCATAGACATAGACATAAACATAGACATGAACATGGCCATAGCCATGGCTACAGACATAGATATAGCCATAGCCATAGCCATAGCCATAGACAAGGACATAGTCATAGCCAAAGACAGACATATACATAGACATTGATATAGCCATAGCCATAGCAATATCTGAAGACATAGATATAGACATTGACATAGCCATAGCCATAGCAATAGCCATAGCCATAGCCATAGACATAGACATAGCCATAGCCATAGACTTAGACATAGCCATAGACATAGCCAGAGCCATAGCAATAGCCATAGCCATAGCCATAGACAAAGACATAGCCATAGCCCTAGCTATAGCTATAACCATAGCCATAGACAAAGACATAGCCCTAGCCCTAGCCATAGACATATACATAGCCATAGCCATAGCCAAACCCATGGTAGACATAGACATAGCCTTAGCCATAGCCATAGCCATACCCATAGACATAGACATAGCAATAGCCATAGACATAGACATAGCCATTGTCATAGCCAAAGCCATAGACATGGATATAGCCATAGTCATAACCTTAGACATAGCGATAGCCATAGACATAACCATAGCTATAGACATAGACATTGCCATAGCCATAGCCAGAGCCATAGCTATAGACATTGACAGAGACATAGCCATAGACATAGAAATAGCATAGCCATTGATGTAGCCATAGCCATAGCCATAGCCATAGATGTAGCCGTAGCCGTAGCCGTAGCCGTAGACGTAGCCATTGACAGAGACATAGACATAGACATAGCCGTAGACATTGCCATAGCCAAAGCCATAGACATAGACATAGCCATAGCTGTAGCCATAGCCATAGTCATAGCCATAGACGTAGCCAGAGCCGTAGCCGTAGCCATAGACATACACATAGACATAGCCATAGCCATAGACATAGACATAGCATTAGGCATAGCCATAGCCATCTCCATAGCTATAGCCATAACCATAGACAAAGTAGCCGTAGCCATAGACTTAGACATAGACAGCAATAGGCTTAGACAGACATAGCCATATACATAGACATAGCCATAGCCATAGACATAGACACAGCCTGAGCCATAGCCATAGCCATAGACATAGACAGAGCCATAGCCATAGACATAGCCATAGACATAGACACAGCCAGAGCCATAGCCATAGCCATAGACATAGACAGAGCCCTAGCCATAGACATAGCCATAGACATAGACATAGCCATAGCCATAGCTATAGCCATAGCTGTAGCCATAGCCATAGCCATAGCCATGGTAGACATAGACATAGCCATTGCCAGAGCCATAGACATAGACATAACCATAGACATAGCCTTAGAAATAGACATAACCATAGCCATAGACAGACATAGCCATAGCCATAGTCATAGCCAAAGCCATAGACATAGCCATAGCCATAGACAGACAGACAAAAACATAGACATAGCCATAGCCATAGACATAGACATAGCCATAGCCATAGCCATAGACATAGACAGAGACATAGCCATAACCATGGTAGACATACATAAACATAACCATAGCCATATCCATAGCCATAGACATAGCCATAGCCATAGCCATAGCCATAGCCATTGCCATCGCCATTGCCATTGCCATAGCCATAGCCATAGCATAACCATAGCCATAGCCACACATACATAGCCATAGCCATACACAGAGACATAGACTTAGACATACACATAGACATAGCAATAGCCATAGCCATAGCCAAACACATACACATAGCCAAAGCCATAGACTTAAACATAGCCATAAACATAGATATAGCCATAGCCATAGAAATAGCCATAGCCATAGCCATAGCTATAGACAGAAATGGCCATAGCCCTAGCCATAGACATAGACATAGCCATAGCCATAGCCATAGCCATACCCATGGTAGACATCGACAAAGCATTAGCCAGGGCCATGGCCATAGTCATAGACATAGACATAGCAATAGCCATAGACATAGACATAGCCATAGTCATAGCCATAGCCATAGCCATAGACATGGACATAGCCATAGCCTTAGTATAACGATAGCATTAAACATAGCTATACCCATAGACAAAGACATTGCCATAGTCATAGCCTTAGCCATAGCTATAGACATAGCCATAGACATAAACATAGATATAGCCATAGACATCGCCATAGACATAGACATAACCAGAGCCAGAGCCAGAGCCATAGCTATAGCCATAGTCATAGACATAGACATACACATACACATAACCATAGCCATAGCCATAGCCATTATCAGAGCCATAGCCATAGCCATAGACAGAGACATACACATAACCATAGCCATAAACATGAACATAGCCCTAGCCATAGCCATAGCCATAGACATACCCATAGCCATAGGCATAGACATAGCCATAGCCATAGACATGGCCATAGCCATAGCCATAGCCATATTTGACGCCATGGCCATACCCGTAGCCGTAGTCATAGCCATATACATAGATGAAGACATAGCTATAGCCATAGACAGCCATAATCATTGCCATAGCCATAGCCATAGCCAGAGCCATAGACATACACAACCATAGCCATAGTCATAGACAAAAACATAGCCATACACATAGACATAGACATAGCCATAGACATAGACATAGCCATAGATATAGACAGAGCTATAGCCATAGCCATAGCCATAGCCATAGACATACACATAGCCAGAACTATAGCCATAGTCATAGCCATAGCCATAGCCATAGACATAGGCAGAGACATAGCCATAGTTATAGAGAGAGCCATAGATATAGCCATAGCCATAGCCATAGACTTAGTCATAGCCATAGCCAGAGACATAGCCCTAGCCATAGCCATTGACGTAGCCATAGCGATAGCCTTAGATGTAGACGTAGCCGTAGCCATAGTCATACGATGTAGCCATAGCCGTAACCTTAGCCATAGCCATATGATGTAGCCTTAGCCGTAGCCGTAGCTTTAGCCGTAGCCATAGACATAGCCCTAGCCATAGCCATAGACATAGACATAGACATAGCATTAGCCATAGACATAGACATGGACATAGCCATAGCCATATCCATAGCCATACCCATGGTAGACATAGACATAGCCATAGACATAGCAATAGCCATTACCAGAGCAATAGTCATAGACATAGCCCTAGCCATAGCCATATAGACATAGACATAGACATAGCCATAGCCATAGACATAGCCATAGCCGTAGCCATAGCCAAAGCCGTAGCCATAGCCTCAGCCATTTCCATAGACATAGACATGGACATAGACATATATATAGCCATAGCCATAGCCAGACATAGCCATAGTCATAGCCATAGACAGACAGAGCCAGAGCCATAGACATAGCCTCAGCCATAGCCATAGCCATAGCCATAGACTGTCCATAGCCATAGCCACATAGACGTAGCCAGAGCCATAGCCATATCCATAGCCATTGATATAGCCATAGACATAGACATAGCCATAGACATAGACATACACATAGACATAGCATTAGCCATAGACATAAACATGGACATAGCCATAGCCATATCCATAGCCATACCCATGGTAGACATAGACATAGCCATAGACATAACCATAGCCATTGCCATAGCCATAAACATAGATATAGCCATAGTCAGAGCCATGTAGCCATAGCCATAGCCATAGCTATAGAAATAGCCATAGCCAAAGCCATAGCCAGACATAGACATAGCCATAGCCATGGACTTAGACATAGACATAGATATAGCCATAGCCATAGCCAGACATAGCCACATAGCTATAGCCTTAGCCATAGCTATAGCCATAGCCATAGCCATAGGCATGGCCATAGCCATAGCTAGACATAGCCAAAGCAATAGCCATAGCCAAAGACGTAGCCATAGCCGTGGCTGTAGCCATAGCCGTAGCTGTAGCCTTAGCCATAGCTGAGGACGTAGCCATAGCCGAGGACATAGCCGTAGCCTTATCCAAAGCCAAAGCCGTAGCCATAGCCTAACCGTAGACATAGACATAGACATAGCCTTAGCCATAGACATAGACATAGACATGGACATGGACATAGCCATAGCCATATCCATAGCCATACCCATGGTAGACATAGACATAGCCATAGCCATAGACATAGCCATAGCCATAGCCTTAGCCATTAGACATAGACAGACATAGACATACAAATAGACATAGCCATAGACATAGCCATAGCCAGAGCCTTTACCATAGCCACAGACATAGCCATAGATATAGACATAGCCAGAGCCATAGCCATAGCTATAGCCATAGCCATAGACATAGCCATGGCCATAGCCAAAGCCATAGCCATAGCCAATGCCTCAGCCTTAGCCATAGCCATACCGAAAGGATCAGGCATAGCCATAGCTATAGCCATGGCCATAGACAGAGCCATAGCCATAGACATAGAGATAGCCTTCGACATAGCCATAGATATACAAATAGCCATAGCCATAGCCATAGCCATAGAGATAGCCATAGACAAAGACATAGACAATGCCGTAGCCATAGCCAGAGATGTAGACATAGCCATAGCCATAGCCATAGACATAGACATAGCCATAGCCATAAACATAGGCAGAACCATAGCAAGAGCCATAGCTATAGCCATAGCCACATAGACATAACCAGAGCCATAGCCATAGTCATAGTCTTAGCCATAGCCAAAGCCAGAGCCACATAGCCATAGACATAGCCATAGACATAGATATACTAATAGCCATATTCTTTGCAATAAACATAACCGTAGACATAGCCCTAGACAAAGCCGTAACCAGAGCCACAGCCATAAACATAGCCATAGCCATAGCAATAGACATAGCCATAGCCATAGCCATAGATATATATATAGCCATAGCCATAGCCACAGTCATAGACATAGACATAGTAATAGCCATAGCCATAGCCAAAGACATTGCCATAGCCATATCCATAGCCAGAGACATAGCCATTGCCATTGCCATACCCATAGCCATAGTCATAGCCATAGCCATTGCCATAGCCACATAGACATAGACATACACATTGCCATAGCCATAGACATAGCCAAAGTTATAACCGTAGCCATAGCCTTAGCCATAGCCATAGACATAGACATAGACATAGATACAGCTATAGCCATAGCCAGACATAGCCAAAGCCATAGCCATAGACATAGACATAGCCATAGCTATAGCCTTTGACAGAGAGAGCCATACCCATAGCCATAGCCAGAGCCATACACATAGACAGAGCCATAGCCATAAAAATAGCCATAGCCATGAACATAGCCATAGCCATAGCCATAGACATAGCCATAGCCATAGCCATAGAAACAGCCTGAGCTATAGCCAGAGCCATAGCCATAGACATATCCATAGCCATTGACATAGCCATAGACATAGACATAGCCATAGATATAGACATATATAGCATTAGCCATAGACATAGACATGGACTTAGCCATAGCCATATCCAAAGCCATAACCATGGTAGACATAGACATAGCCATAGACATACCCATAGCCATTACCATAGCAATAGACATAAACATAACCATAGTCATAGCAACATAGCCATAGCCATAGCCATAGCCATAGAAATAGCCATAGCCATAGCCAAAGCCAGACATAGACATAGCCATAGCCATAGACATAGACATAGATATAGCCATAGCCATAGCCAGACATAGCCACTTAGCCATAGCCTTAGCTGTAGCCATAGCCATAGCCATAGGCATAGCCATAACCATAGTTAGACACAGCCAAAGCAATAGCCATAGCCGTAGCCATAGCCGTAGCCATAACCTTAGCCGTAGCTGAGGACTTAGCCGTAGTCGAGGACGTAGGCATAGCCGTAGCCTTAGCCATAGCCATAGCCGTAGCCGTAGCCTAACTGTAGACATAGACATAGATATAGCATTAGCCATAGACATAGACATAGACATGGACATAGCCATAGCCATACCGATAGCCATACCAATGGTAGATATAGACATAGCCATAGCCATAGACATAGCCATAGCCATAGACATAGCCATAGCCATAGCCATAGCCATAGCCTTAGACATAGACAGACATAGACATAGCCATAGCCATAGACATAGCCATAGCCAGAGCACTAGCCATAGCCACAGACATACCCATAGACATAGACATAGCCATAGCAATAGCCATAGTCATAAACATAGACATTGACATTGCCAAATATATAGACATAGATAGAGATATATACATAGCCATAACCATAGCTATGGACATAAACATAGACATAGTCATAAACATAGACATAGCCATAGACATAGCCAAAGATTTAGACATAGACATAGTCATAGACATAGTCTTAGCCAGACATAGATATATCGACAGAAATAGCCATAGATATAGACATAGCCATAGCCATAGCCATAGCCAGAGGCATATACATAGACATAGCTATAGCCATAGACATAGACAGAGCCATAGTCATAGCCATAGTCATAGACATTGACATAGACATAGCCTTAGATATAGACAGAGCCATAGCCATAGCCATAGCCATAGCATTAGACATAGCCATAGCCATAGCCATAGCCAGAGACATAGACATAATAATAGCCATAGCCATAGACATAGACATAGCCCTAGCTATAGATATAGACATGACCATAGCCATAGACAGAGACTTAGACCTAGCCATAGCCATAAACATAGCCATAGCCATAGCCATACACATAGACAGACCCATAGCCATAGACTTAGACATAGACATAGCCATAGCCATAGCCATAGCCATAAACATAGACATAGACATAGCCATAGCCATAGCCATAGACATAGCCCTAGCCATAGCCATAGCTATAGCTATAACCATAGCCATAGCCATAGCCATAGCCATAGATTAGACATAGCCATAGCCATAGCCATAGACATGGACATAGCCCTAGCCATAGCCAGAGCCATAGACATGGACATAGACAAAGCCATAGCCATAGCCATAGACATAGCCATAGCCAAAGACAGAGATATAGCCAAAGCCATAGACATACCCATAGCCATAGCCATAACCCTGGCCATAAACATAGCCATAGTCATAGAAATACCAATAGCCATTGCCATAGACAGAGCCATAGCTATAGCCATAGATATAGCCATAGCCATTTACACATACATAGCCATAGCCATAGCCATAGACAGCCATAGCCATAGACATAGACATAACAAGCCATAGACAGCACTATAGCCATAGCCATAGCCATAGCCATAGCCATAGAAATAGCCATAGACATAGTCATAGCCATAGCCATTGCCATAGCCATAGCCATAGACATAGACATAGACATGCTTAGACATAGACATAGCCATAGATATAGACAGATATATAGACATAAACATAGCCATAGCCATAGCCATAGCCATAACCTTGGACATAGACAAGGACATAGCCATAGCCATAGCCATAGTCATAGACATAGATATAGATAGCCATATCCATAAACATAGCCATAGCAATAGACATAGACTTTGCCATAAACATAGCCATAGCCTTAGCCATAGCCATAGCCATAGCCATAGACATGAACATAGCCATAGCCATAAATATAGCCATAGACACTGACATAGACATAGCCATAGACATAGACATAGTCATAGCCATAGCCATAGATATAACATAGATATAGCCATAGACATAGACATAGCCATAGCCTTAGCCATAGCCTTAGCCATAGCCATAGCCATACCCATAGCCATAGACATAGCCGTAGTCGTAGCCGTAGCAGTAGCCAAAGATATAGCTCTAGCCTTAGCCGTAACCGTAGCCGTAGCCATAGCCATAGCCCTATCCATAACCATAGCCAGACTTAGACATAGACATTGACATAGACATAGAGATAGCCATTGCCATAGCCAGAACCAGACATAGCCATAGCTATAGCAATAAACAAAGACATAGCCATTGCCAGAGCCATAGCCCGAGCCATAGACATAGACATAGACATAGACATAGACATAGCCATAGATTTAGACTTAGACGTTGTCAGAGCCATAGACATAGACATAGCCATAGCCATAGACATAGACATAGCCAGACATAGACATAGCCATAGACATACACATAGACATAGAATAAGACATAGCCATAGCCATAGCTAAACATAGACATAGCCATTGCCATACCCATAGACAGAGCATAGCCATAGGCATAGCCATAGACATAGTCATAGACTAAGCCATAGCTATAGACGTAGCCGTAGCCGTAGCCGTAGCGGTCGGCCTTGCCGTTGCCATCGCCGTTGCCGAAGACGTAGCCGTAGCAATGGACGTGGACGTGGTTATAGCCATAGTCATAGCCATAGCCATAGATATAGACATGGACATAGACATGTCCATTGCTAAAACCATAGGGTAGTGTTCTTGGCCCATTACTTTTTATACTATATACACATGACATGTGGTTTGGCCTAGAAAACAAGCTTGTTGCATATGCAGGTGATGCTACTCTCTTTGCATCAATTCCATCCCCTGAATGTAGATCTAGGGTTGGTGAATCCCTTAATAGAGATTTAGCTAGAATTAGTGCATGGTGCAAATTATGGGGTATGAAGTTGAATCCTAACAAAACTCAAAGTATGATTGTAGGTAGGTCAAGGACGGTGGTTCCTCAACATCCGGATCTCAGTATTGATAATGTTTCTTTAAATATGTATGACTCTTTCAAAATTTTAGGTGTGATTCTCGACAGTAAATTTACTTTTGAGAAACATATAAGGTCTGTGTCTTCTTCAATTTCACAAAAAATAGGCTTATTGAGAAAGTCTTTCAAGATTTTCGGTGATCAATCTATTTTGAAGAAGTGTTTTAATTCTTTCATTCTACCTTGTTTTGAGTATTGTTCTCCTGTCTGGTCTTCAGCTGCTGATTCTCATCTTAATTTGTTGGACAGAAACTTACGGTCTATTAAATTTCTTATTCCTGATCTAGATATTAATCTTTGGCACCGTCGTTCAATTAGTTCATTATGCATGTTGCATAAGATTTTTCACAACTCTGACCATCCTTTACATTCAGATCTCCCTGGACAATTCTATCCTGTTCGTAATACTAGGCAGGCAGTTAATTCTAATAGCCAGGCCTTCTCCATCACGAGGCTCAATACTACGCAGTACTCTAGAAGTTTTATTCCAGCTGTGACCAAGTTGTGGAATGATCTTCCTAATCGGGTTGTTGAATCAGTAGAACTTCAAAAGTTCAAAGTTGGAGCAAATGCTTTTTTGTTGACCAGGCGGACATAGTCTTTTTATAGTTTATTTATGACATTTGTTTTTGATGTTGTTGATAGTTTATTATATGACATGTCTGTTTTGACGTTGTTTCTTATTTTAGAATGATTTATTGTTAATTTATTCTCTTCATTTATTTATTTCCTTATTTCCTTTCCTCACTGGGCTATTTTTCCCTGTTGGAGCCCCTGGGCTTATAGCATCCTGCTTTTCCAACTAGGGTTGTAGCTTGGATAGTAATAATAATAATAATAATAGCCATAGCCATAGCCATAGCCATAGACATAGACATATATATAGACATAACCATAGTCATAGCCATAGACATAGCCATAGCCATAGCCAGAGCCATAGACATAGCCATAGCCATAGCCATAGCCAGAGACATAGCCATAATCATAGCCATAGCCATAGCCATAGCATCCATAGCCATAGCCATGGACATAGACATAGCCATAGCCAGAGACATAGATATAGCCATTCACATAGACATAGACATAGCCATAGACATAGATATAGAGAGAGCTATAGCCATAGCCATAGACATACACATAGCCAGACCTATATCCATAGTCAGAGTCATAGCCATAGCCATAGACATAGCCATAGCCATAGCCATAGACATAGACATAGCCATAGCCTTAACCATAGACATAGCCATAGCCATAACCATTGACGTAGCCATAGCCATAGCCGTAGATGTTTCCGTAGCTGTAACCTTAGCCATAGCCATAGCCGTATGATGTAGCCGTAGCCGTAGCTGTAGCTGTAGCAATAGACAAAGCCATATCCATAGCCAGAGACATAGATATGGCCATAGCCATAGCCATAGACAGGGTTATAGCCACAGCCATAGCCATAGACATAGCCATAGCCAAAGCCATAGCTTTAGCCATATCCGTAGCCGTTGCCATAGCCATATATGTAGCCGTAGCCATAGCCGTCTCCGTAGACATAGATATAAACATAGCCACAGCCATAGACATAGACATAGCCATAGCTAAAGCCATGGTATACATAGCCATAGCCATAGACATAGACATAGCCATAGCCATAGCCATAGCCCTAGCCATAGCCATAGTCATAGCCGAAGCCAAAGCCATAGACATAGCCATAGCCATAGCCATAACCATAGACATAGATATAGCCATAGCCATAGCCATAGACATAGATATAGCCATAGCCATAGCCATGGTATACATAGCCATAGCCATAGACATAGACATTGACATAGCCATAGCCATAGCCATCGACATTGCCTTAGCCATAGCCATAGACATAGCCATAGACATAGACATAAACATAGACATGAACATGGCCATAGCCATGGCTACAGACATAGATATAGCCATAGCCATAGCCATAGGCATAGACAAGGACATAGTCATAGCCAAAGACAGACATATACATAGACATTGATATAGCCATAGCCATAGCAATATCTGAAGACATAGATATAGACATTGACATAGCCATAGCCATAGCAATAGCCATAGCCATAGCCATAGACATAGACATAGCCATAGCCATAGACTTAGACATAGCCATAGACATAGCCAGAGCCATAGCAATAGCCATAGCGATAGCCATAGACAAAGACATAGCCATAGCCCTAGCTATAGCTATAACCATAGCCATAGACAAAGACATAGCCATAGCCATAGCCATAGACATATACATAGCCATAGCCATAGCCAAACCCATGGTAGACATAGACATAGCCTTAGCCATAGCCATACCCATAGACATAGACATAGCAATAGCCATAGACATAGACATAGCCATTGTCATAGCCAAAGCCATAGACATGAATATAGCCATAGTCATAACCTTAGACATAGCGATAGCCATAGACATAACCATAGCTATAGACATAGACATTGCCATAGCCATAGCCAGAGCCATAGCTATAGACATTGACAGAGACATAGCCATAGACATAGACATAGCATAGCCATTGATGTAGCCATAGCCATAGCCATAGCCATAGATGTAGCCGTAGCCGTAGCCGTAGCCGTAGACGTAGCCATTGACATAGACATAGACATAGACATAGCCGTAGACATTGCCATAGCCAAAGCCATAGACATAGACATAGCCATAGCTGTAGCCATAGCCATAGTCATAGCCATAGACGTAGCCAGAGCCGTAGCCGTAGCCAGAGACATACACATAGACATAGCCATAGCCATAGACATAGACATAGCATTAGGCATAGCCATAGCCATCTCCATAGCTATAGCCATAACCATAGACAAAGTAGCCGTAGCCATAGACTTAGAAATAGACAGCAATAGGCTTAGACAGACATAGCCATATACATAGACATAGCCATAGCCATAGACATAGACACAGCCTGAGCCATAGCCATAGCCATAGACATAGACAGAGCCATAGCCATAGACATAGCCATAGACATAGACACAGCCAGAGCCATAGCCATAGCCATAGACATAGACAGAGCCCTAGCCATAGACATAGCCATAGACATAGACATAGCCATAGCCATAGCTATAGCCATAGCTGTAGCCATAGCCATAGCCATGGTAGACATAGACATAGCCATTGCCAGAGCCATAGACATAGACATAACCATAGACATAGCCTTAGAAATACACATAACCATAGCCATAGACAGACATAGCCATAGCCATAGTCATAGCCAAAGCCATAGACATAGCCATAGCCATAGACAGACAGACAAAAACATAGACATAGCCATAGCCATAGACATAGACATAGCCATAGCCATAGCCATAGACATAGACAGAGACATAGCCATAACCATGGTAGACATACATAAACATAACCATAGCCATATCCATAGCCATAGACATAGCCATAGCCATAGCCATAGCCATAGCCATTGCCATCGCCATTGCCATTGCCATAGCCATAGCCATAGCATAACCATAGCCATAGCCACACATACATAGCCATAGCCATACACAGAGACATAGACTTAGACATACACATAGACATAGCAATAGCCATAGCCATAGCCAAACACATACACATAGCCATAGCCATAGACTTAAACATAGCCATAAACATAGATATAGCCATAGCCATAGAAATAGCCATAGCCATAGCTATAGCCATAGCCATAGCCATAGCTATAGACAGAAATGGCCATAGCCCTAGCCATAGACATAGACATAGCCATAGCCATAGCCATAGCCATACCCATGGTAGACATCGACAAAGCATTAGCCAGGGCCATGGCCATAGTCATAGACATATACATAGCAATAGCCATAGACATAGACATAGCCATAGTCATAGCCATAGCCATAGCCATAGCCATAGACATGGACATAGCCATAGCCTTAGTATAACGATAGCATTAAACATAGCTATACCCATAGACAAAGACATTGCCATAGCCATAGCCTTAGCCATAGCTATAGACATAGCCATAGACATAAACATAGATATAGCCATAGACATCGCCATAGACATAGACATAACCATAGCAAGAGCCAGAGCCATAGCTATAGCCATAGTCATAGACATAGACATACACATACACATAACCATAGCCATAGCCATAGCCATTATCAGAGCCATAGCCATAGCCATAGGCAGAGACATACACATAACCATAGCCATAAACATGAACATAGCCCTAGCCATAGCCATAGCCATAGACATACCCATAGCCATAGGCATAGACATAGCCATAGCCATAGACATGGCCATAGCCATAGCCATAGCCATATTTGACGCCATGGCCATACCCGTAGCCGTAGTCATAGCCATATACATAGATGAAGACATAGCTATAGCCATAGACAGCCATAATCATAGCCATAGCCATAGCCATAGCCAGAGCCATAGACATACACAACCATAGCCATAGTCATAGACAAAAACATAGCCATACACATAGACATAGACATAGCCATAGACATAGACATAGCCATAGATATAGACAGAGCTATAGCCATAGCCATAGCCATAGCCATAGACATACACATAGCCAGAACTATAGCCATAGTCATAGCCATAGCCATAGCCATAGACATAGGCAGAGACATAGCCATAGTTATAGACAGAGCCATAGATATAGCCATAGCCATAGCCATAGACTTAGTCATAGCCATAGCCAGAGACATAGCCCTAGCCATAGCCATTGACGTAGCCATAGCGATAGCCTTAGATGTAGACGTAGCCGTAGCCATAGTCATACGATGTAGCCATAGCCGTAACCTTAGCCATAGCCATATGATGTAGCCTTAGCCGTAGCCGTAGCTTTAGCCGTAGCCATAGACATAGCCCTAGCCATAGCCATAGACATAGACATAGACATAGCATTAGCCATAGACATAGACATGGACATAGCCATAGCCATATCCATAGCCATACCCATGGTAGACATAGACATAGCCATAGACATAGCAATAGCCATTACCAGAGCAATAGTCATAGACATAGCCCTAGCCATAGCCAAAGACATAGACATAGACATAGCATTAGCCATAGACATAGACATGGACATAGCCATAGCCATATCCATAGCCATCCCCATGGTAGACATAGACATATCCATAGACATAGCAATAGCCATTATCATAGCAATAGACATAGACATAGCCATAGTCATAGCAACATAGCCATAGCCATAGTCATAGCCATAGACATAGCCATAGCCATAGCCAAAGCCAGACATAGGCCTAGACATAGCATTAGCCATAGACATAGACATGGACATAGCCATAGCCATATCCATAGCCATACCCATGGTAGACATAGACATAGCCATAGACATAGCAATAGCCATTACCAGAGCAATAGTCATAGACATAGCCCTAGCCATAGCCAAAGACATAGACATAGCCATAGCCATAGACATAGACATAGACATAGATATAGCCATAGCCATAGCCAGACATAGCCACTTAGCCATAGCCTTAGCCATAGCCATAGCCATAGCAATAGCCATAGACATAGCCATAGCCAAAGCAATAAACATAGCCATAGCCATAGCCATAGCCAGTGACATAGCCATAGCTATAGCCATAGCTATAGCCATAGCCATAGCCATAGACATAGTGATAGCCACAGCCCTAGCCATAGTCATAGCCATATCAATAGACAGCCATAGCTGTAGTCATAGCTTTTGACATAGACATAGCCATAGCCATAGACATAGCCTCAGCCATAGCCATAGCAATAGCTATAGCCATAGCCATAGACATAGCCATAGCCAAAGCCATTGCCATAGACAATGCCTCAGCCATAGCCATAGCCATACCCAAAGGGTCAGCCATAGCCATAGCCAGAGACAGAGCCATAGCCATAGCCATAGATATAGCCATAGACATAGACATAGACATAGACATAGACATTGCCGTAGCCATAGCCGTAGCCATAGCCATAGATGTAGACATAGCTATAGCCATAGCCATAGACATAGACATAGCCATAAACATAATCATAACCATAGCCATGGCCATAGTCATAACCATAGCCATAGCCATAGCCATATAGATATAGCTATAGCCATAGCATATTCATAGTCTTAGCCATAGCCAAAGCCATAGCCACATAGACATAGACATAGCCATAGACATTGACATAGACATAGATATACCAATAGCCTTTTTCATTGCCATAGACATAGCCATAGACATAGACATAGACAAAGCCATAGCCATTGCCATTACCATACCCATAGCCATAGTCATAGCCATAGCCATAGCCATAGCCATATAGACATAGACATAGACATAGCCATAGCCATAGACATAGCCATAGCCGTAGCCATAGCCAAAGCCGTAGCCATAGCCTCAGCCATTTCCATAGACATAGACATGGACATAGACATATATATAGCCATAGCCATAGCCAGACATAGCCATAGTCATAGCCATAGACAGACAGAGCCAGAGCCATAGACATAGCCTTAGCCATAGCCATAGCCATAGCCATAGACTGTCCATAGCTATAGCCACATAGACGTAGCCAGAGCCATAGCCATATCCATAGCCATTGATATAGCCATAGACATAGACATAGCCATAGACATAGACATACACATAGACATAGCATTAGCCATAGACATAGACATGGACATAGCCATAGCCATATCCATAGCCATACCCATGGTAGACATAGACATAGCCATAGACATAACCATAGCCATTGCCATAGCCATAAACATAGATATAGCCATAGTCAGAGCCACAGAGCCATAGCCATAGCCATAGCTATAGAAATAGCCATAGCCAAAGCCATAGCCAGACATAGACATAGCCATAGCCATAGACTTAGACATAGACATAGATATAGCCATAGCCATAGCCAGACATAGCCACATAGCTATAGCCTTAGCCATAGCTATAGCCATAGCCATAGCCATAGGCATGGCCATAGCCATAGCTAGACACAGCCAAAGCAATAGCCATAGCCAAAGACGTAGCCATAGCCGTGGCTGTAGCCATAGCCGTAGCTGTAGCCTTAGCCATAGCTGAGGACGTAGCCATAGCCGAGGACATAGCCGTAGCCTTATCCAAAGCCAAAGCCGTAGCCATGGCCTAACCTTAGACATAGACATAGACATAGCCTTAGCCATAGACATAGACATAGACATGGACATAGCCATAGCCATATCCATAGCCATACCCATGGTAGACATAGACATTGCCATAGCCATAGACATAGCCGTAGCCATAGCCTTAGCCATTAGACATAGACAGACATAGACATACAAATAGACATAGCCATAGACATAGCCATAGCCAGAGCCTTTACCATAGCCACAGACATAGCCATAGATATAGACATAGCCAGAGCCATAGCCATAGCTATAGCCATAGCCATAGATATAGCCATGGCCATATCCAAAGCCATAGCCATAGCCAATGCCTCAGCCTTAGCCATAGCCATACCGAAAGGATCAGGCATAGCCATAGCTATAGACATGGCCATAGACAGAGCCATAGCCATAGACATAGAGATAGCCTTCGACATAGCCATAGATATACAAATAGCCATAGCCATAGCCATAGCCATAGAGATAGCCATAGACATAGACATAGACAATGCCGTAGCCATAGCCATAGATGTAGACATAGCCATAGCCATAGCCATAGACATAGACATAGCCATAGCCATAGATATAGACATATATAGCATTAGCCATAGACATAGCCATTGACATAGCCATAGACATAGACATAGCCATAGATATAGACATATATAGCATTAGCCATAGACATAGACATGGACATAGCCATAGCCATATCCATAGCCATAACCATGGTAGACATAGACATAGCCATAGACATACCCATAGCCATTACCATAGCAATAGACATAAACATAACCATAGTCATAGCAACATAGCCATAGCCATAGCCATAGAAATAGCCATAGCCATAGCCAAAGCCAGACATAGACATAGCCATAGCCATAGACATAGACATAGATATAGCCATAGCCATAGCCAGACATAGCCACTTAGCCATAGCCTTAGCCGTAGCCATAGCCATAGCCATAGGCATAGCCATAACCATAGTTAGACACAGCCAAAGCAATAGCCATAGCCGTAGCCATAGCCGTAGCCATAACCTTAGCCGTAGCTGAGGACTTAGCCGTAGTCGAGGACGTAGGCATAGCCGTAGCCTTAGCCATAGCCATAGCCGTAGCCGTAGCCTAACTGTAGACATAGACATAGATATAGCATTAGCCATAGACATAGACATAGACATGGACATAGCCATAGCCATACCGATAGCCATACCAATGGTAGATATAGACATAGCCATAGCCATAGACATAGCCATAGCCATAGACATAGCCATAGCCATAGCCATAGCCATAGCCTTAGACATAGACAGACATAGACATAGCCATAGCCATAGACATAGCCATAGCCAGAGCACTAGCCATAGCCACAGACATACCCATAGACATAGACATAGCCATAGCAATAGCCATAGTCATAAACATAGACATTGACATTGCCAAATATATAGACATAGATATAGATATATACATAGCCATAACCATAGCTATGGACATAAACATAGACATAGTCATAAACATAGACATAGCCATAGACATAGCCAAAGATTTAGACATAGACATAGTCATAGACATAGTCTTAGCCAGACATAGATATATCGACAGAAATAGCCATAGATATAGACATAGCCATAGCCATAGCCATAGCCAGAGGCATATACATAGACATAGCTATAGCCATAGACATAGACAGAGCCATAGCCATAGCCATAGTCATAGACATTGACATAGACATAGCCTTAGATATAGACAGAGCCATAGCCATAGCCATAGCCATAGCATTAGACATAGCCATAGCCATAGCCAGAGACATAGACATAATAATAGCCATAGCCATAGACATAGACATAGCCCTAGCTATAGATATAGACATGACCATAGCCATAGACAGAGACTTAGACCTAGCCATAGCCATAAACATAGCCATAGCCATAGCCATACACATAGACAGACCCATAGCCATAGACTTAGACATAGACATAGCCATAGCCATAGCCATAGCCATAAACATAGACATAGACATAGCCATAGCCATAGCCATAGACATAGCCCTAGCCATAGTCCATAGCTATAGCTATAACCATAGCCATAGCCATAGCCATAGCCATAGATTAGACATAGCCATAGCCATAGCCATAGACATGGACATAGCCTTAGCCATAGCCAGAGCCATAGACATGGACATAGACAAAGCCATAGCCATAGCCATAGACATAGCCATAGCCAAAGACAGAGATATAGCCAAAGCCATAGACATACCCATAGCCATAGCCATAACCCTGGCCATAAACATAGCCATAGTCATAGAAATACCAATAGCCATTGCCATAGACAGAGCCATAGCTATAGCCATAGATATAGCCATAGCCATTTACACATACATAGCCATAGCCATAGCCATAGACAGCCATAGCCATAGACATAGACATAACAAGCCATAGACAGCACTATAGCCATAGCCATAGCCATAGCCATAGCCATAGAAATAGCCATAGACATAGTCATAGCCATAGCCATTGCCATAGCCATAGCCATAGACATAGACATAGACATAGACATGCTTAGACATAGACATAGCCATAGATATAGACAGATATATAGACATAAACATAGCCATAGCCATAGCCATAGCCATAACCTTGGACATAGACAAGGACATAGCCATAGCCATAGCCATAGTCATAGACATAGATATAGATAGCCATATCCATAAACATAGCCATAGCAATAGACATAGACTTTGCCATAAACATAGCCATAGCCTTAGCCATAGCCATAGCCATAGCCATAGACATGAACATAGCCATAGCCATAAATATAGCCATAGACACTGACATAGACATAGCCATAGACATAGACATAGTCATAGCCATAGCCATAGATATAACATAGATATAGCCATAGACATAGACATAGCCATAGCCTTAGCCATAGCCTTAGCCATAGCCATAGCCATACCCATAGCCATAGACATAGCCGTAGTCGTAGCCGTAGCAGTAGCCAAAGATATAGCTCTAGCCTTAGCCGTAACCGTAGCCGTAGCCATAGCCATAGCCCTATCCATAACCATAGCCAGACTTAGACATAGACATTGACATAGACATAGAGATAGCCATTGCCATAGCCAGAACCAGACATAGCCATAGCTATAGCAATAAACAAAGACATAGCCATTGCCAGAGCCATAGCCCGAGCCATAGACATAGACATAGACATAGACATAGACATAGCCATAGATTTAGACTTAGACGTTGTCAGAGCCATAGACATAGACATAGCCATAGCCATAGACATAGACATAGCCAGACATAGACATAGCCATAGACATACACATAGACATAGAATAAGACATAGCCATAGCCATAGCTAAACATAGACATAGCCATTGCCATACCCATAGACAGAGCATAGCCATAGGCATAGCCATAGACATAGTCATAGACTAAGCCATAGCTATAGACGTAGCCGTAGCCGTAGCCGTAGCGGTCGGCCTTGCCGTTGCCATCGCCGTTGCCGAAGACGTAGCCGTAGCAATGGACGTGGACGTGGTTGTAGCCATAGTCATAGCCATAGCCATAGATATAGACATGGACATAGACATGTCCATTGCTAAAACCATAGGGTAGTGTTCTTGGCCCATTACTTTTTATACTATATACACATGACATGTGGTTTGGCCTAGAAAACAAGCTTGTTGCATATGCAGGTGATGCTACTCTCTTTGCATCAATTCCATCCCCTGAATGTAGATCTAGGGTTGGTGAATCCCTTAATAGAGATTTAGCTAGAATTAGTGCATGGTGCAAATTATGGGGTATGAAGTTGAATCCTAACAAAACTCAAAGTATGATTGTAGGTAGGTCAAGGACGGTGGTTCCTCAACATCCGGATCTCAGTATTGATAATGTTTCTTTAAATATGTATGACTCTTTCAAAATTTTAGGTGTGATTCTCGACAGTAAATTTACTTTTGAGAAACATATAAGGTCTGTGTCTTCTTCAATTTCACAAAAAATAGGCTTATTGAGAAAGTCTTTCAAGATTTTCGGTGATCAATCTATTTTGAAGAAGTGTTTTAATTCTTTCATTCTACCTTGTTTTGAGTATTGTTCTCCTGTCTGGTCTTCAGCTGCTGATTCTCATCTTAATTTGTTGGACAGAAACTTACGGTCTATTAAATTTCTTATTCCTGATCTAGATATTAATCTTTGGCACCGTCGTTCAATTAGTTCATTATGCATGTTGCATAAGATTTTTCACAACTCTGACCATCCTTTACATTCAGATCTCCCTGGACAATTCTATCCTGTTCGTAATACTAGGCAGGCAGTTAATTCTAATAGCCAGGCCTTCTCCATCACGAGGCTCAATACTACGCAGTACTCTAGAAGTTTTATTCCAGCTGTGACCAAGTTGTGGAATGATCTTCCTAATCGGGTGGTTGAATCAGTAGAACTACAAAAGTTCAAAGTTGGAGCAAATGCTTTTTTGTTGACCAGGCGGACATAGTCTTTTTATAGTTTATTTATGACATATTTGTTTTTGATGTTGTTGATAGTTTATTATATGACATGTCTGTTTTGACGTTGTTTCTTATTTTAGAATGATTTATTGTTAATTTATTCTCTTCATTTATTTATTTCCTTATTTCCTTTCCTCACTGGGCTATTTTTCCCTGTTGGAGCCCCTGGGCTTATAGCATCCTGCTTTTCCAACTAGGGTTGTAGCTTGGATAGTAATAATAATAATAATAATAGCCATAGCCATAGCCATAGACATAGACATATATATAGACATAACCATAGTCATAGCCATAGACATAGCCATAGCCATAGCCAGAGCCATAGACATAGCCATAGCCATAGCCATAGCCAGAGACATAGCCATAATCATAGCCATAGCCATAGCCATAGCATCCATAGCCATAGCCATGGACATAGACATAGCCATAGCCAGAGACATAGATATAGCCATTCACATAGACATAGACATAGCCATAGACATAGATATAGAGAGAGCTATAGCCATAGCCATAGACATACACATAGCCAGACCTATATCCATAGTCAGAGTCATAGCCATAGCCATAGACATAGCCATAGCCATAGCCATAGACATAGACATAGCCATAGCCTTAACCATAGACATAGCCATAGCCATAACCATTGACGTAGCCATAGCCATAGCCGTAGATGTTTCCGTAGCTGTAACCTTAGCCATAGCCATAGCCGTATGATGTAGCCGTAGCCGTAGCTGTAGCTGTAGCAATAGACAAAGCCATATCCATAGCCAGAGACATAGATATGGCCATAGCCATAGCCATAGACAGGGTTTAGCCACAGCCATAGCCATAGACATAGCCATAGCCAAAGCCATAGCTTTAGCCATATCCGTAGCCGTTGCCATAGCCATATATGTAGCCGTAGCCATAGCCGTCTCCGTAGACATAGATATAAACATAGCCACAGCCATAGACATAGACATAGCCATAGCTAAAGCCATGGTATACATAGCCATAGCCATAGACATAGACATAGCCATAGCCATAGCCATAGCCATAGCCATAGCCATAGTCATAGCCGAAGCCAAAGCCATAGACATAGCCATAGCCATAGCCATAACCATAGACATAGATATAGCCATAGCCATAGCCATAGACATAGATATAGCCATAGCCATAGCCATGGTATACATAGCCATAGCCATAGACATAGACATAGACATAGCCATAGCCATAGCCATCGACATTGCCTTAGCCATAGCCATAGACATAGCCATAGACATAGACATAAACATAGACATGAACATGGCCATAGCCATGGCTACAGACATAGATATAGCCATAGCCATAGCCATAGGCATAGACAAGGACATAGTCATAGCCAAAGACAGACATATACATAGACATTGATATAGCCATAGCCATAGCAATATCTGAAGACATAGATATAGACATTGACATAGCCATAGCCATAGCAATAGCCATAGCCATAGCCATAGACATAGACATAGCCATAGCCATAGACTTAGACATAGCCATAGACATAGCCAGAGCCATAGCAATAGCCATAGCCATAGCCATAGACAAAGACATAGCCATAGCCCTAGCTATAGCTATAACCATAGCCATAGACAAAGACATAGCCATAGCCATAGCCATAGACATATACATAGCCATAGCCATAGCCAAACCCATGGTAGACATAGACATAGCCTTAGCCATAGCCATACCCATAGACATAGACATAGCAATAGCCATAGACATAGACATAGCCATTGTCATAGCCAAAGCCATAGACATGGATATAGCCATAGTCATAACCTTAGACATAGCGATAGCCATAGACATAACCATAGCTATAGACATAGACATTGCCATAGCCATAGCCAGAGCCATAGCTATAGACATTGACAGAGACATAGCCATAGACATAGACATAGCATAGCCATTGATGTAGCCATAGCCATAGCCATAGCCATAGATGTAGCCGTAGCCGTAGCCGTAGCCGTAGACGTAGCCATTGACATAGACATAGACATAGACATAGCCGTAGACATTGCCATAGCCAAAGCCATAGACATAGACATAGCCATAGCTGTAGCCATAGCCATAGTCATAGCCATAGACGTAGCCAGAGCCGTAGCCGTAGCCATAGACATACACATAGACATAGCCATAGCCATAGACATAGACATAGCATTAGGCATAGCCATAGCCATCTCCATAGCTATAGCCATAACCATAGACAAAGTAGCCGTAGCCATAGACTTAGACATAGACAGCAATAGGCTTAGACAGACATAGCCATATACATAGACATAGCCATAGCCATAGACATAGACACAGCCTGAGCCATAGCCATAGCCATAGACATAGACAGAGCCATAGCCATAGACATAGCCATAGACATAGACACAGCCAGAGCCATAGCCATAGCCATAGACATAGACAGAGCCCTAGCCATAGACATAGCCATAGACATAGACATAGCCATAGCCATAGCTATAGCCATAGCTGTAGCCATAGCCCTAGCCATGGTAGACATAGACATAGCCATTGCCAGAGCCATAGACATAGACATAACCATAGACATAGCCTTAGAAATAGACATAACCATAGCCATAGACAGACATAGCCATAGCCATAGTCATAGCCAAAGCCATAGACATAGCCATAGCCATAGACAGACAGACAAAAACATAGACATAGCCATAGCCATAGACATAGACATAGCCATAGCCATAGCCATAGACATAGACAGAGACATAGCCATAACCATGGTAGACATACATAAACATAACCATAGCCATATCCATAGCCATAGACATAGCCATAGCCATAGCCATAGCCATAGCCATTGCCATCGCCATTGCCATTGCCATAGCCATAGCCATAGCATAACCATAGCCATAGCCACACATACATAGCCATAGCCATACAGAGACATAGACTTAGACATACACATAGACATAGCAATAGCCATAGCCATAGCCAAACACATACACATAGCCATAGCCATAGACTTAAACATAGCCATAAACATAGATATAGCCATAGCCATAGAAATAGCCATAGCCATAGCTATAGCCATAGCCATAGCCATAGCTATAGACAGAAATGGCCATAGCCCTAGCCATAGACATAGACATAGCCATAGCCATAGCCATAGCCATACCCATGGTAGACATCGACAAAGCATTAGCCAGGGCCATGGCCATAGTCATAGACATAGACATAGCAATAGCCATAGACATAGACATAGCCATAGTCATAGCCATAGCCATAGCCATAGCCATAGACATGGACATAGCCATAGCCTTAGTATAACGATAGCATTAAACATAGCTATACCCATAGACAAAGACATTGCCATAGCCATAGCCTTAGCCATAGCTATAGACATAGCCATAGACATAAACATAGATATAGCCATAGACATCGCCATAGACATAGACATAACCATAGCCAGAGCCAGAGCCATAGCTATAGCCATAGTCATAGACATAGACATACACATACACATAACCATAGCCATAGCCATAGCCATTATCAGAGCCATAGCCATAGCCATAGGCAGAGACATACACATAACCATAGCCATAAACATGAACATAGCCCTAGCCATAGCCATAGCCATAGACATACCCATAGCCATAGGCATAGACATAGCCATAGCCATAGACATGGCCATAGCCATAGCCATAGCCATATTTGACGCCATGGCCATACCCGTAGCCGTAGTCATAGCCATATACATAGATGAAGACATAGCTATAGCCATAGACAGCCATAATCATAGCCATAGCCATAGCCATAGCCAGAGCCATAGACATACACAACCATAGCCATAGTCATAGACAAAAACATAGCCATACACATAGACATAGACATAGCCATAGACATAGACATAGCCATAGATATAGACAGAGCTATAGCCATAGCCATAGCCATAGCCATAGACATACACATAGCCAGAACTATAGCCATAGTCATAGCCATAGCCATAGCCATAGACATAGGCAGAGACATAGCCATAGTTATAGACAGAGCCATAGATATAGCCATAGCCATAGCCATAGACTTAGTCATAGCCATAGCCAGAGACATAGCCCTAGCCATAGCCATTGACGTAGCCATAGCGATAGCCTTAGATGTAGACGTAGCCGTAGCCATAGTCATACGATGTAGCCATAGCCGTAACCTTAGCCATAGCCATATGATGTAGCCTTAGCCGTAGCCGTAGCTTTAGCCGTAGCCATAGACATAGCCCTAGCCATAGCCATAGACATAGACATAGACATAGCATTAGCCATAGACATAGACATGGACATAGCCATAGCCATATCCATAGCCATACCCATGGTAGACATAGACATAGCCATAGACATAGCAATAGCCATTACCAGAGCAATAGTCATAGACATAGCCCTAGCCATAGCCAAAGACATAGACATAGACATAGCATTAGCCATAGACATAGACATGGACATAGCCATAGCCATATCCATAGCCATCCCCATGGTAGACATAGACATATCCATAGACATAGCAATAGCCATTATCATAGCAATAGACATAGACATAGCCATAGTCATAGCAACATAGCCATAGCCATAGTCATAGCCATAGACATAGCCATAGCCATAGCCAAAGCCAGACATAGACATAGACATAGCATTAGCCATAGACATAGACATGAACATAGCCATAGCCATATCCATAGCCATACCCATGGTAGACATAGACATAGCCATAGACATAGCAATAGCCATTACCAGAGCAATAGTCATAGACATAGCCCTAGCCATAGCCAAAGACATAGACATAGCCATAGCCATAGACATAGACATAGACATAGATATAGCCATAGCCATAGCCAGAGATAGCCACTTAGCCATAGCCTTAGCCATAGCCATAGCCATAGCAATAGCCATAGACATAGCCATAGCCAAAGCAATAAACATAGCCATAGCCATAGCCAGTGACAGAGCCATAGCTATAGCCATAGCTATAGCCATAGCCCTAGCCATAGACATAGTGATAGCCACAGCCCTAGCCATAGTCATAGCCATATCAATAGACAGCCATAGCTGTAGTCATAGCTTTTGACATAGACATAGCCATAGCCATAGACATAGCCTCAGCCATAGCCATAGCAATAGCTATAGCCATAGCCATAGACATAGCCATAGCCAAAGCCATTGCCATAGACAATGCCTCAGCCATAGCCATAGCCATACCCAAAGGGTCAGCCATAGCCATAGCCAGAGACAGAGCCATAGCCATAGCCATAGATATAGCCATAGACATAGACATAGACATAGACATAGACATTGCCGTAGCCATAGCCGTAGCCATAGCCATAGATGTAGACATAGCTATAGCCATAGCCATAGACATAGACATAGCCATAAACATAATCATAACCATAGCCATGGCCATAGTCATAACCATAGCCATAGCCATAGCCATATAGATATAGCTATAGCCATAGCATATTCATAGTCTTAGCCATAGCCAAAGCCATAGCCACATAGACATAGACATAGCCATAGACATTGACATAGACATAGATATACCAATAGCCTTTTTCATTGCCATAGACATAGCCATAGACATAGACATAGACAAAGCCATAGCCATTGCCATTACCATACCCATAGCCATAGTCATAGCCATAGCCATAGCCATAGCCATATAGACATAGACATAGACATAGCCATAGCCATAGACATAGCCATAGCCGTAGCCATAGCCAAAGCCGTAGCCATAGCCTCAGCCATTTCCATAGACATAGACATGGACATAGACATATATATAGCCATAGCCATAGCCAGACATAGCCATAGTCATAGCCATAGACAGACAGAGCCAGAGCCATAGACATAGCCTTAGCCATAGCCATAGCCATAGCCATAGACTGTCCATAGCTATAGCCACATAGACGTAGCCAGAGCCATAGCCATATCCATAGCCATTGATATAGCCATAGACATAGACATAGCCATAGACATAGACATACACATAGACATAGCATTAGCCATAGACATAGACATGGACATAGCCATAGCCATATCCATAGCCATACCCATGGTAGACATAGACATAGCCATAGACATAACCATAGCCATTGCCATAGCCATAAACATAGATATAGCCATAGTCAGAGCCACAGAGCCATAGCCATAGCCATAGCTATAGAAATAGCCATAGCCAAAGCCATAGCCAGACATAGACATAGCCATAGCCATAGACTTAGACATAGACATAGATATAGCCATAGCCATAGCCAGACATAGCCACATAGCTATAGCCTTAGCCATAGCTATAGCCATAGCCATAGCCATAGGCATGGCCATAGCCATAGCTAGACACAGCCAAAGCAATAGCCATAGCCAAAGACGTAGCCATAGCCGTGGCTGTAGCCATAGCCGTAGCTGTAGCCTTAGCCATAGCTGAGGACGTAGCCATAGCCGAGGACATAGCCGTAGCCTTATCCAAAGCCAAAGCCGTAGCCATGGCCTAACCTTAGACATAGACATAGACATAGCCTTAGCCATAGACATAGACATAGACATGGACATAGCCATAGCCATATCCATAGCCATACCCATGGTAGACATAGACATTGCCATAGCCATAGACATAGCCGTAGCCATAGCCTTAGCCATTAGACATAGACAGACATAGACATACAAATAGACATAGCCATAGACATAGCCATAGCCAGAGCCTTTACCATAGCCACAGACATAGCCATAGATATAGACATAGCCAGAGCCATAGCCATAGCTATAGCCATAGCCATAGATATAGCCATGGCCATATCCAAAGCCATAGCCATAGCCAATGCCTCAGCCTTAGCCATAGCCATACCGAAAGGATCAGGCATAGCCATAGCTATAGACATGGCCATAGACAGAGCCATAGCCATAGACATAGAGATAGCCTTCGACATAGCCATAGATATACAAATAGCCATAGCCATAGCCATAGCCATAGAGATAGCCATAGACATAGACATAGACAATGCCGTAGCCATAGCCATAGATGTAGACATAGCCATAGCCATAGCCATAGACATAGACATAGCCATAGCCATAGATATAGACATATATAGCATTAGCCATAGACATAGCCATTGACATAGCCATAGACATAGACATAGCCATAGATATAGACATATATAGCATTAGCCATAGACATAGACATGGACATAGCCATAGCCATATCCATAGCCATAACCATGGTAGACATAGACATAGCCATAGACATACCCATAGCCATTACCATAGCAATAGACATAAACATAACCATAGTCATAGCAACATAGCCATAGCCATAGCCATAGAAATAGCCATAGCCATAGCCAAAGCCAGACATAGACATAGCCATAGCCATAGACATAGACATAGATATAGCCATAGCCATAGCCAGACATAGCCACTTAGCCATAGCCTTAGCCGTAGCCATAGCCATAGCCATAGGCATAGCCATAACCATAGTTAGACACAGCCAAAGCAATAGCCATAGCCGTAGCCATAGCCGTAGCCATAACCTTAGCCGTAGCTGAGGACTTAGCCGTAGTCGAGGACGTAGGCATAGCCGTAGCCTTAGCCATAGCCATAGCCGTAGCCGTAGCCTAACTGTAGACATAGACATAGATATAGCATTAGCCATAGACATAGACATAGACATGGACATAGCCATGGCCATACCGATAGCCATACCAATGGTAGATATAGACATAGCCATAGCCATAGACATAGCCATAGCCATAGACATAGCCATAGCCATAGCCATAGCCATAGCCTTAGACATAGACAAACATAGACATAGCCATAGCCATAGACATAGCCATAGCCAGAGCACTAGCCATAGCCACAGACATACCCATAGACATAGACATAGCCATAGCAATAGCCATAGTCATAAACATAGACATTGACATTGCCAAATATATAGACATAGATATAGATATATACATAGCCATAACCATAGCTATGGACATAAACATAGACATAGTCATAAACATAGACATAGCCATAGACATAGCCAAAGATTTAGACATAGACATAGTCATAGACATAGTCTTAGCCAGACATAGATATATCGACAGAAATAGCCATAGATATAGACATAGCCATAGCCATAGCCATAGCCAGAGGCATATACATAGACATAGCTATAGCCATAGACATAGACAGAGCCATAGCCATAGCCATAGTCATAGACATTGACATAGACATAGCCTTAGATATAGACAGAGCCATAGCCATAGCCATAGCCATAGCATTAGACATAGCCATAGCCATAGCCAGAGACATAGACATAATAATAGCCATAGCCATAGACATAGACATAGCCCTAGCTATAGATATAGACATGACCATAGCCATAGACAGAGACTTAGACCTAGCCATAGCCATAAACATAGCCATAGCCATAGCCATACACATAGACAGACCCATAGCCATAGACTTAGACATAGACATAGCCATAGCCATAGCCATAGCCATAAACATAGACATAGACATAGCCATAGCCATAGCCATAGACATAGCCCTAGCCATAGTCATAGCTATAGCTATAACCATAGCCATAGCCATAGCCATAGCCATAGATTAGACATAGCCATAGCCATAGCCATAGACATGGACATAGCCTTAGCCATAGCCAGAGCCATAGACATGGACATAGACAAAGCCATAGCCATAGCCATAGACATAGCCATAGCCAAAGACAGAGATATAGCCAAAGCCATAGACATACCCATAGCCATAGCCATAACCCTGGCCATAAACATAGCCATAGTCATAGAAATACCAATAGCCATTGCCATAGACAGAGCCATAGCTATAGCCATAGATATAGCCATAGCCATTTACACATACATAGCCATAGCCATAGCCATAGACAGCCATAGCCATAGACATAGACATAACAAGCCATAGACAGCACTATAGCCATAGCCATAGCCATAGCCATAGCCATAGAAATAGCCATAGACATAGTCATAGCCATAGCCATTGCCATAGCCATAGCCATAGACATAGACATAGACATAGACATGCTTAGACATAGACATAGCCATAGATATAGACAGATATATAGACATAAACATAGCCATAGCCATAGCCATAGCCATAACCTTGGACATAGACAAGGACATAGCCATAGCCATAGCCATAGTCATAGACATAGATATAGATAGCCATATCCATAAACATAGCCATAGCAATAGACATAGACTTTGCCATAAACATAGCCATAGCCTTAGCCATAGCCATAGCCATAGCCATAGACATGAACATAGCCATAGCAATAAATATAGCCATAGACACTGACATAGACATAGCCATAGACATAGACATAGTCATAGCCATAGCCATAGATATAACATAGATATAGCCATAGACATAGACATAGCCATAGCCTTAGCCATAGCCTTAGCCATAGCCATAGCCATACCCATAGCCATAGACATAGCCGTAGTCGTAGCCGTAGCAGTAGCCAAAGATATAGCTCTAGCCTTAGCCGTAACCGTAGCCGTAGCCATAGCCATAGCCCTATCCATAACCATAGCCAGACTTAGACATAGACATTGACATAGACATAGAGATAGCCATTGCCATAGCCAGAACCAGACATAGCCATAGCTATAGCAATAAACAAAGACATAGCCATTGCCAGAGCCATAGCCCGAGCCATAGACATAGACATAGACATAGACATAGCCATAGATTTAGACTTAGACGTTGTCAGAGCCATAGACATAGACATAGCCATAGCCATAGACATAGACATAGCCAGACATAGACATAGCCATAGACATACACATAGACATAGAATAAGACATAGCCATAGCCATAGCTAAACATAGACATAGCCATTGCCATACCCATAGACAGAGCATAGCCATAGGCATAGCCATAGACATAGTCATAGACTAAGCCATAGCTATAGACGTAGCCGTAGCCGTAGCCGTAGCGGTCGGCCTTGCCGTTGCCATCGCCGTTGCCGAAGACGTAGCCGTAGCAATGGACGTGGACGTGGTTGTAGCCATAGTCATAGCCATAGCCATAGATATAGACATGGACATAGACATGTCCATTGCTAAAACCATAGGGTAGTGTTCTTGGCCCATTACTTTTTATACTATATACACATGACATGTGGTTTGGCCTAGAAAACAAGCTTGTTGCATATGCAGGTGATGCTACTCTCTTTGCATCAATTCCATCCCCTGAATGTAGATCTAGGGTTGGTGAATCCCTTAATAGAGATTTAGCTAGAATTAGTGCATGGTGCAAATTATGGGGTATGAAGTTGAATCCTAACAAAACTCAAAGTATGATTGTAGGTAGGTCAAGGACGGTGGTTCCTCAACATCCGGATCTCAGTATTGATAATGTTTCTTTAAATATGTATGACTCTTTCAAAATTTTAGGTGTGATTCTCGACAGTAAATTTACTTTTGAGAAACATATAAGGTCTGTGTCTTCTTCAATTTCACAAAAATAGGCTTATTGAGAAAGTCTTTCAAGATTTTCGGTGATCAATCTATTTTGAAGAAGTGTTTTAATTCTTTCATTCTACCTTGTTTTGAGTATTGTTCTCCTGTCTGGTCTTCAGCTGCTGATTCTCATCTTAATTTGTTGGACAGAAACTTACGGTCTATTAAATTTCTTATTCCTGATCTAGATATTAATCTTTGGCACCGTCGTTCAATTAGTTCATTATGCATGTTGCATAAGATTTTTCACAACTCTGACCATCCTTTACATTCAGATCTCCCTGGACAATTCTATCCTGTTCGTAATACTAGGCAGGCAGTTAATTCTAATAGCCAGGCCTTCTCCATCACGAGGCTCAATACTACGCAGTACTCTAGAAGTTTTATTCCAGCTGTGACCAAGTTGTGGAATGATCTTCCTAATCGGGTGGTTGAATCAGTAGAACTACAAAATTTCAAAGTTGGAGCAAATGCTTTTTTGTTGACCAGGCGGACATAGTCTTTTTATAGTTTATTTATGACATATTTGTTTTTGATGTTGTTGATAGTTTATTATATGACATGTCTGTTTTGACGTTGTTTCTTATTTTAGAATGATTTATTGTTAATTTATTCTCTTCATTTATTTATTTCCTTATTTCCTTTCCTCACTGGGCTATTTTTCCCTGTTGGAGCCCCTGGGCTTATAGCATCCTGCTTTTCCAACTAGGGTTGTAGCTTGGATAGTAATAATAATAATAATAATAGCCATAGCCATAGCCATAGACATAGACATATATATAGACATAACCATATTCATAGCCATAGACATAGCCATAGCCATAGCCAGAGCCATAGACATAGCCATAGCCATAGCCATAGCCAGAGACATAGCCATAATCATAGCCATAGCCATAGCCATAGCATCCATAGCCATAGCCATGGACATAGACATAGCCATAGCCAGAGACATAGATATAGCCATTCACATAGACATAGACATAGCCATAGACATAGATATAGAGAGAGCTATAGCCATAGCCATAGACATACACATAGCCAGACCTATATCCATAGTCAGAGTCATAGCCATAGCCATAGACATAGCCATAGCCATAGCCAGAGACATAGACATAGCCATAGCCTTAACCATAGACATAGCCATAGCCATAACCATTGACGTAGCCATAGCCATAGCCGTAGATGTTTCCGTAGCTGTAACCTTAGCCATAGCCATAGCCGTATGATGTAGCCGTAGCCGTAGCTGTAGCTGTAGCAATAGACAAAGCCATATCCATAGCCAGAGACATAGATATGGCCATAGCCATAGCCATAGACAGGGTTATAGCCACAGCCATAGCCATAGACATAGCCATAGCCAAAGCCATAGCTTTAGCCATATCTGTAGCCGTTGCCATAGCCATATATGTAGCCGTAGCCATAGCCGTCTCCGTAGACATAGATATAAACATAGCCACAGCCATAGACATAGACATAGCCATAGCTAAAGCCATGGTATACATAGCCATAGCCATAGACATAGACATAGCCATAGCCATAGCCATAGCCATAGCCATAGCCATAGTCATAGCCGAAGCCAAAGCCATAGACATAGCCATAGCCATAGCCATAACCATAGACATAGATATAGCCATAGCCATAGCCATAGACATAGATATAGCCATAGCCATAGCCATGGTATACATAGCCATAGCCATAGACATAGACATAGACATAGCCATAGCCATAGCCATCGACATTGCCTTAGCCATAGCCATAGACATAGCCATAGACATAGACATAAAAATAGACATGAACATGGCCATAGCCATGGCTACAGACATAGATATAGCCATAGCCATAGCCATAGGCATAGACAAGGACATAGTCATAGCCAAAGACAGACATATACATAGACATTGATATAGCCATAGCCATAGCAATATCTGAAGACATAGATATAGACATTGACATAGCCATAGCCATAGCAATAGCCATAGCCATAGCCATAGACATAGACATAGCCATAGCCATAGACTTAGACATAGCCATAGACATAGCCAGAGCCATAGCAATAGCCATAGCCATAGCCATAGACAAAGACATAGCCATAGCCCTAGCTATAGCTATAACCATAGCCATAGACAAAGACATAGCCATAGCCATAGCCATAGACATATACATAGCCATAGCCATAGCCAAACCCATGGTAGACATAGACATAGCCTTAGCCATAGCCATACCCATAGACATAGACATAGCAATAGCCATAGACATAGACATAGCCATTGTCATAGCCAAAGCCATAGACATGGATATAGCCATAGTCATAACCTTAGACATAGCGATAGCCATAGACATAACCATAGCTATAGACATAGACATTGCCATAGCCATAGCCAGAGCCATAGCTATAGACATTGACAGAGACATAGCCATAGACATAGACATAGCATAGCCATTGATGTAGCCATAGCCATAGCCATAGCCATAGATGTAGCCGTAGCCGTAGCCGTAGCCGTAGACGTAGCCATTGACATAGACATAGACATAGACATAGCCGTAGACATTGCCATAGCCAAAGCCATAGACATAGACATAGCCATAGCTGTAGCCATAGCCATAGTCATAGCCATAGACGTAGCCAGAGCCGTAGCCGTAGCCATAGACATACACATAGACATAGCCATAGCCATAGACATAGACATAGCATTAGGCATAGCCATAGCCATCTCCATAGCTATAGCCATAACCATAGACAAAGTAGCCGTAGCCATAGACTTAGACATAGACAGCAATAGGCTTAGACAGACATAGCCATATACATAGACATAGCCATAGCCATAGACATAGACACAGCGTGAGCCATAGCCATAGCCATAGACATAGACAGAGCCATAGCCATAGACATAGCCATAGACATAGACACAGCCAGAGCCATAGCCATAGCCATAGACATAGACAGAGCCCTAGCCATAGACATAGCCATAGACATAGACATAGCCATAGCCATAGCTATAGCCATAGCTGTAGCCTTAGCCATAGCCATGGTAGACATAGACATAGCCATTGCCAGAGCCATAGACATAGACATAACCATAGACATAGCCTTAGAAATAGACATAACCATAGCCATAGACAGACATAGCCATAGCCATAGTCATAGCCAAAGCCATAGACATAGCCATAGCCATAGACAGACAGACAAAAACATAGACATAGCCATAGCCATAGACATAGACATAGCCATAGCCATAGCCATAGACATAGACAGAGACATAGCCATAACCATGGTAGACATACATAAACATAACCATAGCCATATCCATAGCCATAGACATAGCCATAGCCATAGCCATAGCCATAGCCATTGCCATCGCCATTGCCATTGCCATAGCCATAGCCATAGCATAACCATAGCCATAGCCACACATACATAGCCATAGCCATACAGAGAGACATAGACTTAGACATACACATAGACATAGCAATAGCCATAGCCATAGCCAAACACATACACATAGCCATAGCCATAGACTTAAACATAGCCATAAACATAGATATAGCCATAGCCATAGAAATAGCCATAGCCATAGCTATAGCCATAGCCATAGCCATAGCTATAGACAGAAATGGCCATAGCCCTAGCCATAGACATAGACATAGCCATAGCCATAGCCATAGCCATACCCATGGTAGACATCGACAAAGCATTAGCCAGGGCCATGGCCATAGTCATAGACATAGACATAGCAATAGCCATAGACATAGACATAGCCATAGTCATAGCCATAGCCATAGCCATAGCCATAGACATGGACATAGCCATAGCCTTAGTATAACGATAGCATTAAACATAGCTATACCCATATACAAAGACATTGCCATAGCCATAGCCTTAGCCATAGCTATAGACATAGCCATAGACATAAACATAGATATAGCCATAGACATCGCCATAGACATAGACATAACCATAGCCAGAGCCAGAGCCATAGCTATAGCCATAGTCATAGACATAGACATACACATACACATAACCATAGCCATAGCCATAGCCATTATCAGAGCCATAGCCATAGCCATAGGCAGAGACATACACATAACCATAGCCATAAACATGAACATAGCCCTAGCCATAGCCATAGCCATAGACATACCCATAGCCATAGGCATAGACATAGCCATAGCCATAGACATGGCCATAGCCATAGCCATAGCCATATTTGACGCCATGGCCATACCCGTAGCCGTAGTCATAGCCATATACATAGATGAAGACATAGCTATAGCCATAGACAGCCATAATCATAGCCATAGCCATAGCCATAGCCAGAGCCATAGACATACACAACCATAGCCATAGTCATAGACAAAAACATAGCCATACACATAGACATAGACATAGCCATAGACAGAGACATAGCCATAGATATAGACAGAGCTATAGCCATAGCCATAGCCATAGCCATAGACATACACATAGCCAGAACTATAGCCATAGTCATAGCCATAGCCATAGCCATAGACATAGGCAGAGACATAGCCATAGTTATAGAGAGAGCCATAGATATAGCCATAGCCATAGCCATAGACTTAGTCATAGCCATAGCCAGAGACATAGCCCTAGCCATAGCCATTGACGTAGCCATAGCGATAGCCTTAGATGTAGACGTAGCCGTAGCCATAGTCATACGATGTAGCCATAGCCGTAACCTTAGCCATAGCCATATGATGTAGCCTTAGCCGTAGCCGTAGCTTTAGCCGTAGCCATAGACATAGCCCTAGCCATAGCCATAGACATAGACATAGACATAGCATTAGCCATAGACATAGACATGGACATAGCCATAGCCATATCCATAGCCATACCCATGGTAGACATAGACATAGCCATAGACATAGCAATAGCCATTACCAGAGCAATAGTCATAGACATAGCCTTAGCCATAGCCAAAGACATAGACATAGACATAGCATTAGCCATAGACATAGACATGGACATAGCCATAGCCATATTCATAGCCATCCCCATGGTAGACATAGACATATCCATAGACATAGCAATAGCCATTATCATAGCAATAGACATAGACATAGCCATAGTCATAGCAACATAGCCATAGCCATAGTCATAGCCATAGACATAGCCATAGCCATAGCCAAAGCCAGACATAGACATAGACATAGCCACAGCCATTGACATAGACATAGACATAGACATAGCCATGGCATACATAGCCATAGACATAGACATAGCCATAGCCATAGACATTGCCCTAGCCTTAGCCATTGCCATAGCCAAAGCCATAGAGATAGACATAGCCATATCCATAGACATACCCAATGACATAGCCATATCCATAACCATACACATAGCCATAGACATAGAAATAGCTATAGCCATAGCCATAGACATAGACATAGCCATAGCCATAGCCATAGCCATGGTATACATAGCCACAGCCATAGCCATAGATATAGCCATACCCATGAACATAGACATGGACATGGCCATGGCCATGGCTATAGACATAGATATACCCATAGCCATAGCCAGAGACATAGCCATAGCCTGAGACAGCCTTAACCATAGACTTAGCCTTAGCCTTAGCCTTAGACATAGCCATACACATAGAAATAGACATAGCCATAGCCATAGCTATAGTCATAGACATAGATATAGACGTAGCCATAGCTGTAGATGTAGCCATAGCCATAGCCATAGCCATAGCCATAGCCATAGACATAGCCATAGCCGTAGCCACATAGACATAGCCATACACATAAACATAGACAGCCATAGCCATAGCCATAGCCATAGACATAAACATAGCCAGAGCCAGAGCCATAGCTATAGCTATAGTCATAGACATAGACATACACATAGCCATAGCTGTAGCCATAGACATAGACATAGCCATAGCCATAAACATAAACATAGCCATAGCCATAACCATAGCCATAGACATAGCCATAGCCATAGACATACCCATAGCCATAGGCATAGACATTGCCATAGCCATAGACAGGGCCATAGCCATAGCCATAGCCATAGCCATAGATGATGCCATAGCTGTAGCTGTAGCCATAGACATAGACATAGCCATAGCCATAGCCTTAATCAAAGCCATAGCCATAGCCATAGCCATAGCCATAGACATAGACAGCCATAGCCATAACCATAGACATAGACATAGCCATACACATAGACATAGACATAGACATAGCCATAGCCATAGACATAGACATAGCCATATATATAGACAGAGCAATAGCCACAGACATACACATAGCCAGAGCTAAAGCCATAGTCATAGCCATAGCCATAGCCATTGTCATAGACATAGACAGAGCCATAGTCATAGACATAGCCATAGACATGGCCATAGCCATAGCCATAGACATGATCATAGCTATAGCCATAGACATAGCCCTAGCCATAGCCATTGATGTAGCCATAGCCATAGTCATAGATGTAGACATAGCCGTAGCCATAGCCATATGATGTAGCCATAGCCGTAGCCTTAGCCATAGCCATGTGATGTAGCCATAGCCTTAGCCATAGCCATATGATGTAGCCGTACCCATAGGCGTAGCTTTAGCCATAGCCATAGACATAGCCCTAGCCATAGAAATAGACATAGACATAGGCATAGACATAGATATATCCATAGCCATAGCCATAGACATAGCCATAGCCATAGCCTTAGACATAGCCATAGCCATAGCCATAGCCATAGATGTAGCCATAGCCTTAGCCGTAGCCGTGGACATAGACCTTGTCCTAGCCACTGCCATAGACATAAACATTGTCCTAGCCACTGCCATAGACATAGACATAGACATAGATATAAATATAGACATAGCCATGGTATACATAGCCATAGACATAGACATAGCCATAGCCATAGCCGTAGACATTGCCCTAGCCTTAGCCATTGCCATAGCCATAGCCTTAGACATACCTAATGACATAGCCATATCCATAACCATAGACATAGCCATAGACATAGACATAGCCATAGCCATAGCCATAGACATGGACATAGCCATAGCCATGGCCATGGTATACATAGCCATAGCCATAGACATTGCCATAGCCATAGCCATAGCCATAGCCATAGACATAGACATAAACATACACATGGACATGGCCATGGCCATGGCTATACACATAGACATACCCATAGCCATAGCCATAGACATAGCCATATCCATTGACATCCATAACCATAGACTTAGCCATAGCCTTAGCCTTAGCCATAGCCATACACATAGAAATAGACATAGCTATAGCCATAGACATAGATATAGACGTAGCCGTAGCCGTAGATGTAAGCATAGCCGTAGCCATAGCCATAGCCATAGACATAGCCATAGCCGTAGCCACATACAAATAGCCATAGACATAAACATAGACATACCCATAGCCATAGCCATAGACATAGACATAGCCAGAGCAAGAGCCATAGCCATAGCCATAGCCATAGACATAGACATAAACATACACATGGACATGGCCATGGCCGTGGCTATAGACATAGACATACCCATAGCCATAGCAATAGACATAGCTATAGCCATAGACAGCCATAACCATAGACTTACCAATAGCCTTAGCCTTAGCCATAGCCAGACACATAAAAAATAGACATAGCCATATCCATAGCTATAGCCATAGACATAGATATAGACGTAGCCGTAGCCATAGATATAGGCTTAGCTTTAGCCATAGCCATAGCCATAAACATAGCCATAGCCGTAGCCACATAGACATAGCCATGGACATGAACATAGACATACCCATAGCCATAGCCATAGACATAGACATAGCCAGAGCCAGATTCATAGCCATAGCCATAGTCATACACATAGCCATAGCAATAGACATAAACATAGACATAGCCATAGCCATAAAAATAGCCATAGCCATGAACATAGCCATAGCCATAGCCATAGACATAGCCATAGCCATAGCCATAGCCATAGAAACAGCCTGAGCTATAGCCAGAGCCATAGCCATAGACATATCCATAGCCATTGACATAGCCATAGACATAGACATAGCCATAGATATAGACATATATAGCATTAGCCATAGACATAGACATGGACATAGCCATAGCCATATCCATAGCCATAACCATGGTAGACATAGACATAGCCATAGACATACCCATAGCCATTACCATAGCAATAGACATAAACATAACCATAGTCATAGCAACATAGCCATAGCCATAGCCATAGCCATAGAAATAGCCATAGCCATAGCCAAAGCCAGACATAGACATAGCCATAGCCATAGACATAGACATAGATATAGCCATAGCCATAGCCAGACATAGCCACTTAGCCATAGCCTTAGCCGTAGCCATAGCCATAGCCATAGGCATAGCCATAACCATAGTTAGACACAGCCAAAGCAATAGCCATAGCCGTAGCCATAGCCGTAGCCATAACCTTAGCCGTAGCTGAGGACTTAGCCGTAGTCGAGGACGTAGGCATAGCCGTAGCCTTAGCCATAGCCATAGCCGTAGCCGTAGCCTAACTGTAGACATAGACATAGATATAGCATTAGCCATAGACATAGACATAGACATGGACATAGCCATAGCCATACCGATAGCCATACCAATGGTAGATATAGACATAGCCATAGCCATAGACATAGCCATAGCCATAGACATAGCCATAGCCATAGCCATAGCCATAGACAGACATAGACATAGCCATAGCCAGAGCACTAGCCATAGCCACAGACATACCCATAGACCTAGACATAGCCATAGCAATAGCCATAGTCATAAACATAGACATTGACATTGCCAAATATATAGACATAGATATAGATATATACATAGCCATAACCATAGCTATGGACATAAACATAGACATAGTCATAAACATAGACATAGCCATAGACATAGATATAGACAGCCATAGCCAAGCCATAGGCATAGACATAGCCATAGACATGAATATAGCCATAGCCATAGCCATAGCCATAGGCATAGACAGAGCCATAGCCATAGTCATAGACATAGACATAGCCATAGCCTTAGCCATAGACATAGACAGATATAGACATAGTCATAGCCATATCCTTAGCCATAGCCGTACACATAGCTGTAGCTGTAGCCATAGCCCTAGCCTTAGCCGTAGCCATTGCCTTAGCCATAGCCATAGCCATAGCCATAGCCAGACATGAACATAACCATAGCCATACCCATAGACATAGACATAGATGTAGCCATAGCCTTAGCCATAGACATAGACATAACAAGCCATAGACAGCACTATGGCAGGAGCCATAGCCATAGCCATAGAAATAGCCATAGACATAGCCATAGCCATAGCCATAGCCATAGACATACTTAGACATAGACATAGACATAGCCATAGATATAGACAGATATATAGACATAAATATAGCCATAGCCATAGCCATAACCTTGGACATAGACAAGGACATAGCCATAGCCATAGACATAGCCATAGACATAGATATAGATAGCCATAGCCATAACCATAACCATTGCCATACACATAGACTTTGCCATAGACATAGCCATAGCCACAGCCATAGCCATAGCCATAGACATGAACATAGCCATAGCCATAAATATAGCCATAGACATAGACATAGACATAGCCATAGACATAGAAATAGTCATAGTCATAGCCATAGATATAACATAGATATAGCCATAGACATAGACATAGCCGGAGCCTTAGCCAGAGCCTTAGCCATAGCCGTAGCCGTAGCCGTAACAGTAGCCATAGATATAGCTGTAGCCTTAGCCGTAACCATAGCCGTAGCCATAGCCATAGCCAAATCCATAGCCATAGCCAGACTTAGACATAGACATAGACATAGAAATAGAGATAGCCATAGCCATAGCCAGACATAGCCATAGCTAGAGCCAATCACAAAGACATAGCCATAGCCAGAGCCATAGCCAGAGCAATAGACATAGACATAGCCATAGACATAGCCATAGATTTAGACATAGACGTAGTCAGAGCCATAGCCATAGCCATAGCTATAGCCATAGACAGACATAGTCATAGCCATAGCCTTAGTCATAGCCAAAGCCATAGCCAGACATATCCATATCCATAGCCATAGCCATAGACATAGCAATAGCCATAGCCATAGCCAGAGCCATAGACATAGACATAGCCATAGACATAGACATAGACTAAGACATAGCCATATCCATAGCTAAACATAGACATAGCCATACCCATACCCATAGACATAGCATAGCCATAGGCATAGCCATAGACATAGACATAGACAAAGCCATAGCCATTGACGTAGCCGTAGCGGTCGCCGTTGCCATTGCCATCGCCGTTGCCGAAGCCGTAGCCGTAGCAATGGACGTGGACGTGGAAGTAGCCTTAGCCATAGTCATAGATATAGACATGGACATAGACATGTCCATGGCTATAGACATAGCCATAGCTATAGCCATAGACTTAGACATAGATATAGACATAACCATAACCATAGCCATAGCCATAGACAGACCTAGAGCCATATCCATAGACATAGATATAGCCATAGCCATAGCCAGAGCCATAGACATAGCCATAGCCATAGCCATAGCTAGAGACATAGCCATAAGCATAGCCATAGCCATAGCCATAGCATCCATAGCCATTGCCATGGACATAGACATAGCCATAGCCATAGATATAGCCATACACATAGACATAGCCATAGACATAGATATAGACAGACCTATAGCCATAGCCATAGACATACACATAGCCAGACCTATATCCATAGTCATAGCCATAGCCATAGACATAGACAGAGTCATAGACATAGACATAGACCTAGCCATAGCCATAGCCATAGCCATAGACATAGACATAGCCATAGCCTTAGCCATAGACATAGCCATAGCTATAACCATTGACTTAGCCATAGCCATAGCCATAGATGTTTCCGTAGCCGTAGCCTTAGCCATAGCCATAGACATATATTGTAGCCGTAGCTGTAGCTGTAGCAATAGACAAAGCCATAGCCATAGACATAGACAAAGATATGGCCATAGCCATAGCCATAGACATGGCCATAGCCACAGCCATAGCCCTAGACATAACCATAGATATAGCCATAGCTGTAGCCATATCCGTAGCCGTTGCCGTAGCCATAGATGTAGCCGTAGTCATGGCCGTCTCTGTAGACATAGACATAAACAGAGCCAAAGCCATAGACATAGACATAAACATAGCCATAGCTAAAGCCATGGTATACATGGCCATAGCCATAGACTTAGACATAGCCATAGCCATAGCCATAGCCATAGCTAGAGACATTGTCATAGCCATAGCCACAGCCATAGCCAAAGCCAAAGCCATAGACATAAACATAGACATAGCCATAGCCATAGCCATACACATAGATATAGCCATAGCCATAGCCATGGTATTCATAACCATAGCCATAGACATAGACATTGACATAGCCATAGCCATAGCCATAGACATTGCCCTAGCCATAGCCACAGACATAGCTATAGACATAGACATAAACATAGACATGGACATGGCCATAGCCATGGCTACAGAAATAGATATAGCCATAGCCATAGCCATAGCCATAGACAAGGACATAGCCATAGCCAAATACAGACATAGACATAGACATAGATATAACCATAGCCATAGCAGTATCTGAAGACATAGACATAGACATTGACATAGCCATAGCCATAGCCATAGACTTAGACACAGCCATAGCCATAGCCATAGCCATAGACATATCCATAGCCATAGCAATAGACATAGCCATAGCCATAGCCATAGCAATAGCCATAGCCATAGCCATAGTTATATCCATAGCATAGCCCTAGCCATAGACATAGACAAAGCCATAGCCATAGCCATAGCCGTAGCCGTTTGAAGGACGTAGCCGTAGCTGTAGCCATATCCAGAGCCGTAGCAGTAGAATAACTGGAGACATAAACAGAGACATATACATAGCCATAGACATAGATATAGATATGGACATAGCCATAGCCATGGCCATAGACATAGACATATACTTAGCAATAGCCATACCCATAGCCATAGCCCTACACAAAGCCATAGCCATAGCAATTGCCATAGCCATATCCAAAGACATAGTCATAGCCATAGCCATAGACTTAGACATAGCCATAGACATAGCCATAGCCATAGCAATAGCCAAAGCCATAGTCATAGACAAAGACATAGCCATAGCCATAGCCATAGACTTAGACATAGCCATAGACATAGCCATAGGCAGAGCAATAGCCATAGCCATAGCCATAGACAAAGACATAGCCATAGCCCTAGCTATATCTATAACCATTGCCATACACAAAGACATAGCCATAGCCCTAGCCATAGATATAGACATAGCCATAGCCATAGCCAAACCCATGGTAGACATAGCCTTAGCCATAGCCATAACCATAAACATAGACATAGCAATAGCCATAGACATAGACATAGCCATAGTCATAGCAATAGCCATAGACATGGATATAGCCATAGTCATAGCCTTAGACATAGCAATAGCCATAGCCATAGCCATAGACAAAGACATAGCCATAGCCCTAGCTATATCTATAACCATTGCCATACACAAAGACATAGCCATAGCCCTAGCCATAGATATAGACATAGCCATAGCCATAGCCAAACCCATGGTAGGCATAGCCTTAGCCATAGCCATAACCATAAACATAGACATAGCAATAGCCATAGACATAGACATAGCCATAGTCATAGCAATAGCCATAGACATGGATATAGCCATAGTCATAGCCTTAGACATAGCAATAGCCATAGACATAGCCATAGCTATAGACATAGACATTGCCATAGCCATAGCCATAGCCATAGCTATAGACATAGACAGAGACATAGCCATAGACATATATATAGCATAGCCAATGACGTAGCCATAGCCATAGCCATAGATGTAGAAGTAGCCGTAGCCATAGCCGTAGACGTAGACATAGCCATAGATGTAGCCGTAGCCATAGCTGTAGCCATAGATGTAGCCTCAACCGTAGCCGTAGCCATAGACATACACATAGACATAGCCATAGCCATAGACATAGACATAGCCTTAGCCATAGCCATGGTATACATAGCCATAGACATAGCCATAGCCATAGACCTAGCCATCGGCATAGCCATAGCGATAACCATAGACAAAGTTATAGATATAGCCATAGACATAGACATAGACATAGCAATAGGCATAGACAGACATAGCCATACACATAGACATAGCCATAGACATAGACACAGCCAGAGCCATAGCCATAGCCATAGCCATAGACAGAGACATAGCCATAGCCATAGACATAGCCATAGACATAGATATAGCCATTGCCATAGCCATAGAAATAGACATAGCCATAGACATAGTCTTACAGATAGACATAGCCATAGCCATAGACAGACATAGCCATAGCCATAGCCGAAGCCATAGACATAGCCATAGCCATAGACAGACAGACAAAAACATAGATATAGCCATAGCCATAGATATAGCCCTAGACATAGACATAGCCATTACCATTGACATAGAAGGAGCCCTAGCCATAGCAATAAACATAGACATAGCCATAACCATGGTAGACATATACATAGTCATAACCATAGCAATATCCATAGCCATAGACATAGCCATAGCCCTAGCCATAGCCAATGCCATTGCCATTGCCATTGCCATAGCCATAGCCATAACCATAACCATAGCCATAGCCACACATACATAGCCATAGCCATACACTTAGACATAGACATAGACATACCCTTAGACATAGACATAGACAGAGCCAGAGCCAGGGCCATAGCCATAGCCATAGACATAGATATAGCCATAGACAAAGCCATAGCCAGAGACATAGCCGTAGCAGTAGATGTCGCCATTGCCATTGCCATAGACATAGACATGGACATGGACATGTCCATGGGTATAGACATAAACATAGCCATAGCCATAGCCATAGCCATAAACTTAGACATAGACATAACCTTAGCCATAGCCATTGACATAGACATGGACATGTCCATGGGTATAGACATAAACATAGCCATAGCCATAGCCATAGCAATAGACATACACATAGATATAACCAGAGCCATAGCACTAGACATAGACATGGCCATAGCCATAGCCAAAGGCATAAATAGACATAGACATGGACATAGCCATAGCCATAGCAATAGCTGAAGACATAGACATAGTCATAGCCATAGCCATAGACAGAGCAATAGCCGTAGCCAAAACCATACACATAGCCATAGCCATAGCCATACACATAGACATAGCCATAGCCAGAGCCATAGACTTAGCCATAGCCATAGCCATAGACATAGACAGCCATAGCCATAGACATAGACATAGCCATACACATAGACATAGACATAGCCATAGACGTAGACATAGCCATAGATATAGACAGAGCTATAGCTATAGCCATAGCCATAGCCATAGACATACACATAGCCAGAGCTAAAGCCATAGTCAGAGCCATAGCCATAGTCATAGACATAGACAGAGATATAGCCATAGTCATAGACATAGCCATAGACATAGCCATAGGAATAGTCTCAGCCATAGCCATAGACATAGCCCTAGTCATGGCCATTGGCGTAGCCATAGCCATAGCCATAGATGTAGACGTAGCCGTAGCCATAGCCATATGATGCAGTCTTAGCCGTAACCTTAGCCATAGCCATATGAAGTAGCCGTAGCCGTAGCTTTAGCCGTAGCAATAGACATAGCCCTAGCCATAACCATAGACATAGACATAGATATAGCCATAGCCATAGACATGGCCATAGCTATTCATAGCCAGAGACATATACATAGCCATTGCCATAGATGTAGCCGTAGCCTTAGCTGTAGCCATGGACATAGACATAGACATAGCCACAGCCATTGACATAGACATAGACATAGATATAGACATAGCCATGGCATACATAGCCATAGACATAGACATAGCCATAGCCATAGACATTGCCCTAGCCTTAGCCATTGCCATAACCAAAGCCATAGAGATAGACATAGCCATATCCATAGACATACCCAATGACATAGCCATATCCATAACCATACACATAGCCATAGACATAGAAATAGCTATAGCCATAGCCATAGACATAGACATAGCCATAGCCATAGCTATAGCCATGGTATACATAGCCATACCCATAGCCATAGATATAGCCATACCCATAAACATTGACATGGACATGGCCATGGCCATGGCTATAGACATAGATATACCCATAGCCATAGCCAGAGACATAGCCATAGCCTGAGACAGCCTTAACCATAGACTTAGCCTTAGCCTTAGCCTTAGACATAGCCATACACATAGAAATAGACATAGCCATAGCCATAGCTATAGTCATAGACATAGATATAGACGTAGCCATAGCTGTAGATGTAGCCATAGCCATAGCCATAGCCATAGCCATAGCCATAGACATAGCCATAGCCGTAGCCACATAGACATAGCCATACACATAAACATAGACAGCCATAGCCATAGCCATAGCCATAGACATAAACATAGCCAGAGCCAGAGCCATAGCTATAGCTATGGTCATAGACATAGACATACACATAGCCATAGCTGTAGCCATAGACATAGACATAGCCATAGCCATAAACATAAACATAGCCATAGCCATAACCATAGCCATAGACATAGCCATAGCCATAGACATACCCATAGCCATAGGCATAGACATTGCCATAGCCATAGACAGGGCCATAGCCATAGCCATAGCCATAGATGATGCCATAGCTGTAGCTGTAGCCATAGACATAGACATAGCCATAGCCATAGCCTTAATCAAAGCAATAGCCATAGCCATAGCCATAGCCATAGACATAGACAGCCATAGCCATAACCATAGACATAGACATAGCCATACACATAGACATAGACATAGACATAGCCATAGACATAGACATAGACAAAGCCATAGCCATTGACGTAGCCGTAGCGGTCGCCGTTGCCATTGCCATCGCCGTTGCCGAAGCCGTAGCCGTAGCAATGGACGTGGACGTGGAAGTAGCCTCAGCCATAGTCATAGATATAGACATGGACATAGACATGTCCATGGCTATAGACATAGCCATAGCTATAGCCATAGACTTAGACATAGATATAGACATAACCATAACCATAGCCATAGCCATAGACAGACCTAGAGCCATATCCATAGACATAGACATAGCCATAGCCATAGCCAGAGCCATAGACATAGCCATAGCCATAGCCATAGCTAGAGACATAGCCATAATCATAGCCATAGCCATAGCCATAGCATCCATAGCCATTGCCATGGACATAGACATAGCCATAGCCATAGATATAGCCATACACATAGACATAGCCATAGACATAGATATAGACAGACCTATAGCCATAGCCATAGACATACACATAGCCAGACCTATATCCATAGTCATAGCCATAGCCATAGACATAGACAGAGTCATAGACATAGACATAGACCTAGCCATAGCCATAGCCATAGCCATAGACATACACATAGCCATAGCCTTAGCCATAGACATAGCCATAGCCATAACCATTGACTTAGCCATAGCCATAGATGTTTCCGTAGCCGTAGCCTTAGCCATAGCCATAGACATATATTGTAGCCGTAGCTGTAGCTGTAGCAATAGACAAAGCCATAGCCATAGCCATAGACATAGACAAAAATATGGCCATAGCCATAGCCATAGACATGGCCATAGCCACAGCCATAGCCCTAGACATAACCATAGATATAGCCATAGCTGTAGCCATATCCGTAGCTGTTGCCGTAGCCATAGATGTAGCCGTAGTCATGGCCGTCTCTGTAGACATAGACATAAACAGAGCCAAAGCCATAGACATAGACATAAACATAGCCATAGCTAAAGCCATGGTATACATAGCCATAGCCATAGACTTAGACATAGCCATAGCCATAGCCATAGCCATAGCTAGAGACATTGTCATAGCCATAGCCACAGCCATAGCCAAAGCCAAAGCCATAGACATAAACATAGACATAGCCATAGCCATAGCCATACACATAGATATAGCCATAGCCATAGCCATGGTATTCATAACCATAGCCATAGACATAGACATTGACATAGCCATAGCCATAGCCATAGACATTGCCCTAGCCATAGCCACAGACATAGCTATAGACATAGACATAAACATAGACATGGACATGGCCATAGCCATGGCTACAGAAATAGATATAGCCATAGCCATAGCCATAGCCATAGACAAGGACATAGCCATAGCCAAATACAGACATAGACATAGACATAGATATAGCCATAGCCATAGCAGTATCTGAAGACATAGACATAGACATTGACATAGCCATAGCCATAGCCATAGACTTAGACACAGCCATAGCCATAGCCATAGCCATAGACATATCCATAGCCATAGCAATAGACATAGCCATAGCCATAGCCATAGCAATAGCCATAGCCATAGCCATAGTTATATCCATAGCATAGCCCTAGCCATAGACATAGACAAAGCCATAGCCATAGCCATAGCCGTAGCCGTTTGAAGGACGTAGCCGTAGCTGTAGCCATATCCAGAGCCGTAGCAGTAGAATAACTGGAGACATAAACAGAGACATATACATAGCCATAGACATAGATATAGATATGGACATAGCCATAGCCATGGCCATAGACATAGACATATACTTAGCAATAGCCATACCCATAGCCATAGCCCTACACAAAGCCATAGCCATAGCAATTGCCATAGCCATATCCAAAGACATAGTCATAGCCATAGCCATAGACTTAGACATAGCCATAGACATAGCCATAGCCATAGCAAAAGCCAAAGCCATAGTCATAGACAAAGACATAGCCATAGCCATAGCCATAGACTTAGACATAGCCATAGACATAGCCATAGGCAGAGCAATAGCCATAGCCATAGCCATAGACAAAGACATAGCCATAGCCCTAGCTATATCTATAACCATTGCCATACACAAAGACATAGCCATAGCCCTAGCCATAGATATAGACATAGCCATAGCCATAGCCAAACCCATGGTAGACATAGCCTTAGCCATAGCCATAACCATAAACATAGACATAGCAATAGCCATAGACATAGACATAGCCATAGTCATAGCAATAGCCATAGACATGGATATAGCCATAGTCATAGCCTTAGACATAGCAATAGCCATAGCCATAGCCATAGACAAAGACATAGCCATAGCCCTAGCTATATCTATAACCATTGCCATACACAAAGACATAGCCATAGCCCTAGCCATAGATATAGACATAGCCATAGCCATAGCCAAACCCATGGTAGGCATAGCCTTAGCCATAGCCATAACCATAAACATAGACATAGCAATAGCCATAGACATAGACATAGCCATAGTCATAGCAATAGCCATAGACATGGATATAGCCATAGTCATAGCCTTAGACATAGCAATAGCCATAGACATAGCCATAGCTATAGACATAGACATTGCCATAGCCATAGCCATAGCCATAGCTATAGACATAGACAGAGACATAGCCATAGACATATATATAGCATAGCCAATGACGTAGCCATAGCCATAGCCATAGATGTAGAAGTAGCCGTAGCCATAGCCGTAGACGTAGACATAGCCATAGCTGTAGCCGTAGCCATAGCTGTAGCCATAGATGTAGCCTCAACCGTAGCCGTAGCCATAGACATACACATAGACATAGCCATAGCCATAGACATAGACATAGCCTTAGCCATAGCCATGGTATACATAGCCATAGACATAGCCATAGCCATAGACCTAGCCATCGGCATAGCCATAGCGATAACCATAGACAAAGTTATAGATATAGCCATAGACATAGACATAGACATAGCAATAGGCATAGACAGACATAGCCATACACATAGACATAGCCATAGCCATAGACATAGACACAGCCAGAGCCATAGCCATAGCCATAGCCATAGACAGAGACATAGCCAAAGCCATAGACATAGCCATAAACATAGATATAGCCATTGCCATAGCCATAGAAATAGACATAGCCATAGACATAGTCTTACAGATAGACATAGCCATAGCCATAGACAGACATAGCCATAGCCATAGCCGAAGCCAGAGACATAGCCATAGCCATAGACAGACAGACAAAAACATAGATATAGCCATAGCCATAGATATAGCCCTAGACATAGACATAGCCATTACCATTGACATAAAAGGAGCCCTAGCCATAGCAATAAACATAGACATAGCCATAACCATGGTAGACATATACATAGTCATAACCATAGCAATATCCATAGCCATAGACATAGCCATAGCCCTAGCCATAGCCAATGCCATTGCCATTGCCATTGCCATAGCCATAGCCATAACCATAACCATAGCCATAGCCACACATACATAGCCATAGCCATACACTTAGACATAGACATAGACATACCCTTAGACATAGACATAGACAGAGCCAGAGCCAGAGCCATAGCCATAGCCATAGACATAGATATAGCCATAGACAAAGCCATAGCCAGAGACATAGCCGTAGCCGTAGATGTCGCCATTGCCATTGCCATAGACATAGACATGGACATGGACATGTCCATGGGTATAGACATAAACATAGCCATAGCCATAGCCATAGCCATAAACTTAGACATAGACATAACCTTAGCCATAGCCATTGACATAGACATGGACATGTCCATGGGTATAGACATAAACATAGCCATAGCCATAGCCATAGCAATAGACATACACATAGATATGACCAGAGCCATAGCACTAGACATAGACATGGCCATAGCCATAGCCAAAGGCATAAATAGACATAGACATAGACATAGCCATAGCCATAGCAATAGCTGAAGACATAGACATAGTCATAGCCATAGCCATAGACAGAGCAATAGCCGTAGCCAAAGCCATACACATAGCCATAGCCATAGCCATACACATAGACATAGCCATAGCCAGAGCCATAGACTTAGCCATAGCCATAGCCATAGACATAGACAGCCATAGCCATAGACATAGACATAACCATACACATAGACATAGACATAGCCATAGACGTAGACATAGCCATAGATATAGACAGAGCTATAGCTATAGCCATAGCCATAGCCATAGACATACACATAGCCAGAGCTAAAGCCATAGTCAGAGCCATAGCCATAGTCATAGACATAGACAGAGATATAGCCATAGTCATAGACATAGCCATAGACATAGCCATAGGAATAGTCTCAGCCATAGCCATAGACATAGCCCTAGTCATGGCCATTGGCGTAGCCATAGCCATAGCCATAGATGTAGACGTAGCCGTAGCCATAGCCATATGATGCAGTCTTAGCCGTAGCCTTAGCCATAGCCATATGAAGTAGCCGTAGCCGTAGCTTTAGCCGTAGCAATAGACATAGCCCTAGCCATAACCATAGACATAGACATAGATATAGCCATAGCCATAGACATGGCCATAGCTATTCATAGCCAGAGACATATACATAGCCATTGCCATAGATGTAGCCGTAGCCTTAGCTGTAGCCGTGGACATAGACATAGACATAGCCACAGCCATTGACATAGACATAGACATAGATATAGACATAGCCATGGCATACATAGCCATAGACATAGACATAGCCATAGCCATAGACATTGCCCTAGCCTTAGCCATTGCCATAGCCAAAGCCATAGAGATAGACATAGCCATATCCATAGACATACCCAATGACATAGCCATATCCATAACCATACACATAGCCATAGACATAGAAATAGCTATAGCCATAGCCATAGACATAGACATAGCCATAGCCATAGCCATAGCCATGGTATACATAGCCATAGCCATAGCCATAGATATAGCCATACCCATAAACATAGACATGGACATGGCCATGGCCATGGCTATAGACATAGATATACCCATAGCCATAGCCAGAGACATAGCCATAGCCTGAGACAGCCTTAACCATAGACTTAGCCTTAGCCTTAGCCTTAGACATAGCCATACACATAGAAATAGACATAGCCATAGCCATAGCTATAATCATAGACATAGATATAGACGTAGCCATAGCTGTAGATGTAGCCATAGCCATAGCCATAGCCATAGCCATAGCTATAGACATAGCCATAGCCGTAGCCACATAGACATAGCCATACACATAAACATAGACAGCCATAGCCATAGCCATAGCCATAGACATAAACATAGCCAGAGCCAGAGCCATAGCTATAGCTATAGTCATAGACATAGACATACACATAGCCATAGCTGTAGCCATAGACATAGACATAGCCATAGCCATAAACATAAACATAGCCATAGCCATAACCATAGCCATAGACATAGCCATAGCCATAGACATACCCATAGCCATAGGCATAGACATTGCCATAGCCATAGACAGGGCCATAGCCATAGCCATAGCCATAGATGATGCCATAGCTGTAGCTGTAGCCATAGACATAGACATAGCCATAGCCATAGCCTTAATCAAAGCCATAGCCATAGCCATAGCCATAGCCATAGACATAGACAGCCATAGCCATAACCATAGACATAGACATAGCCATACACATAGACATAGACATAGACATAGCCATAGACATAGACATAGCCATATATATAGACAAAGCAATAGCCACAGACATACACATAGCCAGAGCTAAAGCCATAGTCATAGCCATAGCCATAGCCATTGTCATAGACATAGACAGAGCCATAGTCATAGACATAGCCATAGACATGGCCATAGCCATAGCCATAGACATGATCATAGCTATAGCCATAGACATAGCCCTAGCCATAGCCATTGATGTAGCCATAGCCATAGTCATAGATGTAGACATAGCCGTAGCCATAGCCATATGATGTAGCCATAGCCGTAGCCTTAGCCATAGCCATGTGATGTAGCCATAGCCTTAGCCATAGCCATATGATGTAGCCGTACCCATAGGCGTAGCTTTAGCCATAGCCATAGACATAGCCCTAGCCATAGAAATAGACATAGACATAGGCATAGACATAGATATATCCATAGCCATAGCCATAGACATAGCCATAGCCATAGCCTTAGACATAGCCATAGCCATAGCCATAGCCATAGATGTAGCCATAGCCTTAGCCGTAGCCGTGGACATAGACCTTGTCCTAGCCACTGCCATAGACATAAACATTGTCCTAGCCACTGCCATAGACATAGACATAGACATAGATATAAATATAGACATAGCCATGGTATACATAGCCATAGACATAGACATAGCCATAGCCATAGCCGTAGACATTGCCCTAGCCTTAGCCATTGCCATAGCCAATGCCAGAGAGATAGACATAGCCATAGCCTTAGACATACCTAATGACATAGCCATATCCATAACCATAGACATAGCCATAGACATAGACATAGCCATAGCCATAGCCATAGACATGGACATAGCCATAGCCATGGCCATGGTATACATAGCCATAGCCATAGACATTGCCATAGCCATAGCCATAGCCATAGCCATAGCCATAGACATAGACATAAACATACACATGGACATGGCCATGGCCATGGCTATACACATAGACATACCCATAGCCATAGCCATAGACATAGCCATATCCATTGACATCCATAACCATAGACTTAGCCATAGCCTTAGCCTTAGCCATAGCCATACACATAGAAATAGACATAGCTATAGCCCTAGCTATAGCCATAGACATAGATATAGACGTAGCCGTAGCCGTAGATGTAGGCATAGCCGTAGCCATAGCCATAGCCATAGACATAGCCATAGCCGTAGCCACATACAAATAGCCATAGACATAAACATAGACATACCCATAGCCATAGCCATAGACATAGACATAGCCAGAGCCAGAGCCATAGCCATAGCCATAGCCATAGACATAGACATAAACATACACATGGACATGGCCATGGCCGTGGCTATAGACATAGACATACCCATAGCCATAGCAATAGACATAGCTATAGCCATAGACAGCCATAACCATAGACTTACCAATAGCCTTAGCCTTAGCCATAGCCAGACACATAAAAAAAAGACATAGCCATATCCATAGCTATAGCCATAGACATAGATATAGACGTAGCCGTAGCCATAGATATAGGCTTAGCTTTAGCCATAGCCATAGCCATAAACATAGCCATAGCCGTAGCCACATAGACATAGCCATGGACATGAACATAGACATACCCATAGCCATAGCCATAGACATAGACATAGCCAGAGCCAGATTCATAGCCATAGCCATAGTCATACACATAGCCATAGCAATAGACATAAACATAGATATAGCCATTGACATAGACATAGACATAGCCATAGCCATAAACATGAACATAGCCCTAGCCATAACCATAGCCATAGCCATAGACATAGCCATAGCCATAGGCATAGATATAGCCATAGCCATAGCCATAGACATAGCCAGAGCCATAGGCATAGACATAGCCATAGCCATAGACATAGTCATAGCCATAGTCATAGATATAGACATAGACATAGAAATAGGCATAGACTTATCCATAGCAATAGCCATAGACATGGTCATAGCCATAGGCATAGCCATAGACATAGCCATAGCCATAGCCATAGCCATAGACATAGACATAGCAATAGCCATACCCATAGCCATAGCCCTAGACATAGCCATAGTCATAGCAATTGTCAGAGCCATAGCCAAAGACATAGACATAGCCATAACCATAGACTTAGACATAGCCATAGACATAGACATAGCCAGAGCCATAATAATAGCCATAGCCATAGCTATAGTAATAGCCAGAGCCATAGCCATAGACAAAGACATAGCCATAGCCCTAGCCATAGACATAGACATAGCCATAATCATAGCCATAGCCATAGCTATACCCATGGTAGACATCGATATAGCCTTAGCCAGAGCCATAGTCATAGAAATAGACATAGATATAGCAATAGCCATAAACATAGACATAGCCATGGTCATAGCCATAGCCATAGCCATAGACATGGACATAGCCTAGCCTTAGACATAACGATAGCCTTAGATATAATCATACCCATAGATATAGACATTGCCATAGACATAACCATAGCCTTAACTATAGACATAGACATAGACATAGCCATAGACATAGACATAGCATAGCCATTGACATAGCCGTAGCCGTAGCCATAGCTATAGATATAGCCGTAGCCGTAGCAGTAGCCAAAGACGTAGCCATAGACATAGACATAGACATAGACATGGCCATAGCCCTAGTCATAGCCATAGACATAGCCATAGCCATAGCTGTAGCCATAGCCGTAGATATAGCCATAGACGTAGCCATAGCGGTAGCCGTAGCCGTAACCATGGACATAGACATAGACAAAGCCATAGCCATGGTATACATAGCCATAGACAGAGACATAGACATAGCCATAGACAAAGTTATAATTAAAGCCATAGATATAGACTTAGACATAAACATAGCAATAGGCATCGACAGACACATTCATAGACATACACATAACAATAGCCATAGCCATAGACATAGACATAGCCATAGCCATAGAAATAGCCATAGACATAGACATAGTCATAGCCATAGCTATAGCCATAGCTTAAGCCATAGCCATAGCCATAGACATAGACATAGTCATAGACATAGATATAGACCTAGCCATAGCCATAGCCATGGTAGACATAGACATAGCCATAGCCAAAGCCATACACATAGACATAAAACTAGCCACAGACATATCCAGAGCCATAGACAAAGCCATAGCCATAGCCATGGCCATAGACATAGATACCCAGACATAAACACAGACATAACCATAGCCATAGATATAGCCATAGACATAGCCATAGTCATCGCCATAGACATAGCTATAGCCATAGCCATTGACGTAGCCATAGCTGTAGCCGTAGATGTAGCAGTGGCCTTAGCCGTAGTCAGAGCCATAGTCATAGCCATAGCCATATGGTGTAACCATTGCCGTAGCCCTAGCCTTAGCCATAGCCATAGGCATAGCCATAGCCATAGCCATAGACATAGATATAGACATAGATATAGCCATAGCCATAGACATGGCCATAGCCATAGCCATAGCCATAGAGAGAACCATAGCCATAGCCATAGCCATAGCTGTAGCCGTAACCCTAGTTGTAGCCGTAGCCAAAGACCTAGCCGTAGAAATAGCAGTAGCCGTAGACATAGACATAGACAGAGCCACAGCCATAGACATAGACATAGATATAGGCATAGCCATGGTAAACATAGCCATAGACGTAGACATAGACATAGACATAGCCATAGCCATAGTCATTGCCCTAGCTATAGCCATTGCCATAGCCAAAGCCATAGACATAGACATAGCGATAGCCATAGACATACCCAAAGACATAGCCATAGCCATAACCATAGACATAGACATAGTCATAGCCATAGCCATAGCCATAGCAATATACATACACATAGCTATAGCCATATCCATGGTATACATAGCCATAGCCATGGACATAGCCATAGACATAAATATACCCAGAGCCATAACCATAGACATAGCCATAGCCATAGACAACCATAACCATATACTTAGCCATACCCTTAGCCATAGACATAGCCATACACTGATCCATAGCCATAGCTATAGCCATAGACTTAGATATAGACGTAGCCATAGCTGTAGATGTAGGCGTAGCCGAAGCAATAGCCGTAGATGTAGGCGTAGCCGTAGCCATAGCCATAGCTATAGCTATAGCCATAGCCATAGACATAGCAATAGCCATAGACATAGCCATAGCCATAGCCACATAGACGAAGCCAGAGACATAAACATAGAAATAGCCATAGTCATAGCCATAGACATAGACATAGACATAGCCAGAGTCAGAGCCATAGCCAGAGCCATAGTCATAGACATAGACATACACATAGCCATAGCCGTAGCCATAGCCATAGACAGAGCCATAGCCATAGCCATAGCCATAGACATAGAGAGAGACATAGCCATAGCCATAGACATAAACATAAACATAGCCAGAGCCATAGCCATAGACATAGACATAGACATAGCCATAGCCCTAGATATAGCCATAGCCATAGGCATAGGCATAGACATAGTCATTGCCAAAGCCATAGCCATAGATGACACCATGGCCTTAGCCGTAGCTGTAGCCATAGCTATAGCCGTAGCCAGAGATATAGACATAGACATAGACATAGCATTAGCCATAGACATAGCCATAGCCATAGCCATAGCCAGAGCCATAGACATAGCCATAGCCATACCCATAAACATAGCCATAGCCATAGCCATAGCCATAGCCATATCCAGAGCCATAGCCATAGACATAGACATAGCCAGAGACATAACCATAGAGACATAGACATAGCCATAGACATAGACATATATATATCCATAGCTATAGATATAGCCATAGCCATAGACATAGACATATCCATAGCCATCGACATAGCCATAGACATAGCCATAGATATAGACATAGCCATAGCCATAGCCATAGCCATAGCCATAGACATGGACATAGCCATAGACATAGACATAGCCATAGCCATAGCCAAAGACATAGGCATAGCCATATAAATAGACATAGACATAGCCATAGCCATAGACATAGCCATAGCCATAGCCATTGCCATAGCCATAGACATAGACATAGCAATAACCATAGAAATAGCCATAGACATAGACATAGTCATAGCCACAGCTATAGCCATAGCTGAAGCCAGAGCCATAGCCATAGACATAGACATAGCCAGAGACATAGACAGAGACATAGCCATAGTCATAGACATAGCCATAGACATAGCCATAGCCATAGCCATGGACATAGACATAGCCATAGCCATAGCCATAGAAATAGCAATAACCATAGAAATAGCCATAGACATAGACATAGCCATTGCCATAGCCATAGACATAGACATAGCAATAACCATAGAAATAGCCATAGACATAGACATAGTCATAGCCATAGCTATAGCCATAGCCGAAGCCAGAGCCATAGCCATTGACATAGACATAGACAGAGACATAGCCATAGTCATAGACATAGCCATAGACATACCCATAGACATAGACATAGCCATAGCCATAGCCATAGCCATAGCCATTGACGTAGCCATAGCCGTAGCCGCAGATGTAGCATTAGCCTTAGCCGTAGTCATAGCCATAGTCATAGCCATAGCCATACAATGTAGTCATAGCCATAGCCATACGATGTAGCCATATTCATAGCCGTAGCCTTAACCATAGCCATAGGCATAGCCATAGCAATAGCCATACACATAGACAGACATAGACATAGATATAGCCATAGCCATAGCCTTAGACATGGCCAAAGCCATAGCCATAGCCATAGACAGAACCATAGCCATAGGCAAAGCTGTAGCCGTAACCGTAGCCGTAGCCGTAGCCATAGACGTAGCTGTAGATATAGCCGTAGCCGTAGATATAGACATAGAAATTGCCTAAGCCATAGACATAGACATAGACATAGACATAGCCATGGTAAACAAAGCCATAGACATAGACATAGACATAGACATAGACATAGCCATAGCCATAGCCATTGCCCAGGCCATTGCCATTGCCATAGCCAAAGCCATAGACATAGACATAGAGTTAACCATAAACATACCCAGAGACATAGCCAGAGCCATAACCATAGACATAGACATAGCCATAGCCATAGCCATAGCCATACACATAGCTATGGCCATAGCCATGGTATACATAGCCATAGCCATGGACATAGCCATAGATATAGACATACCCATAGCCATAACCATAGACATAGCCATAGCCATAGACAACCATAACCATATACTTAGCCATAGCCTTAGCCATAGCCATAGGCATACACATAGCCATAGTCATATCTATAGCCATAGACTTAGATATAGACGTAGCCGTAGCCGTAGATGTAGGCGTAGCCGTATCCATAGCCATAGCCATAGCTATAGCCGTAGCCATAGCCATAGCCATAGCGATAGACATAGCCATAGCCATAGCCGCATAGACATAGCCAGAGACATAAACATAGAAATAGCCATAGCCATAGACATAGACATAGATATAGACATAGCCAGAGCCAGAGCCATAGCCATAGCCATAGCCATAGTCATAGACATAGACATACACATAGCCATAGCTGTAGCCATTGCCATAGACATAGCCATAGCCATAGCCATAGCCATAGCCATAGACATAGACAGAGACATAGCCATAGCCATAGACATAAACATAAACATAGCCATAGCCATAGCCATAGCTATAGACATAGACATAGCCATAGCCCTAGATATAGCCATAGCCATAGGCATAGGCATAGACATAGCCATAGCCATAGCCATAGCCATAGATGACACCATGGCCTTAGCCGTAGCCGTAGCAAGAGCCATAGCCGTAGCCTTAGATATGGACATAGACATAGACATAGCATTAGCCATAGACATAGCCATAGCCATAGCCATAGCCAGGGCCATAGACATAGCCATAGCCATACCCATAAACATAGCCATAGCCATAGCCATAGCCAGAGCCATATCCAGAGCCATAGCCATGGACATAGACATAGCCATAGACATAGTGATAGAGACATAGACATAGCCAAAGACATAGACATATATATATATCCATAGCTATAGATATAGCCATAGCCATAGACATAGCCATATCCATAGCCATCGACATAGCCATAGACATAGACATAGCCATAGATATAGACAGACATAGCCACGCCATAGCCATAGCCATAACCATAGACATAGACATAGCCATAGCCAGAGTCATAGCCAGAGTCATATACACACATAGACATAGACATAGACATAGCCATAGCCTTATACATAGACAGAGCCATAGCCATAGCCATAGACCTAAACATAGACATAGACATAGACAGAGTCATAGCCAGACAGAGACATAGCCATAGCAATAGACATAGACATAGACATAGACTAAAACATAGCCATAACCAGACATAGACATAGCCATAGCCATACCCATAGACAAAGACTCAGCCAGAGCCAAAGACATAGACATAGCCATAGACAGGGACATAACCATAGCCATAGCCATAGCACTAGACATAGACATAGCCATAGCCATACCCATAGCTTAAGACAGAGACATGGCCATAACCATAGCCATAGCCATAGACAGAGCCGTAGCTATAGCCATGGATATAGACATAGACATAGCCATAACCATGGCATCCATAGCCATAACCATAGACACAGCCATAGACATGGACATAGACATAGCCATAGATATATACAGAGCCATAGCCTTAGCCATAGCCATAGATATAGACAGGGCCATAGCCATCGCCATAGACATAGACAAAGACATAGACATAGCTAGAGCCAGAGCCATAGCCATAGCCATAGTCATAGACATAGACATACACATAGACATACACATAGCCATTGCTATAACCATAGCCATAGACAGAGACATAGCCATAGCCATAGCCATAGATATAGACATAGACATAGCCATAGCCATAAACATAAACATAGCCATAGCCATAGCCATAGCCATAGCCATAGACATAGCCATAGACATAGACATAGCCATAGCCATAGGCACAGACATAGCCATAGCCAAGGACATGGCCATAGCCATAGCCATAGCCATAGCCATAGATGACGCCATGGCCATAGCCGTAGCCGTTGCCGTAGCCGTAGCCGAGGACGTAGCCTTAGCCGTAGCCGTAGCCATAGTCTTAGCCGTAGACATAGACATAGACATAGCCATAGCCATAGCCATGGTAGATATTGACATAGCCATAGCCAGAGCCATAGCCATTGACATAGCCATAGCCATACCCATAAACATAGCCATAGCCAGAGCCATAGCCATATCCAGAGCAAGAGCCATAGACATAGACATAGCCATAGACATAGCAATAGAGATATAGACATAGCCATAGACATAGACATATATATATCCATAGCTATATATATAGCCTTAGCCATAGACATAGACAGACAAAGATATAGCCATAGCCATAATCATAGCCATAGCCATAGATATAGACATAGACATAGAAATAGGCTCAGACTTAGCCATAGCCATAGCCATAGACATGGTCATAGCCATAGGCATAGCCATAGACATAGCCATAGCCGTAGCCGTAGCCATAGACATAGAAATAGACATATCAATAGCCATAGCCATAGCGCTAGACATAGCCATAGCCATAACAATTGCCATAGCCATAGCCAAAGACATAGACATAGCCATAGCCATAGACAATGACATGGCCATAGCCCTAGCCATAGACATAGACATATCCATAGCCATAGCCATACCCATGGTAGACATCGACATAGCCTTAGCCAGAACCATAGACATAGACATAGACATAGACATGGCAATAGCCATAGACATAGACATAGCCATAGTCATAGCCATAGTCATAGCCAGAGACATGGACATAGCCATAGCCTTAGACATAACGATAGCCTTAGACATAGCCATACCCATACCCAAAGTCATTGCCATAGCCATAGCCATAGCCATAGCTATAGACATAGCCATAGACATAGACATAACCAGAGCCAGAGCCATAGCCATAGCCATGGTCATAGACATTGACATACACATACACATAGCCATAGAAGTAGCCATAGCCATAGAAAGAGCCATAGCCATAGCCATAGACATAGACATAGACATAGCCATAGCCATAAACATGAACATAGCCATAGCCATAGCCATAGCCATAGACATAGCCATAGCCATAGGCATAGACATAGCCATAGCCATAGACCTGGCCATAGCCAAAGCCATAGCCATAGCCATTGATGAAGCCATGGCCATACCCCTAGCCGTAGCCATAGCCATAGACATAAACATAGCCATAGCCATAGACATAGCCATAATCATAACCACAGCTATAGCCAAAGCCATAGACATAGACAACCATAGCCATAGCCATAGACATACACATAGCCATACACATAGACATAGACTTAGCCATAGACATAGACATTGCCAGAGATATAGACAGAGCTATAGCCATAGCCTTAGCCATAGCCATAGACATACACATAGCCAGAGCTAAAGCCATAATCATAGAAATAGCAATAGCCATAGACATAGACAGAGACATAGCCATAGGCATAGACATAGCAATATACATAGTCATAGCCATAGTCATAGACCTAGTCATAGCCATAGCCATAGACACAGCCCTAGTTATAGCCATTGACGTAGCCATAGCTATAGCCATAGATGTAGACGTAGCCGTAGCCATAGCCATATGATGTAGCCATAGCCGTAGCCTTAGCCATAGCCCTATGATGTAAACGTAGCCGTAGCTGTAGCTTTAGCCGTAGCCATAGACATAGCCCTAGCCAGAGCCATAGACATAGACATAGACATAGATATAGCCATAGCCATTGCCATAGACATGGCCATAGCCATAGCCATAGCTAGACATAGCCATAGCCATAAATGTAGCCTTAGCCTTAGCCATAGCCGTGGGCAAAGACATAGACATAGCCACAGCCATAGACATAGACATAGACATAGATATAGACATAGCCATGATATACATAGCCATATACAAAGAAGTAGCCATAGCCATAGCCATAGACTTTGCCCTAGCCTTAGCCATTGCCATAGCCAAAGCCATAGAGATAGACATAGCCAGAGATATACCCAATGACATAGCCATATCCATAACCATAGACATAGCCATAGACATAGACTTAGCCATAGCCATAGCCATAGCCATAGACATAGCCATAATCATAGCCATAGCTATAGCCATAGCCAGAGCCATAGACATAGACAACCATAGCCATAGCCATACACATACACATAGATATAGACATAGACATAGACATAGACATTGACATAGCCATAGCCATAGCCATAGACATTGCCCTAGCCATAGCCACAGACATAGCTATAGACATAGACATAAACATAGACATGGACATGGCCATAGCCATGGCTACAGAAATAGATATAGCCATAGCCATAGCCATAGCCATAGCCATAGACAAGGACATAGCCATAGCCAAATACAGACATAGACATAGACATAGATATAGCCATAGCCATAGCAGTATCTGAAGACATAGACATAGACATTGACATAGCCATAGCCATAGCCATAGACTTAGACACAGCCATAGCCATAGCCATAGCCATAGACATATCCATAGCCAAAGCAATAGACATAGCCATATCCATAGCCATAGCCATAGCAATAGCCATAGCCATAGCCATAGTTATATCCATAGCATAGCCCTAGCCATAGACATAGACAAAGCCATAGCCATAGCCATAGCCGTAGCCATACCGAAGGACGTAGCCGTAGCTGTAGCCATATCCAGAGCCGTAGCAGTAGAATAACCGGAGACATAAACAGAGACATATACATAGCCATAGACATATATATAGATATGGACATAGCCATAGCCATGGCCATAGACATACCCATGGTAAACATAGACATAGCCATAGCCATAAACATATCCATAGCCATAGCCATAGCCATAGACCTAGACAGACATAAAAATAACCATAGCCATAAACATATCCATAGCCGTAGCCATAGCCACAGACAGAGCTATAGCCAAAGACATAGACATAGACAGAGCCATTGCCATAGCCATATACATAGCCATAGCCATACCCATAGATATTGACATTGACAGAGCCATAGCCAATGCCATAGCCATAACCATAGCCATAGTCATAGCCATAGACATTGCCATAGCCATAGTCATAGCCATAGCCATAGATAGAGCCATAGCCATAGCCATAGACATAGATATAGCCATAGCAATAGACATAGACAGACAAAAACATAGCCATAGCCATAGTCATAGCCAGAGCCATAGACATAGATATAGAGATAGACATAGCCATAGCCATAGGCATAGACATAGTTATAGCCAAAGGCATAGCAATAGAAATAGCCATAGCTGTAGCCGTAGCCATAGATATAGACATAGACATAGACATTGCCATAGTCATAAACATAGACATAGACATATACTTAGCAATAGCCATACCCATAGCCATAGCCCTACACAAAGCCATAGCCATAGCAATTGCCATAGCCATATCCAAAGACATAGTCATAGCCATAGCCATAGACTTAGACATAGCCATAGACATAGCCATAGCCATAGCAATAGCCAAAGCCATAGTCATAGACAAAGACATAGCCATAGCAATAGCCATAGACTTAGACATAGCCATAGACATAGCCATAGGCAGAGCAATAGCCATAGCCATAGCCATAGACAAAGACATAGCCATAGCCCTAGCTATATCTATAACCATTGCCATACACAAAGACATAGCCATAGCCCTAGCCATAGATATAGACATAGCCATAGCCATAGCCAAACCCATGGTAGACATAGCCTTAGCCATAGCCATAACCAAAAACATAGACATAGCAATAGCCATAGACATAGACATAGCCATAGTCATAGCAATAGCCATAGACATGGATATAGCCATAGTCATAGCCTTAGACATAGTAATAGCCATAGCCATAGCCATAGACAAAGACATAGCCATAGCCCTAGCTATATCTATAACCATTGCCATACACAAAGACATAGCCATAGCCCTAGCCATAGATATAGACATAGCCATAGCCATAGCCAAACCCATGGTAGACATAGCCTTAGCCATAGCCATAACCATAAACATAGATATAGCAATAGCCATAGACATAGACATAGCCATAGTCATAGCAATAGCCATAGACATGGATATAGCCATAGTCATAGCCTTAGACATAGCAATAGCCATAGACATAGCCATAGCTATAGACATAGACATTGCCATAGCCATAGCCATAGCCATAGCTATAGACATAGACAGAGACATAGCCATAGACATAGATATAGCATAGCCAATGACGTAGCCGTAGCCATAGCCATAGATGTAGAAGTAGCCGTAGCCATAGCCGTAGACGTAGACATAGCCATAGCTGTAGCCGTAGCCATAGCTGTAGCCATAGATGTAGCCTCAGCCGTAGCCGTAGCCATAGACATACACATAGACATAGCCATAGCCATAGACATAGACATAGCCTTAGCCATAGCCATGGTATACATAGCCATAGACATAGCCATAGCCATAGACCTAGCCATCGGCATAGCCATAGGCATAACCATAGACAAAGTTATAGATATAGCCATAGACATAGACATAGACATAGCAATAGGCATAGACAGACATAGCCATACACATAGACATAGCCATAGCCATAGACATAGACACAGCCAGAGCCATAGCCATAGCCATAGCCATAGACATAGCCATAGACATAGATATAGCCATTGCCATAGCCATAGAAATAGACATAGCCATAGACATAGCCTTACAGATAGACATAGCCATAGCCATAGACAGACATAGCCATAGCCATAGCCGAAGCCATACACATAGCCATAGCCATAGACAGACAGACAAAAACATAGATATAGCCATAGCCATAGATATAGCCCTAGACATAGACATAGCCATTACCATAGACATAGAAGGAGCCCTAGCCATAGCCATAAACATAGACATAGCCATAACCATGGTAGACATATACATAGTCATAACCATAGCCATATCCATAGCCATAGACATAGCCATAGCCCTAGCCATAGCCAATGCCATTGCCATTGCCATTGCCATAGCCATAGCCATAACCATAACCATAGCCATAGCCACACATACATAGCCATAGCCATACACTTAGACATAGACATAGACATACCCTTAGACATAGACATAGACAGAGCCAGAGCCAGAGCCATAGCCATAGCCATAGACATAGATATAGCCATAGACAGACCCATAGCCAGAGACATAGCCGTAGCCGTAGATGTCGCCGTTGCCATTGCCATAGACATAGACATGGACATGGACATGTCCATGGGTATAGACATAAACATAGCCATAGCCATAGCAATAGCCATAAACTTAGACATAGACATAACCTTAGCCATAGCCATTGACATTGACATGGACATGTCCATGGGTATAGACATAAACATAGCCATAGCCATAGCCATAGCAATAGACATACACATAGATATAACCAGAGCCATAGCACTAGACATAGACATGGCCATAGCCATAGCCAAAGCCATAAATAGACATAGACATAGACATAGCCATAGCCAGAGCAATAGCTGAAGACATAGACATAGTCATAGCCATAGCCATAGACTGAGCAATAGCCGTAGCCAAAGCCATACACAGAGCCATAGCCATAGCCATACACATAGACATAGCCAGAGCCATAGACTTAGCCATAGCCATAGCCATAGACATAGACAGCCATAGCCATAGACATAGACATAGCCATACACATAGACATAGACATAGCCATAGACGTAGACATAGCCATAGATATAGAGAGAGCTATAGCTAAAGCCATAGCCATAGCCATAGACATACACATAGCCAGAGCTAAAGCCATAGTCAGAGCCATAGCCATAGTCATAGACATAGACAGAGATATAGCCATAGTCATAGACATAGCCATAGACATAGCCATAGCCATAGCCATAGGAATAGTCGTAGCCATAGCCATAGACATAGCCCTAGTCATGGCCTTTGGCGTAGCCATAGCCATAGCCATAGATGTAGACGTACCCGTAGCCATAGCCATATGATGCAGTCTTAGCCGTAGCCTTAGCCATAGCCATATGAAGTAGCCGTAGCCGTAGCTTTAGCCATAGCAATAGACATAGCCCTAGCCATAACCATAGACATAGACATAGATATAGCCATAGCCATAGACATGGCCATAGCTATTCATAGCCAGAGACATATACATAGCCATTGCCATAGATGTAGCCGTAGCCTTAGCTGTAGCCGTGGACATAGACATAGACATAGCCACAGCCATTGACATAGACATAGACATAGATATAGACATAGCCATGGCATACATAGCCATAGACATAGACATAGCCATAGCCATAGACATTGCCCTAGCCTTAGCCATTGCCATAGCCAAAGCCATAGAGATAGACATAGCCATATCCATAGACATACCCAATGACATAGCCATATCCATAAGCATAGACATAGCCATAGACATAGAAATAGCTATAGCCAGAGACATAGACATAGCCATAGCCATAGCCATGGTATACATAGCCATAGCCATAGCCATAGATATAGCCATACCCATAAACATAGACATGGACATGGCCATGGCCATGGCTATAGACATAGATATACCCATAGCCATAGCCAGAGACATAGCCATAGCCTGAGACAGCCTTAACCATAGACTTAGCCTTAGCCTTAGACATAGCCATACACATAGAAATAGACATAGCCATAGCCATAGCTATAGTCATAGACATAGATATAGACGTAGCCATAGCTGTAGATGTAGCCATAGCCGTAGCCATAGCCATAGCCATAGCCATAGACATAGCCATAGCCGTAGCCACATAGACGTAGCCATACACATAAACATAGACATAGCCATAGCCATAGCCATAGACATAGACATAGCCAGAGCCAGAGCCATAGCTATAGCTATAGTCATAGACATAGACATACACATAGCCATAGCTGTAGCCATAGACATAGACATAGCCATAGCCATAAACATAAACATAGCCATAGCCATAACCATAGCCATAGACATAGCCATAGCCATAGACATACCCATAGCCATAGGAATAGACATTGCCATAGCCATAGACAGGGCCATAGCCATAGCCATAGCCATAGCCATAGATGATGCCATAGCTGTAGCTGTAGCCATAGACATAGACATAGCCATAGCCATAGCCTTAATCAAAGCCATAGCCATAGCCATAGCCATAGCCATAGACATAGACAGCCATAGCCATAACCATAGACATAGACATAGCCATACACATAGACATAGACATAGACATAGACATAGCCATAGACATAGACATAGCCATATATATAGACAGAGCAATAGCCACAGACATACACATAGCCAGAGCTAAAGCCATAGTCATAGCCATAGCCATAGCCATTGTCATAGACATAGACAGAGCCATAGTCATAGACATAGCCATAGACATGGCCATAGCCATAGCCATAGACATGATCATAGCTATAGCCATAGACATAGCCCTAGCCATAGCCATTGATGTAGCCATAGCCATAGTCATAGATGTAGACATAGCCGTAGCCATAGCCATATGATGTAGCCATAGCCGTAGCCTTAGCCATAGCCATGTGATGTAGCCATAGCCTTAGCCATAGCCATATGATATAGCCGTACCCATAGGCGTAGCTTTAGCCATAGCCATAGACATAGCCCTAGCCATAGAAATAGACATAGACATAGGCATAGACATAGATATATCCATAGCCATAGCCATAGACATAGCCATAGCCATAGCCTTAGACATAGCCATAGCCATAGCCATAGCCATAGATGTAGCCATAGCCTTAGCCGTAGCCGTGGACATAGACCTTGTCCTAGCCACTGCCATAGACATAAACATTGTCCTAGCCACTGCCATAGACATAGACATAGACATAGATTTAAATATAGACATAGCCATGGTAGACATAGCCATACACATAGACATAGCCATAGCCATAGCCGTAGACATTGCCCTAGCCTCAGCCATTGCCATAGCCAATGCCATAGAGATAGACATAGCCATAGCCTTAGACATACCTAATGACATAGCCATATCCATAACCATAGACATAGCCATAGACATAGACATAGCCATAGCCATAGCCATAGACATGGACATAGCCATAGCCATGGCCATGGTATACATAGCCATAGCCATAGACATTGCCATAGCCATAGCCATAGCCATAGCCATAGACATAGACATAAACATACACAAGGACATGGCCATGGCCATGGCTATACACATAGACATACCCATAGCCATAGCCATAGACATAGCCATATCCATTGACATCCATAACCATAGACTTAGCCATAGCCTTAGCCTTAGCCATAGCCATACACATAGAAATAGACATAGCTATAGCCCTAGCTATAGCCATAGACATAGATATAGACGTAGCCGTAGCCGTAGATGTAGGCATAGCCGTAGCCATAGCCATAGCCATAGACCTAGCCATAGCCGTAGCCACATACAAATAGCCATAGACATAAACATAGACATACCCATAGCCATTGCCATAGACATAGACATAGCCAGAGCCAGAGCCATAGCCATAGCCATAGCCATAGACATAGACATAAACATACACATGGACATGGCCATGGCCGTGGCTATAGACATAGACATACCCATAGCCATAGCAATAGACATAGCTATAGCCATAGACAGCCATAACCATAGACTTACCAATAGCCTTAGCCTTAGCCATAGCCAGACACATAGAAATAGACATAGCCATATCCATAGCTATAGCCATAGACATAGATATAGACGTAGCCGTAGCCATAGATATAGGCTTAGCTTTAGCCATAGCCATAGCCATAGACATAGCCATAGCCGTAGCCACATAGACATAGCCATGGACATAAACATAGACATACCCATAGCCATAGCCATAGACATAGACATAGCCTGAGCCAGATTCATAGCCATAGCCATAGTCATACACATAGCCATAGCAATAGACATAAACATAGATATAGCCATTGACATAGACATAGACATAGCCATAGCCATAAACATGAACATAGCCCTAGCCATAGCCATAGCCATAGACATAGCCATAGCCATAGGCATAGGTATAGCCATAGCCATAGCCATAGACATAGCCAGAGCCATAGGCATAGACATAGCCATAGCCATAGACATAGTCATAGCCATAGTCATAGATATAGACATAGACATAGAAATAGGCATAGACTTATCCATAGCAATAGCCATAGACATGGTCATAGCCATAGGCATAGCCATAGACATAGCCATAGCCATAGCCATAGCCATAGACATAGACATAGCAATAGCCATACCCATAGCCATAGCCCTAGACATAGCCATAGTCATAGCAATTGTCAGAGCCATAGCCAAAGACATAGACATAGCCATAGCCATAGACTTAGACATAGCCATAGACATAGACATAGCCAGAGCCATAATAATAGCCATAGCCATAGTTATAGTAATAGCCAGAGCCATAGCCATAGACAAAGACATAGCCATAGCCCTAGCCATAGACATAGACATAGCCATAATCGTAGCCATAGCCATAGCTATACCCATGGTAGACATCGACATAGCCTTAGCCAGAGCCATAGTCATAGAAATAGACATAGATATAGCAATAGCCATAAACATAGACATAGCCATGGTCATAGCCATAGCCATAGCCATAGACATGGAAATAGCCTAGCCTTAGACATAACGATAGCCTTAGATATAATCATACCCATAGATATATACATTGCCATAGACATAACCATAGCCTTAACTATAGACATAGACATAGACATAGCCATAGACATAGACATAGCATAGCCATTGACATAGCCGTAGCCGTAGCCGTAGCCATAGCTATAGATATAGCCGTAGCCGTAGCAGTACCATAGACGTAGCCATAGACATAGACATAGACATAGACATGGCCATAACCATAGTCATAGCCATAGACATAGCCATAGCCATAGCTGTAGCCATAGCCGTAGATATAGCCATAGACTTAGCCATAGCGGTAGCCCTAGCCGTAACCATAGACATAGACATAGACAAAGCCATAGCCATGGTATACATAGCCATAGACAGAGACATAGACATAGCCATAGACAAAGTTATAATTATAGCCATATAAATAGACTTAGACATACACATAGCAATAGGCATCGACAGACACAGTCATAGACATACACATAGCAATAGCCATAGCCATAGACATAGACATAGCCATAGCCATAGAAATTGCCATAGACATAGACATAGTCATAGCCATAGCTATAGCCATAGCTGAAGCCATAGCCATAGCCATAGACATAGACATAGTCATAGACATAGATATAAACCTAGCCATAGCCATAGCCATGGTAGACATACACATAGCCATAGCCATAGCCATAGACATAGACATAGAACTAGCCACAGACATAGCCTGAGCCATAGACATACCCATAGACATAGACTTAGACATAGCCATAGCCATAGTCATAGCCTGAGCCATAGACATAGATATAGAGATAGACATAGCCATAGCCATAGGCGTAGACATAGTCATAGCCAAAGGCATAGCAATAGAAATAGCCATAGCTGTAGCCGTAGCCATAGATATAGACATAGACATAGACATAGCCATAGTCATAAACATAGACATAGACATATACTTAGCAATAGCCATACCCATAGCCATAGCCCTAGACAAAGCCATAGCCATAGCAATTGCCCTAGCCATATCCAAAGACATAGTCATAGCCATAGCCATAGACTTAGACATAGCCATAGACATAGCCATAGCCATTGCAATAGCCAAAGCCATAGTCATAGACAAAGACATAGCCAGAGCCATAGCCATAGACTTAAACATAGCCATAGACATAGCCGTAGGCAGAGCAATAGCCAGAGCCATAGCCATAGCCCTAGCTATATCTATAACCATTGCCATACACAAAGACATAGCCATAGCCCTAGCCATAGATATAGACATAGCCATAGCCATAGCCAAACCCATGGTAGACATAGACATAGCCTTAGCCATAGCCATAACCATAGACATAGACATAGCAATAGCCTTAGACATAGACATAGCCATAGTCATAGCCATAGCCATAGACATGGATATAGCCATAGTCATAGCCTTAGACATAGCGATAGCCATAGACATAGCCATAGCTATAGACATAGACATTGCCATAGCCATAGCCATAGCCATAGCTAAAGACATAGACAGAGACATAGCCATAGACATAGATATAGCATAGCCAATGACGTAGCCATAGCCATAGTCATAGATGTAGAAGTAGCCGTAGCCATAGCCGTAGACGTAGACATAGCCATAGCTGTAGCCGTAGCCATAGCCGTAGCCATAGACGTAGCCTCAGCCGTAGCCGTAGCCATAGACATACACATAGATATAGCCATAGCCATAGACATAGATATAGCCTTAGCCATAGCCATGGTATACATAGCCATAGACATAGCCATAGCCATAGACCTAGCCATCGCCATAGCCATAGCCATAACCATAGACAAAGTTATAGATATAGCCATAGACATAGAAATAGACATAGCAATAGGCATAGCCATAGACAGAGCTATAGCCATAGCCATAGCCATAGACATGGACATAGCCATAGCCATAGACATAGCCATAGACATAGATATAGCCATTGCCATAGACATAGAAATATACATAGCCATAGACATAGCCTTACAGATAGACATAGCCATAGCCATAGATAGACATAGCCATAGCCATAGCCGAAGCCATAGACATAGCCATAGCCATAGACAGACAGACAAAAACATAGATATAGCCATAGCCATAGATATAGCCCTAGACATAGACATAGCCAAGACAATAGACATAGACATAGCCCAAGCCATAGCCATACACATAGACATACCCATAACAATGGTAGACATATACATAGTCATAGCCATAGCCATATCCATAGCCATAGACATAGCCATAGCCATAGCCATAGCCAATGCCATTGCCATTGCCATTGCTATAGCCATAGCCATAGCCATAACCATAGCCATAGCCACACATACATAGCCATAGCCATACACATAGACAGAGACATAGACATACCCTTAGACATAGACATAGACATAGCCAGAGCCAGAGCCATAGCCATAGCCATAGACATAGATATAGCCATAGACAAAGCCATAGCCAGAGACATAGCCGTAGCCGTAGATGTCGCCGTTGCCTTTGCCATAGACATAGACATGGACATGGACATGTCCATAGGTATAGACATAAACATAGCCATAGCCATAGCCATAGCCATAAACTTAGACATAGACATAACCTTAGCCATAGCCATAGACATAGACATGGACATGTCCATGGGTATAGACATAAACATAGCCATAGCCATAGCCATAGCAATAGACATACACATAGATATAACCATAGCCATAGCACTAGACATACACATGGCCATAGCCATAGCCAAAGCCATAGACAGACATAGACATAGACATAGCCATAGCCATAGCAATAGCTGAAGACATAGACATAATCATAGCCATAGCCATAGAGAGAGCAATAACCGTAGCCAAAGCCATACACATAGCCATAGCCATAGCCATACACATAGACATAGCCATAGCCAGAGCCATAGACATAGACAGCCATAGCCATAGCCATAGACAAAGACATAGCCATACACATAGACATAGACATAGCCATAGACATAGACATAGCCATAGATATAGACAGAGCTATAGCTATAGCCATAGCCATAGCCATAGACATACACATAGCCAGAGCTAAAGCCATAGTCAGAGCCATAGCCATAGTCATAGACATAGACAGAGATATAGCCATAGCCATAGACATAGCCATAGCCATAGCCATAGAAATAGTCATAACCATAGCCATAGACATAGCCCTAGTCATAGCCATTGACGTAGTTATAGCCATAGCCATAGATGTAGACGTAGCCGTAGCAATAGCCATATGATGCAGTCATAGCCGTAGCCTTAGCCATAGCCATATGAAGTAGCCGTAGCCGTAGCTTTAACCGTAGCCATAGACAAAGCCCTAGCCATAGCCATAGACATAGACATAGATATAGATATAGACATAGCCATGGCATACATAGCCATAGACATAGACATAGCCATAGCCATAGACATTGCCTTAGCCTTAGCCATTGCCATAGCCAAAGCCATAGAGATAGACATAGCCATATCCAGATACATACCCAATGACATAGCCATATCCATAACCATAGACATAGCCATAGACATAGAAATAGCTATAGCCATAGCCATAGACATAGACATAGCCATAGCCATAGCCATGGTATACATAGCCATAGCCATGGTATATATAGCCATAGCCATAGCCATAGATATAGCCATACCCATAAACATAGACATGGACATGGCCATGGCCATGGCTATAGACATAGATATACCCATTGCCATAGCCATAGACATAGCCATACCCAGAGACAGCCTTAACCATAGACTTAGCCTTAGCCTTAGCCTTAGCCATAGCCATACACATAGAAATAGACATAGCCATAGCCATAGCTATAGTCATAGACATAGATATAGACGTAGCCGTAGCTGTAGATGTAGCCATAGCCGTAGCCATAGCCATAGCCATAGCCATAGACATAGCCATAGCCATAGCCACATAGACATAGCCATACACATAAACATAGACATAGCCATAGCCATAGCCATAGCCATAGCCATAGACATAGACATAGCCAGAGCCAGAGCCATAGCTATAGCTATAGTCATATACATAGACATACACATAGCCATAGCCGTAGCCATAGGCATAGACATAGCCATAGCCATAAACATAAACATAGCCATAGCCATAGCCATAGCCATAGCCATAGACATAGCCATAGCCATAGACATAGCCATAGCCATAGGCAAAGACATTGCCATAGCCATAGACAGGGCCATAGCCATAGCCATAGCCATAGCCATAGATGATGCCATAGCTGTAACTGTAGCCATAGACATAGACATAGCCATAGCCATAGCCTTATTCAAAGCCATAGCCATTGCCATAGCCATAGCCATAGACATAGACAGCCATAGACATAGACATAGCCATAGACATAGACATAGCCATAGACATAGACATAGCCATAGATATAGACAGAGCAATAGCCATAGACATACACATAGCCAGAGCTAAAGCCATAGTCATAGCCATAGCCATAGCCATAGACATGGCTATAGCCATAGCCATAGACATGATCATAACTATAGCCATAGACATAGCCCTAGCCATAGCCATTGATGTAGCCATAGCCAGAGTCATAGATGTAGACATAGCCGTAGCCATAGCCATATGATGTAGCCATAGCCATAGCCTTAGCCATAGCCATGTGATGTAGCCATAGCCTTAGCCATAGCCATATGATGTAGCCGTACCCATAGCCGTAGCTTTAGCCATAGCCATAGACATAGCCCTAGCCATAGAAATAGACATAGACATAGACATAGTCATAGTCATAGCTATAGCCATAGCTGAAGCCATAGCCATAGCCATAGACATAGACATAGTCATAGACAGAGATATAGACCTAGCCATAGCGATAGCCATGGTAGACATAGACATAGCCATAGCCATAGCCATACACATAGACATAGAACTAGCCACAGACATATCCAGAGCCATAGACAAAGCCATAACCATAGCCATGGCCATAGACATAGATACCCAGACATAAACACAGACATAACCATAGCCATAGATATAGCCATAGACATAGCCATAGTCATCGCCACAGACATAGCTATAGCCATAGCCATTGACGTAGCCATAGCTGTAGCCGTAGATGTAGCAGTGGCCTTAGCCGTAGTCAGAGCCATAGTCATAGCCATAGCCATATGGTGTAACCATTGCCGTAGCCCTAGCCTTAGCCATAGCCATAGGCATAGCCATAGCCATAGCCATAGACATAGATATAGACATAGATATAGCCATAGCCATAGACATGGCCATTGCCATAGCCATAGCCATAGAGAGAACCATAGCCATAGCCATAGCCATAGCTGTAGCCGTAACCCTAGTTGTAGCCGTAGCCAAAGACCTAGCCGTAGAAATAGCAGTAGCCGTAGACATAGACATAGACAGAGCCACAGCCATAGACATAGACATAGATATAGGCATAGCCATGGTAAACATAGCCATAGACGTAGACATAGACATAGACATAGCCATAGCAATAGTCATTGCCCTAGCTATAGCCATTGCCATAGCCGAAGCCATAGACATAGACATAGCGATAGCCATAGACGTACCCAAAGACATAGCCATAGCCATAACCATAGACATAGACATAGTCATAGCCATAGCCATAGCCATAGCAATAGACATACACATAGCTATAGCCATATCCATGGTATACATAGCCATAGCCATGGACATAGCCATAGACATAAATATACCATAGCCATAACCATAGACATAGCCATAGCCATAGACAACCATAACCATATACTTAGCCATACCCTTAGCCATAGACATAGCCATACACATAGCCATAGCCATAGCTATAGCCATAGACTTAGATATAGACGTAGCCATAGCTGTAGATGTAGGCGTAGCCGAAGCAATAGCCGTAGATGTAGGCGTAGCCGTAGCCATAGCCATAGCTATAGCTATAGCCATAGCCATAGACATAGCAATAGCCATAGACATAGCCATAGCCATAGCCACATAGACGTAGCCAGAGACATAAACATAGAAATAGCCATAGTCATAGCCATAGACATAGACATAGACATAGCCAGAGTCAGAGCCATAGCCAGAGCCATAGTCATAGACATAGACATACACATAGCCATAGCCGTAGCCATAGCCATAGACAGAGCCATAGCCATAGCCATAGCCATAGACATAGAGAGAGACATAGCCATAGCCATAGACATAAACATAAACATAGCCAGAGCCATAGCCATAGACATAGACATAGACATAGCCATAGCCCTAGATATAGCCATAGCCATAGGCATAAGCATAGACATAGTCATTGCCAAAGCCATAGCCATATATGACACCATGGCCTTAGCCGTAGCTGTAGCCATAGCTATAGCCGTAGCCATAGATATAGACATAGACATAGACATAGCATTAGCCATAGACATAGCCATAGCCATAGCCATAGCCAGAGCCATAGACATAGCCATAGCCATACCCATAAACATAGCCATAGCCATAGCCATAGCCATAGCCATAGCCATATCCAGAGCCATAGCCATAGACATAGACATAGCCATAGACATAGCCATAGAGACATAGACATAGCCATAGACATAGACATATATATATCCATAGCTATAGATATAGCCATAGCCATAGACATAGACATATCCATAGCCATCGACATAGCCATAGACATAGCCATAGATATAGACATAGCCATAGCCATAGCCATAGCCATAGCCATAGCCATAGCCATAGACATGGATATAGCCATAGACATAGACATAGCCATAGCCATAGCCAAAGACATAGGCATAGCCATATAAATAGACATAGACATAGCCATAGCCATAGACATAGCCATAGCCATAGCCATTGCCATAGCCATAGACATAGACATAGCAATAACCAGAGAAATAGCCATAGACATAGACATAGTCATAGCCATAGCTATAGCCATAGCTGAAGCCAGAGCCATAGCCATAGACATAGACATAGCCAGAGACATAGACAGACACATAGCCATAGTCATAGACATAGCCATAGACATAGCCATAGCCATAGCCATGGACATAGACATAGCCATAGCCATAGCCATAGAAATAGCAATAACCATAGAAATAGCCAGAGATATAGACATAGCCATTGCCATAGCCATAGACATAGACATAGCAATAACCATAGAAATAGCCATAGACATAGACATAGTCATAGCCATAGCTATAGCCATAGCTGAAGCCAGAGCCATAGCTATTGACATAGACATAGCCAGAGACATAGACAGAGACATAGCCATAGTCATAGACATAGCCATAGACATACCCATAGACATAGACATAGCCATAGCCATAGCCATAGCCATAGCCATAGCCATTGACGTAGCCATAGCCGTAGCCGCAGATGTATCATTAGCCTTAGCCGTAGTCATAGCCATAGTCATAGCCATAGCCATACAATGTAGTCATAGCCATAGCCGTACGATGTAGCCATAGTCATAGCCGTAGCCTTAACCATAGCCATAGGCATAGCCATAGCAATAGCCATACACATAGACAGACATAGACATAGATATAGCCATAGCCATAGCATTAGACATGGCCAAAGCCATAGCCATAGCCATAGACAGAACCATAGCCATAGGCAAAGCTGTAGCCGTAACCGTAGCCGTAGCCGTAGCCATAGACGTAGCTGTAGATATAGCCGTAGCCGTAGATATAGACATAGAAATTGCCTAAGCCATAGACATAGACATAGACATAGACATAGCCATGGTAAACAAAGCCATAGACATAGACATAGACATAGACATAGCCATAGCCATAGCCATTGCCCTAGCCATAGCCATTGCCATAGCCAAAGCCATAGACATAGACATAGAGTTAACCATAAACATACCCAGAGACATAGCCAGATCCATAACCATAGACATAGACATAGCCATAGCCATAGCCATAGCCATACACATAGCTATGGCCATAGCCATGGTATACATAGCCATAGCCATGGACATAGCCATAGATATAGACATACCCATAGCCATAACCATAGACATAGCCATAGCCATAGACAACCATAACCATATACTTAGCCATAGCCTTAGCCATAGCCATAGGCATACACATAGCCATAGTCATATCTATAGCCATAGACTTAGATATAGACGTAGCCGTAGCCGTAGATGTAGGCGTAGCCGTATCCATAGCCATAGCCATAGCTATAGCCGTAGCCATAGACATAGCCATAGCCATAGACATAGCCATAGCCATAGCCGCATAGACATAGGCAGAGACATAAACATAGAAATAGCCATAGCCATAGACATAGACATAGATATAGACATAGCCAGAGCCAGAGCCATAGCCATAGCCATAGCCATAGTCATAGACATAGACATACACATAGCCAAAGCCGTAGCCATTGCCATAGACAGAGCCATAGCCATAGCCATAGCCATAGCCATAGACATAGACAGAGACATAGCCATAGCCATAGACATAAACATAAACATAGCCATAGCCATAGCCATAGCCATAGACATAGACATAGCCATAGCCCTAGATATAGCCATAGCCATAGGCATAGGCATAGACATAGCCATAGCCATAGCCATAGCCATAGATGACACCATGGCCTTAGCCGTAGCCGTAGCCAGAGCCATAGCCGTAGCCTTAGATATGGACATAGACATAGACATAGCATTAGCCATAGACATAGCCATAGCCATAGCCATAGCCAGGGCCATAGACATAGCCATAGCTATACCCATAAACATAGCCATAGCCATAGCCATAGCCAGAGCCATATCCAGAGCCATAGCCATGGACATAGACATAACCATAGACATAGTGATAGAGACATAGACATAGCCAAAGACATAGACATATATATATATATATCCATAGCTATAGATATAGCCATAGCCATAGACATAGCCATATCCATAGCCATCGACATAGCCATAGACATAGACATAGCCATAGATATAGACAGACATAGCCATAGCCATAGCCATAGCCATAACCATAGACATAGACATAGCCATAGCCAGAGTCATAGCCAGAGTCATATACACAAATAGACATAGACATAGACATAGCCATAGCCTTATACATGGACAGAGCCATAGCCATAGCCATAGACCTAAACATAGACATAGACATAGACAGAGTCATAGCCAGACAGAGACATAGCCATAGCAATAGACATAGACATAGACATAGACTAAAACATAGCCATAACCAGACATACACTTAGCCATAGCCATACCCATAGACAAAGACTCAGCCAGAACCATAGACATAGACATAGACAGGGACATAACCATAGCCAGAGCCATAGCACTAGACATAGACATAGCCATAGCCATACCCATAGCTTAAAACAGAGACATGGCCATAACCATAGCCATAGCCATAGACAGAGCCGTAGCTATAGCCATAGATATAGACATAGACATAGCCATAACCATGGCATCCATAGCCATAACCATAGACATAGCCATAGACATGGACATAGACATAGCCATAGATATATACAGAGCCATAGCCTTAGCCATAGCCATAGATATAGACAGGGCCATAGCCATCGCCATAGACATAGACAAAGACATAGACATAGCTAGAGCCAGAGCCATAGCCATAGCCATAGTCATAGACATAGACATACACATAGCCATTGCTATAGCCATAGCCATAGACAGAGACATAGCCATAGCCATAGCCATAGATATAGACATAGACATAGCCATAGCCATAAACATAAACATAGCCATAGCCATAGCCATAGCCATAGCCATAGACATAGCCATAGCCATAGCCATAGGCACAGACATAACCATAGCCAATGACATGGCCATAGCCATAGCCATAGCCATAGCCATAGATGACGCCATGGCCATAGCCGTAGCCGTTGCCGTAGCCGTAGCCGAGGACGTAGCCTTAGCCGTAGCCGTAGCCATAGTCTTAGCCGTAGACATAGACATAGACATAGCCATAGCCATAGCCATGGTAGATATTGACATAGCCATAGCCAGAGCCATAGCCATTGACATAGCCATAGCCATACCCATAAACATAGCCATAGCCATAGCCATAGCCATATCCAGAGCAAGAGCCATAGACATAGACATAGCCATAGACATAGCAATAGAGATATAGACATAGCCATAGACATAGACATATATATATCCATAGCTATAGATATAGCCTTAGCCATAGACATAGACAGACAAAGATATAGCCATAGCCATAATCATAGCCATAGCCATAGATATAGACATAGACATAGAAATAGGCTCAGACTTAGCCATAGCCATAGCCATAGACATGGTCATAGCCATAGGCATAGCCATAGACGTAGCCATAGCCGTAGCCGTAGCCATAGACATAGAAATAGACATATCAATACCCATAGCCATAGCGCTAGACATAGCCATAGCCATAGCAAATGCCATAGCCATAGCCAAAGACATAGACATAGCCATAGCCATAGACAAAGACATGGCCATAGCCCTAGCCATAGACATAGACATATCCATAGCCATAGCCATAGCCATACCCATGGTAGACATCGACATAGCCTTAGCCAGAACCATAGACATAGACATAGACATAGACATGGCAATAGCCATAGACATAGACATAACGATAGACTTAGACATAGCCATACCCATACCCAAAGTCATTGCCATAGCCATAGCCATAGCCATAGCCATAGCTATAGACATAGCCATAGACATAGACATAACCAGAGCCAGAGCCATAGCCATAGCCATGGTCATAGACATTGACATACACATACACATAGCCATAGAAGTAGCCATAACCATAGAAAGAGCCATAGCCATAGCCATAGACATAGACATACACATAGCCATAGCCATAAACATGAACATAGCCATAGCCATAGCCATAGACATAGCCATAGCCATAGGCATAGACATAGCCAAAGCCATTGACCTGGCCATAGCCAAAGCCATAGCCATAGCCATTGATGACGCCATGGCCATACCCCTAGCCATAGCCATAGCCATAGACATAAACATAGCCATAGCCATAGACATAGCCATAATCATAGCCACAGCTATAGCCAAAGCCATAGACATAGACAACCATAGCCATAGCCATAGACATACACATAGCCATACACATAGACATAGACTTAGCCATAGACATAGACATAGCCATAGATATAGACAGAGCAATAGCCATAGCCTTAGCCATAGCCATAGACATACACATAGCCAGAGCTAAAGCCATAGTCATAGAAATAGCAATAGCCATAGACATAGACAGAGACATAGCCATAGGCATAGACATAGCAATATACATAGTCATAGCCATAGTCATAGACCTAGTCATAGCCATAGCCATAGACATAGCCCTAGTTATAGCCATTGACGTAGCCATAGCTATAGCCATAGATGTAGACGTAGCCGTAGCCATAGCCATATGATGTAGCCATAGCCGTAGCCTTAGCCATAGCCCTATGATGTAGCCGTAGCCGTAGCCGTAGCTTTAGCCGTAGCCATAGACATAGCCCTAGCCATAGCCATAGACATAGACATAGACATAGATATAGCCATAGCCATTGCCGTAGACATGGCCATAGCCATAGCCATAGCTAGACATAGCCATAGCCATAAATGTAGCCTTAGCCTTAGCCATAGCCGTGGGCAAAGACATAGACATAGCCACAGCCATAGACATAGACATAGACATAGATATAGACATAGCCATGGTATACATAGCCATATACAAAGAAGTAGCCATAGCCATAGCCATAGACTTTGCCCTAGCCTTAGCCATTGCCATAGCCAAAGCCATAGAGATAGACATAGCCATAGATATACCCAATGACATAGCCATATCCATAACCATAGACATAGCCATAGACATAGACTTAGCCATAGCCATAGCCATAGACATAGCCATAATCATAGCCATAGCTATAGCCATAGCCAGAGCCATAGACATAGACAACCATAGCCATAGCCATACACATACACATAGATATAGACATAGACATAGACATAGACATAGACATAGCCATAGATAGAGACAGAGCTATAGCCATAGCCATAGCCATAGCCATAGACATAAACATAGCCAGAGCTAAAGCTATAGTCATAGCCATAGCCATAGCCATAGACATAGACAGAGACTTAGCCATAGTCATAGAAATAGCCATAGACATAGCCATAGCCATAGCCTTAGAATAGTCATAGCCATAGCCATAGACATACTTCTAGCCATAGCTATTGACAGAGCCATAGCCATAGCCATAGATGTAGACGTAGCCGTAGCCATAGCCAAATGATATAGCCATAGCCGTAGCCTTAGCCATAGCCCTATGATGTAGCCGTAGCCGTAGCCGTAGCTTTAGCCGTAGCCATAGACATAGCCCTAGCCATAGCCATAGACATAGACATAGACATAGATATAGCCATAGCCATAGCCATAGACATAGCCAAAGCCATAGCCTTAGATGTAGCTGTAGCCTTAGCAGTAGCCGTGGACATAGATATGGACATAGCCACAGCCAAAGACATAGACATAGACATAGAAATAGACATAGCCATGGTATACATAGCCATGGTATACATAGCCATAGACATATACATAGCCCTAGCCATAGCCATAGAAATTGCCCTAGCCTTAGCCATTGCCATAGCCAAAGCCATAGAGATAGACATAGCCATAGCCATAGATATACTCAATGATATAGCCATATCCATAACCCTAGACATAGCCATAGACATAGACTTAGCCATAGCCATAGCCATAAACATAGACATAGCCATAGCCAGAGCCATGGTGCACATAGCCATAGCCATAGCCATAGATATAGCCATAGCCATAGACTTAGCCTTAGCCCTAGCCTTAGCCATAGCCAAACATAGAAATAGACATAGCCATAGCCATAGCTATAGTCATAGACATAGATATAGACGTAGCCGTAGCTGTAGATGTAGCCATAGCCGTAGCCATAGCCATAGCCATAGCCATAGACATAGCCATAGCCATAGCCACATAGACATAGCCATACACATAAACATAGACATAGCCATAGCCATAGCCATAGCCATAGACATAGACATAGCCAGAGCCAGAGCCATAGCTATAGCTATAGTCATATACATAGACATACACATAGCCATAGCCGTAGCCATAGACATAGACATAGCCATAGCCATAAACATAAACATAGCCATAGCCATAGCCATAGCCATAGCCATAGACATAGCCATAGCCATAGACATAGCCATAGCCATAGGCAAAGACATTGCCATAGCCATAGACAGGGCCATAGCCATAGCCATAGCCATAGCCATAGATGATGCCATAGCTGTAACTGTAGCCATAGACATAGACATAGCCATAGCCATAGCCTTATTCAAAGCCATAGCCATTGCCATAGCCATAGCCATAGACATAGACAGCCATAGACATAGACATAGCCATAGACATAGACATAGCCATAGACATAGACATAGCCATAGATATAGACAGAGCAATAGCCATAGACATACACATAGCCAGAGCTAAAGCCATAGTCATAGCCATAGCCATAGCCATAGACATGGCCATAGCCATAGCCATAGACATGATCATAACTATAGCCATAGACATAGCCCTAGCCATAGCCATTGATGTAGCCATAGCCAGAGTCATAGATGTAGACATAGCCGTAGCCATAGCCATATGATGTAGCCATAGCCATAGCCTTAGCCATAGCCATGTGATGTAGCCATAGCCTTAGCCATAGCCATATGATGTAGCCGTACCCATAGCCGTAGCTTTAGCCATAGCCATAGACATAGCCCTAGCCATAGAAATAGACATAGACATAGACATAGTCATAGTCATAGCTATAGCCATAGCTGAAGCCATAGCCATAGCCATAGACATAGACATAGTCATAGACAGAGATATAGACCTAGCCATAGCGATAGCCATGGTAGACATAGACATAGCCATAGCCATAGCCATACACATAGACATAGAACTAGCCACAGACATATCCAGAGCCATAGACAAAGCCATAACCATAGCCATGGCCATAGACATAGATACCCAGACATAAACACAGACATAACCATAGCCATAGATATAGCCATAGACATAGCCATAGTCATCGCCACAGACATAGCTATAGCCATAGCCATTGACGTAGCCATAGCTGTAGCCGTAGATGTAGCAGTGGCCTTAGCCGTAGTCAGAGCCATAGTCATAGCCATAGCCATATGGTGTAACCATTGCCGTAGCCCTAGCCTTAGCCATAGCCATAGGCATAGCCATAGCCATAGCCATAGACATAGATATAGACATAGATATAGCCATAGCCATAGACATGGCCATTGCCATAGCCATAGCCATAGAGAGAACCATAGCCATAGCCATAGCCATAGCTGTAGCCGTAACCCTAGTTGTAGCCGTAGCCAAAGACCTAGCCGTAGAAATAGCAGTAGCCGTAGACATAGACATAGACAGAGCCACAGCCATAGACATAGACATAGATATAGGCATAGCCATGGTAAACATAGCCATAGACGTAGACATAGACATAGACATAGCCATAGCAATAGTCATTGCCCTAGCTATAGCCATTGCCATAGCCGAAGCCATAGACATAGACATAGCGATAGCCATAGACATACCCAAAGACATAGCCATAGCCATAACCATAGACATAGACATAGTCATAGCCATAGCCATAGCCATAGCAATAGACATACACATAGCTATAGCCATATCCATGGTATACATAGCCATAGCCATGGACATAGCCATAGACATAAATATACCCATAGCCATAACCATAGACATAGCCATAGCCATAGACAACCATAACCATATACTTAGCCATACCCTTAGCCATAGACATAGCCATACACATAGCCATAGCCCTAGCTATAGCCATAGACTTAGATATAGACGTAGCCATAGCTGTAGATGTAGGCGTAGCCGAAGCAATAGCCGTAGATGTAGGCGTAGCCGTAGCCATAGCCATAGCTATAGCTATAGCCATAGCCATAGACATAGCAATAGCCATAGACATAGCCATAGCCATAGCCACATAGACGTAGCCAGAGACATAAACATAGAAATAGCCATAGTCATAGCCATAGACATAGACATAGACATAGCCAGAGTCAGAGCCATAGCCAGAGCCATAGTCATAGACATAGACATACACATAGCCATAGCCGTAGCCATAGCCATAGACAGAGCCATAGCCATAGCCATAGCCATAGCCATAGACATAGAGAGAGACATAGCCATAGCCATAGACATAAACATAAACATAGCCAGAGCCATAGCCATAGACATAGACATAGACATAGCCATAGCCCTAGATATAGCCATAGCCATAGGCATAGGCATAGACATAGTCATTGCCAAAGCCATAGCCATAGATGACACCATGGCCTTAGCCGTAGCTGTAGCCATAGCTATAGCCGTAGCCATAGATATAGACATAGACATAGACATAGCATTAGCCATAGACATAGCCATAGCCATGGCCATAGCCAGAGCCATAGACATAGCCATAGCCATACCCATAAACATAGCCATAGCCATAGCCATAGCCATAGCCATATCCAGAGCCATAGCCATAGACATAGACATAGCCATAGACATAGCCATAGAGACATAGACATAGCCATAGACATAGACATATATATATCCATAGCTATAGATATAGCCATAGCCATAGACATAGACATATCCATAGCCATCGACATAGCCATAGACATAGCCATAGATATAGACATAGCCATAGCCATAGCCATAGCCATAGCCATAGACATGGACATAGCCATAGACATAGACATAGCCATAGCCATAGCCAAAGACATAGGCATAGCCATATAAATAGACATAGACATAGCCATAGCCATAGACATAGCCATAGCCATAGCCATTGCCATAGCCATAGACATAGACATAGCAATAACCATAGAAATAGCCATAGACATAGACATAGTCATAGCCATAGCTATAGCCATAGCTGAAGCCAGAGCCATAGCCATAGACATAGACATAGCCAGAGACATAGACAGAGACATAGCCATAGTCATAGACATAGCCATAGACATAGCCATAGCCATAGCCATGGACATAGACATAGCCATAGCCATAGCCATAGAAATAGCAATAACCATAGAAATAGCCAGAGATATAGACATAGCCATTGCCATAGCCATAGACATAGACATAGCAATAACCATAGAAATAGCCATAGACATAGACATAGTCATAGCCATAGCTATAGCCATAGCTGAAGCCAGAGCCATAGCCATTGACATAGACATAGCCAGAGACATAGACAGAGACATTGCCATAGTCATAGACATAGCCATAGACATACCCATAGACATAGACATAGCCATAGCCATAGCCATAGCCATAGCCATAGCCATTGACGTAGCCATAGCCGTAGCCGCAGATGTAGCATTAGCCTTAGCCGTAGTCATAGCCATAGTCATAGCCATAGCCATACAATGTAGTCATAGCCATAGCCATACAATGTAGCCATAGTCATAGCCGTAGCCTTAACCATAGCCATAGGCATAGCCATAGCAATAGCCATACACATAGACAGACATAGACATAGATATAGCCATAGCCATAGCCTTAGACATGGCCAAAGCCATAGCCATAGCCATAGACAGAACCATAGCCATAGGCAAAGCTGTAGCCGTAACCGTAGCCGTAGCCGTAGCCATAGACGTAGCTGTAGATATAGCCGTAGCCGTAGATATAGACATAGAAATTGCCTAAGCCATAGACATAGACATAGACATAGACATAGCCATGGTAAACAAAGCCATAGACATAGACATAGACATAGACATAGCCATAGCCATAGCCATTGCCCTAGCCATAGCCATTGCCATAGCCAAAGCCATAGACATAGACATAGAGTTAACCATAAACATACCCAGAGACATAGCCAGAGCCATAACCATAGACATAGACATAGCCATAGCCATAGCCATAGCCATACACATAGCTATGGCCATAGCCATGGTATACATAGCCATAGCCATGGACATAGCCATAGATATAGACATACCCATAGCCATAACCATAGACATAGCCATAGCCATAGACAACCATAACCATATACTTAGCCATAGCCTTAGCCATAGCCATAGGCATACACATAGCCATAGTCATATCTATAGCCATAGACTTAGATATAGACGTAGCCGTAGCCGTAGATGTAGGCGTAGCCGTATCCATAGCCATAGCCATAGCTATAGCCGTAGCCATAGACATAGCCATAGCCATAGACATAGCCATAGCCATAGCCGCATAGACATAGCCAGAGACATAAACATAGAAATAGCCATAGCCATAGACATAGACATAGATATAGACATAGCCAGAGCCAGAGCCAAAGCCATAGCCATAGCCATAGTCATAGACATAGACATACACATAGCCATAGCCGTAGCCATTGCCATAGACAGAGCCATAGCCATAGCCATAGCCATAGCCATAGACATAGACAGAGACATAGCCATAGCCATAGACATAAACATAAACATAGCCATAGCCATAGCCATAGCCATAGACATAGACATAGCCATAGCCCTAGATATAGCCATAGCCATAGGCATAGGCATAGACATAGCCATAGCCATAGCCATAGCCATAGATGACACCATGGCCTTAGCCGTAGCCGTAGCCAGAGCCATAGCCGTAGCCTTAGATATGGACATAGACATAGACATAGCATTAGCCATAGACATAGCCATAGCCATAGCCATAGCCAGGGCCATAGACATAGCCATAGCTATACCCATAAACATAGCCATAGCCATAGCCATAGCCAGAGCCATATCCAGAGCCATAGCCATGGACATAGACATAGCCATAGACATAGTGATAGAGACATAGACATAGCCAAAGACATAGACATATATATATATCCATAGCTATAGATATAGCCATAGCCATAGACATAGCCATATCCATAGCCATCGACATAGCCATAGACATAGACATAGCCATAGATATAGACACACATAGCCATAGCCATAGCCATAGCCATAACCATAGACATAGACATAGCCATAGCCAGAGTCATAGCCAGAGTCATATACACACATAGACATAGACATAGACATAGCCATAGCCTTATACATGGACAGAGCCATAGCCATAGCCATAGACCTAAACATAGACATAGACATAGACAGAGTCATAGCCAGACAGAGACATAGCCATAGCAATAGACATAGACATAGACATAGACTAAAACATAGCCATAACCAGACATACACATAGCCATAGCCATACCCATAGACAAAGACTCAGCCAGAACCATAGACATAGACATAGCCATAGACAGGGACATAACCATAGCCATAGCCATAGCACTAGACATAGACATAGCCATAGCCATACCCATAGCTTAAAACAGAGACATGGCCATAACCATAGCCATAGCCATAGACAGAGCCGTAGCTATAGCCATAGATATAGACATAGACATAGCCATAACCATGGCATCCATAGCCATAACCATAGACATAGCCAGAGACATGGACATAGACATAGCCATAGATATATACAGAGCCATAGCCTTAGCAATAGCCATAGATATAGACAGGGCCATAGCCATCGCCATAGACATAGACAAAGACATAGACATAGCTAGAGCCAGAGCCATAGCCATAGCCATAGTCATAGACATAGACATACACATAGCCATTGCTATAGCCATAGCCATAGACAGAGACATAGCCATAGCCATAGCCATAGATATAGACATAGACATAGCCATAGCCATAAACATAAACATAGCCATAGCCATAGCCATAGCCATAGCCATAGACATAGCCATAGCCATAGCCATAGGCACAGACATAGCCATAGCCAAGGACATGGCCATAGCCATAGCCATAGCCATAGCCATAGATGACGCCATGGCCATAGCCGTAGCCGTTGCCGTAGCCGTAGCCGAGGACGTAGCCTTAGCCGTAGCCGTAGCCATAGTCTTAGCCGTAGACATAGACATAGACATAGCCATAGCCATAGCCATGGTAGATATTGACATAGCCATAGCCAGAGCCATAGCCATTGACATAGCCATAGCCATACCCATAAACATAGCCATAGCCATAGCCATAGCCATATCCAGAGCAAGAGCCATAGACATAGACATAGCCATAGACATAGCAATAGAGATATAGACACAGCCATAGACATAGACATATATATATCCATAGCTATAGATATAGCCTTAGCCATAGACATAGACAGACAAAGATATAGCCATAGCCATAATCATAGCCATAGCTATAGATATAGACATAGACATAGAAATAGGCTCAGACTTAGCCATAGCCATAGCCATAGATATGGTCATAGCCATAGGCATAGCCATAGACGTAGCCATAGCCGTAGCCGTAGCCATAGACATAGAAATAGACATATCAATACCCATAGCCATAGCGCTAGACATAGCCATAGCCATAGCAAATGCCATAGCCATAGCCAAAGACATAGACATAGCCATAGCCATAGACAAAGACATGGCCATAGCCCTAGCCATAGACATAGACATATCCATAGCCATAGCCATAGCCATACCCATGGTAGACATCGACATAGCCTTAGCCAGAACCATAGACATAGACATAGACATAGACATGGCAATAGCCATAGACATAGACATAGCCATAGTCATAGCCATAGTCATAGCCAGAGACATGGACATAGCCATAGCCTTAGACATAACGATAGACTTAGACATAGCCATACCCATACCCAAAGTCATTGCCATAGCCATAGCCATAGCCATAGCTATAGACATAGCCATAGACATAGACATAACCAAAGTCAGAGCCATAGCCATAGCCATGGTCATAGACATTGACATACACATACACATAGCCATAGAAGTAGCCATAGCCATAGAAAGAGCCATAGCCATAGCCATAGACATAGACATAGACATAGCCATAGCCATAAACATGAACATAGCCATAGCCATAGCCATAGCCATAGACATAGCCATAGCCATAGGCATAGACATAGCCAAAGCCATTGACCTGGCCATAGCCAAAGCCATAGCCATAGCCATTGATGACGCCATGGCCATACCCCTAGCCGTAGCCATAGCCATAGACATAAACATAGCCATAGCCATAGACATAGCCATAATCATAGCCACAGCTATAGCCAAAGCCATAGACATAGACAACCATAGCCATAGCCATAGACATACACATAGCCATACACATAGACATAGACTTAGCCATAGACATAGACATAGCCATAGATATAGACAGAGCAATAGCCATAGCCTTAGCCATAGCCATAGACATACACATAGCCAGAGCTAAAGCCATAGTCATAGAAATAGCAATAGCCATAGACATAGACAGAGACATAGCCATAGGCATAGACATAGCAATATACATAGTCATAGCCATAGTCATAGACCTAGTCATAGCCATAGCCATAGACATAGCCCTAGTTATAGCCATTGACGTAGCCATAGCTATAGCCATAGATGTAGACGTAGCCGTAGCCATAGCCATATGATGTAGCCATAGCCGTAGCCTTAGCCATAGCCCTATGATGTAGCCGTAGCCGTAGCCGTAGCTTTAGCCGTAGCCATAGACATAGCCCTAGCCATAGCCATAGACATAGACATAGACATAGATATAGCCATAACCATTGCCGTAGATATGGCCATAGCCATAGCCATAGCTAGACATAGCCATAGCCATAAATGTAGCCTTAGCCTTAGCCATAGCCGTGGGCAAAGACATAGACATAGCCACAGCCATAGACATAGACATAGACATAGATATAGACATAGCCATGGTATACATAGCCATATACAAAGAAGTAGCCATAGCCATAGCCATAGACTTTGCCCTAGCCTTAGCCATTGCCATAGCCAAAGCCATAGAGATAGACATAGCCATAGATATACCCAATGACATAGCCATATTCATAACCATAGACATAGCCATAGACATAGACTTAGCCATAGCCATAGCCAGAGACATAGCCATAATCATAGCCATAGCTATAGCCATAGCCAGAGCCATAGACATAGACAACCATAGCCATAGCCATACACATACACATAGATATAGACATAGACATAGACATAGACATAGCCATAGATAGAGACAGAGCTATAGCCATAGCCATAGCCATAGCCATAGACATAAACATAGCCAGAGCTAAAGCCATAGTCATAGCCATAGCCATAGCCATAGACATAGACAGAGACTTAGCCATAGTCATAGAAATAGCCATAGACATAGCCATAGCCATAGCCTTAGACATAGTCATAGCCATAGCCATAGACATACCTCTAGCCATAGCTATTGACAGAGCCATAGCCATAGCCATAGATGTAGACGTAGCCGTAGCCATAGCCAAATGATATAGCCATAGCCGTAGCCTTAGCCATAGCCCTATGATGTAGCCGTAGCCGTAGCCGTAGCTTTAGCCGTAGCCATAGACATAGCCCTAGCCATAGCCAAAGACATAGACATAGACATAAATATAGCCATAGCCATTGCTATAGACATGGCCATAGCCATAGCCATAGCCATAGACATAGCCAAAGCCATAGCCTTAGATGTAGCTGTAGCCTTAGCAGTAGCCGTGGACATAGATATGGACATAGCCACAGCCAAAGACATAGACATAGACATAGAAATAGACATAGCCATGGTATACATAGCCATGGTATACATAGCCATAGACATATACATAGCCCTAGCCATAGCCATAGAAATTGCCCTAGCCTTAGCCATTGCCATAGCCAAAGCCATAGAGATAGACATAGCCATAGCCATAGATATACTCAATGATATAGCCATATCCATAACCCTAGACATAGCCATAGACATAGACTTAGCCATAACCATAGCCATAGACATAGACATAGCCATAGCCAGAGCCATGGTGCACATAGCCATAGCCATAGCCATAGATATAGCCATAGCCATAGCCCTAGCCATAGCCATAGCCATAGCCATAGACATAGACATGAACATAGACATGGACATGGCCATCGACATGGCTATAGACATAGACATACCCATAGGCATAGCCATAGAAAGCCCTAACCATAGACTTAGCCAGAGCCTTAGCCTTAGCCATAGCCATACACTTAGAAATAGACAGAGCCATAGCCATAGCTATAGCCATAGACATAGATATAGACGTAGCCGTAGCCATAGATATAGGCATTGCCGTAGCCATAGCCAGAGCCATAGCCATAGCCATAGACATAGTCATAGCCTTAGCCACATAGACATAGACATAGACATAAACATAGACATACCCATAGCCATAGCCATAGCCATAGACATAGACATAGCCAAAGCCAGAGCCATAGCCATAGCCATAGTCATAGACATAGACATACACATAGCCATAGCCGTAGCCAGAGCCATAGACAGAGCCATAGCCATAGCCATAGACATAGACATAGACATAGACATAGCCATAGCCATAAACATGAACAAAGCCATAGACATAGCCATAGCCATAGACATAGCCATAGCCATAGGCATAGACATAGCCAAAGCCATAGACATAGCCATAGCCATAGACATAGCCATAGCCAGAGGCATAGACATAGCCATAGCCATAGACATAGCCATAGCCATAGTCATAGCCATGGCCGTAGATATAGACATAGACATAGAAATAGGCATAGACTTAGCCATAGCAATAGCAATAGACATGGTCATAGCCATAGGCATAACTATAGAAGTAGCCATAGCCGTAGCCGTAGCCATAGACATAGACATAGACATAGCCATAGCCATAGACTTAGCCATAGCAATAGCAATAGACTTGGTCATAGCCATAGGCATAACTATAGAAGTAGCCATAGCCGTAGCCGTAGCCATAGACATAGACATAGACATAGTCCTAGACATAGCCATAGCCTGAGCAATTGCCATAGCCATAGCCAAACACAGATATAGCCATAGCCATAGGCTTAGACATAGCCATAGACATAGACATAGACATAGCCATAGCCATAGCAATAGCCATAGCCATAGCTATAGCCATAGCCATAGCCATAGCCATAGACAAAGACATAGCCATAGCGCTAGCCATAGACATAGACCTAGCCATAGTCATAGCCATAGCCATAGCCATAACCATGGAAGACATCGACATAGCCTTAGCCAGAGCTTTAGCCATAGACATAAACATAGACATAGCAATAGCCATAGACATAGACATAGCCATAGTCATAGCCATAGCCATAGCCATAGACATGGACATAGCCATAGCCTTAGACATAACGATAGCCTTAGACATAACCATACCCATAGACATACTCATTGCCATAGCCGTAACCATAGCCATAGCTATAGACATAGACATAGCATAGCCATTGAAAGAGCGGTAACTGTAGCCATAGCCATATATTAGCCGTAGCCGTTGCCGTAGACATAGACGTAGCCATAGACATATACATAGACATGGACATGGCCATAGCCATAGCTATAGCCATAGCCATACACATAGCCATAGCCACATAGACATAGCAATAGACATAAACATAGAAATAGCCATAGATATAGACATAGACATAGACATAGCCAGAGCCAGAGCCATAGCCATAGCCATAGCCATAGTCATAGACATAGACATACACATAGCCATAGCCGTAGCCGTAGCCATAGCCATAGACAGAGCCATAGCCATAGCCATAGCCATAGACATAGAGAGAGCCATAACCCTAGCCATAGCCATAGACATAAACATAAACATAGCCATTGCCATAGCCATAGCCATAGCCATAGACATAGACATAGCCATAGCCATAGTCATAAACATAAACATAGCCATTGCCATAGCCATAGCCATAGCCATAGCCATAGACATAGCCATAGCCCTAGACATAGCCATGGCCATAGGCATAGGCATAGACATAGCCATAGCCATAGCCATAGCCATAGATGACACCATGGCCTTAGCCATAGCCATAGCCATAGCCATAGCCGTAGCCATAGATATAGACAGAGACATAGACATAGCATTAGCCATATACATAGCCATAGCCATAGCCATAGCCAGGGCCATAGACATAGCCAGAGCCATACCCATAAACATAGCCATAGCCATAGCCATAGCCATAGACATAGCCATAGCCATATCCAGAGCCATAGCCTTAGACATAGACATAGCCATAGACATAGACATATATATCCATAGGTTTAGATATAGCCATAGCCATAGACAGACACATATCCATATTCATCGACATAGCCATAGACATAGCCATAAATATAGACAAAGCCATAGTCATAGCCATAGCCATATCCATAGACATAGCCATAGACATAGACATAGCCAAAGCCATAACCATAGCCAAAGACATAGGCATTTTCATATAAAAAGACATAGACATAGCCATAGCCACAGCCATAGTCATGGCCATGCCCATAGCCATAGCCAAAGACTTAGCCAGAGCCGTAGCCATAGCCATAACCGTAGCCAGAGCTCTAGCCGTAGCCAAGGATGTAGCCCTAGCTGTAGTCGTAGCCATAATCATAGCCATAGCCGTAGCCTAACTATAGAAAGAGACATAGACATAGACATAGCCATAGCCATAGACATAGACATAGACATAGACATGGTCATAGCCATGTTAGATATAGCCATAGCCATAGTTATAGCCATAGACATAGCCATAGACATAGCCATAGCCATAGACATAGCCATAGCCATAGCCAGAAACATAACCATAGCCATAGCCATAGACATACACATAGACAGACATAGACATAGACATACATATAGATTTAGCCATAGCCATAGCCATAGACATGGATATAGATATAGCCATAGCCATAGACATAGACATAGCCATAGCCATAGCTATAGACATAGACATAGCCATAGACATAGATATAGCCCTAGCAATAGCCATAGAAAGAGACATTGACATTGACATAGACATTGCCATAGCCATAGCCATAGACATTGCCATAGCCATAGACATTGCCATAGCCATAGCCATAGACATAGCCATAGACATAGCCATATCCAGAGCCATAGCCTTAGACATAGACATAGCCATAGACATACACATATATATCCATAGGTTTAGATATAGCCATAGCCATAGGCTTAGACATAGCCATAGACATAGACATAGACATAGCCATAGCCATAGCAATAGCCGAAGCCATAGCTATAGCCATAGCCATAGCCATAGCCAAAGACAAAGACATAGCCATAGCGCTAGCCATAGACATAGACCTAGCCATAGTGATAGCCATAGCCATAGCCATAACCATGGAAGACATCGACATAGCCTTAGCCAGAGCTTTAGCCATAGACATAAACATAGACATAGCAATAGCCATAGACATAGACATAGCCATAGTCATAGCCATAGCCATAGCCATAGACATGGACATAGCCATAGCCTTAGACATAACGATAGCCTTAGACATAACCATACCCATAGACATACTCATTGCCATAGCCGTAACCATAGCCATAGCTATAGACATAGACATAGCATAGCCATTGAAAGAGCGGTAACCGTAGCCATAGCCATAAATTAGCCGTAGCCAATGCTGTAGACATAGACGTAGCCATAGACATATACATAGACATAGACATGGCCATAGCCATAGCTATAGCCATAGCCATAGACATAGCCATAGCCATAGACATAGCCATACCCATAGCCACATAGACATAGCAATAGACATAAACATAGAAATAGCCATAGATATAGACATAGACATAGACATAGCCAGAGCCAGAGCCATAGCCATAGCCATAGCCATAGTCATAGACATAGACATACACATAGCCATAGCCGTAGCCGTAGCCATAGCCATAGACAGAGCCATAGCCATAGCCATAGCCGTAGCCATAGATATAGACAGAGACATAGACATAGCATTAGCCATATACATAGCCATAGCCATAGCCATAGCCAGAGCCATAGACATAGCCAGAGCCATACCCATAAACATGGCCATAGCCCTAGCCATAGACATAGCCATATCCAGAGCCATAGCCTTAGACATAGACATAGCCATAGACATAGACATATATATCCAAAGGTTTAGATATAGCCATAGCCATAGACAGACACATATCCATATCCATCGACATAGCCATAGACATAGCCATAAATAGAGACAAAGCCATAGCCATAGCCATAGCCATATCCATAGACATAGCCATAGACATAGACATAGCCATAGCCATAACCATAGCCAAAGACATAGGCATTTTCATATAAAAAGACAAAGACATAGCCAGAGCCACAGCCATAGTCATGGCCATGCCCATAGCCATAGCCAAAGACTTAGCCAGAGCCGTAGCCATAGCCATAACCGTAGCCAGAGCTCTAGCCGTAGCCAAGGATGTAGCCCTAGCTGTAGCCATAGCCATAATCATAGCCATAGCCATAGCCTAACTGTAGAAAGAGACATAGACATAGACATAGCCATAGCCATAGACATAGACATAGTCATAGACATGGACATAGACATAGTCATAGCCATGTTAGATATGCCATAGCCATAGTTATAGCCATAGACATAGCCATAGACATAGCCATAGCCATAGACATAGCCATAGCCACAGACATAGCCATAGCCATAGCCAGAAACATAGCCATAGCCATAGCCAGAAACATAGCCATAGCCATAGCCATAGACATACACATAGAGAGACATAGACATAGACATACATATAGATTTAGCCATTGCCATAGCCATAGACATGGATATTGATATAGCCATAGCCATAGACATAGACATAGCCATAGCCTTAGCTATAGACATAGACATAGCCATAGACATAGATATAGCCCTAGCAATAGCCATAGAAAGAGACATTGACATTGACATAGACATTGCCATAGCCATAGCCATAGACATTGCCATAGCCATAGCCATAGACATAGCCAGAGACATAGCCATATCCAGAGCCATAGCCTTAGACATAGACATAGCCATAGACATAGACATATATATCCATAGGTTTAGATATAGCCATAGCCATAGACATAGACATATCCATATCCATCGACATAGCCATAGACATAGCCATAAATATAGACAAAGCCATAGCCATAGCCATAGCCATATCCATAGACATAGCCATAGCCATAACCATAGCCAAAGACATAGGCATTTTCATATAAAAAGACATAGACATAGCCATAGCCACAGCCATAGTCATGGCCATACCCATAGCCATAGCCAAAGACTTAGCCAGAGCCGTAGCCATAGCCATAACCGTAGCCAGAGCTCTAGCCGTAGCCAAGGATGTAGCCCTAGCTGTAGCCGTAGCCATAATCATAGCCATAGCCATAGCCGTAGCCTAACTGTAGAAAGAGACATAGACATAGACATAGCCATAGCCATAGACATAGATATAGACATGGACATAGACATAATCATAGCCATGTTAGATATAGCCATAGCCATAGTTATAGCCATAGACATAGCCATAGACATAGCCTTAGCCATAGACATAGCCATAGCCATAGCCAGAAACATAGCCATGGCCATAGCCATAGACATACACATAGACAGACATAGACAGAGACATACATATAGACTTAGCCATAGCCATAGCCATAGACATGGATATAGATATAGCCATAGCCATAGACATAGACATAGCCATAGCCATAGCTATAGACATAGACATAGCCATAGACATAGATATAGCCCTAGCAATAGCCATAGAAAGAGACATTGACATTGACATAGACATAGCCATAGCCATAGCCATAGACATTGCCATAGCCATAGACATAACCATAGCCATTGCCATACCATAGACATAGCCATAGCCATAGCTATACATATAGCCATAGTCATAGCCTTATACAGAGACATAGCCATAGCCATAGACATAGACATAGCCATAGATATAGACAGACATAGCCATAGCCATAGCCATTGCCATAGCCATGGACATAAAACATAGCCAAGGCCAGAGTCATAGCCAGAGCCATATACACACATAGACATAGACGTAGACATAGCCATAGCCTTAGACATAGACAGAGCCATAGCCATAGCCATAGACATAGATATAGTCATAGCCAGACAGAGACAAAGCCATAGCAATAGACATAGACATAGACATAGACTAAGACATAGCCATTGCCAGACATAGACATAGCCATAGCCATAGCCATACCCATATACAGAGACTCAGCCAGAGCCATAACCATAGACATAGCCATAGACATGGACATAGACATAGCCATAGATATAGACAGAGCCATAGCCATAGCCATAGCCATAGATATAGACAGGGCCATAGCCATAGCCATAGACATAGACATAGACATAGCCATAAACATAGCCATAGCCATAGCCATAGACATAAACAGAGACATAGCCATAGACATAGACGTAGACATAGCCATAGCCTTAGCCAAAGCCATTGCCGTAAACATAGACTTAACATAGTCATAGCAATAGCCAGAGACATAGACATAGCCCTAGCCATAGCCATAGCCATAACCTTAGCTATATCCAAAGACAGACATAGACATATCCATAGACAGACATAGATATAGACATAGCCATAGCCATAGACAGACATAGACATAGAGATAGACATAACCATACCCATAGCTGAAGACATAGACATAGACATAGACAGAGCCTTAGCCATAGCCATAGACAGAGCCATGGCCATTGCCAGATACATAGCCATATCCATATCCATAGATATAGACATAGCCCTAGCCATAAGAATAGACATAGCCATAGCCATAGCCAGAGCCATAGCCATATCATCCATAGCCTTAGCCATAGCCATAGACAAAGACAGAGCCAAAGCCATAGCCATAGCCATAGCCAGAGCCATAGCCATAGCCATTTCATTAGACATAGCCATAGCCATAGACATACACATAGCCATTGCCATACACATAGAAATATACATAACCATAGACAGCAATAGCCATAGACATAGCCATTCCCTTAGCTATAGCCATAGCCATAGCTATAGACATAGCCATAGCCATAAACATAGACATAGCCATAGCCATAAACTTTGCCATAGCCAAAGTCATAGACATAGACGTAGATGTAGCCATAGCCGTAGCTTTAGCCGTAGATGTAGCCATAGCCGTAGCTTTAGCCGTACCTTAGCCATAGACGTATCCATAGCTATAGACATGGACATAGCCATGGCCATAGACATAGACATAGCCATAGCCATAACTAATGCCATAGACATAGCCATAACCATTGCCATAGACATAGGCATAGCCAGAGCCAGAACCATAGCCATAGTCATAGACATAGACATAGCCATAGCAATAGCCATAGCCATAGCCATAGACAGAGCCATAGCCAAAGCCATACACATAGACATAGACATAGCCATCGACATAGCCATAGCCAAAGTCATAGACTTAGACATAGACATAGCTATCGCCATAGACATAGACATATCCACAGCCATGGTAGACATAGACATAGACATAGCCATAGCCGTAGCCATACCCAAAGCCATAGCCATTGCCATTACCATTGCCATAGCTATAGCCATAGCTATAGTCATAGCCATAGCCAAAGCCATATAGACATAGGCATAGCCATAGACATAGATATAGACATAGCCATAGCCATAGATATAGACTTAGACTTAGACATAGACATAGATATAGCCAGAGCCAGAGCCAGATCCCGAGCCATAGCCATAGCCATAGACAGAGACATAGCCATAGACATAGACATAAACATAGACATAGACAAAACCAGAGCCACAGCATTAGACTTAGACATTGCCATAGCCATAGCCAAAGCCATAGACAGACATAGACATAGACATAGCCTTAGCCATAGCCATAGCTGAAGACATAGACATACCCATAGCCATAGCCATAGACAGAGCAATAGCCCTAGCCATAACCATACACATAGCCATAGCCATAGCCATAGCCCTAGCCATAATCATAGCCATAGCCATAGCCATAGCATCCATAGCCATAGACATAGACATAGCCATAGCCATAGCCATAGACATAGACATAGCCATACACATAGACATAGTCATAGCCATAGACATAGACATAGCCATATATATAGACAGAGCTATAGCCAGAGCCATAACCATAATCATAGATATACACATAGCTAGAGCTATAGCCATAGTCATAGCAATACCCAGAGCCAGAGACATAGACAGAGATAGAGCCATAGCCATAGACATAGCCATAGCCATAGACATAGACATAGACATAGCCATAGCCATACCCATAGACATAGCCATAGCCATAGTCATTGACGTAGCCATAGCCGTAGCAGTAGATGTAGCAGTAGCCTTAGCCGTAGTCTTAGCCATAGTCATAGCCATAGCCATATGATGTAGCCATTGCCGTAGCTGTAGCCTTAGCCATACCCATACGTATACCCATAGCCATAGCCATAGACATAGACATAGACATAGACATAGATATAGCCATAACCATAGCCATAGACATGGCCAGAGCCATAGCCATAGCCATAGAGAGAACCATAGCCATAGCCATAGCCATAGCTGTAGCCGTAACCCTAGCCGTAGCCGTAGCCATAGACGTAGCCGTAGAAATAGCCGTAGCCATAGACATAAACATAGACAGAGTCAGAGCCATAGACATAGACATAGACATAGCCATGGTAAACATAGACATAGACATAGACATAGCCATAGCCATAGTCATTGCCCAAGCCATAGCCATTGCCATAGCCGAAGCCATAGATATAGACATAGCGATAGCCATAGACATACCCAAAGACATAGCCATAGCCATAACCATAGACATAGACATAGCCATAGCCATAGCCATAGCAATAGCCATAGACATACACATAGCTATAGCCATATCCATGGTATACATAGCCATAGCCATGGACATAGCCATAGACATAAAAATACCCATAGCCATAACCATAGACATAGCCATAGCCATAGACAACTATAACCATATACTTAGCCATAGCCTTAGCCATAGACATAGCCATACACATAGCCATAGCCATACCTATAGCCATAGACCTAGATATAGACGTAGCCATAGCCGTAGATGTAGGCGTAGCCATAGCCATAGCCATAGCTATAGCTATAGCCATAGCCATAGACATAGCCAAAGCCATAGACATAGCTAAAGCCTTAGCCACATAGACATAGCCAGAGACATAACCATAGAAATAGCCATAGCCATAGCCATAGTCATAGACATAGACATAGCCAGAGCCAGAGCCATAGCCATAGCCATAGTCATAGACATAGACATACACATAGCCGTAGCCATAGTTATAGACAGAGCCATAGCCATAGCCATAGCCATAGACATAGAGAGAGACATAGCCATAGTCAAAGACAAAAACACAAACATAGCCATAGCCATAGCCATAGACATAGACATAGACATAGCCATAGCCCTAGATAGAGCCATAGCCATAGGCATAGGCATAGACATAATCATAGCCAAAGCCATAGCCATAGATGACACCATGGCCTTAGCCGTAGCTGTAGCCATAGCTATAGCCGTAGCCATAGATATAGACATAGACATAGACATAGCCATAGCCATAGCCAAAGCCAGAGCCATAGACATAGCCATAGCCATACCCATAAACATAGCCATAGCCATAGCCATAGCCATAGCCATATCCAGAGCCATAGCTATAGACATAGACATAGCCATAGACATAGCCATAGAGACATAGACGTAGCCATAGACATAGAAATATATATATCCATAGCTATAGATATAGCCATAGCCATAGACATAGACATATCCATAGCCATCGACATAGCCATAGACATAGCCATAGATATAGACATAGCCATAGCCATAGCCATAGCCATATCCATAGACATGGACATAGCCATAGACATAGACATAGCCATAGCCATAGCCAAAGACATAGGCATAGCCATATAAATAGACATAGACATAGCCATAGCCAAAGCCATAGACATGGCCATAGCCATGGGCATAGACATAGCCATACCCATAGTCATAGCCATAGCTATAGATATAGACATAGACATAGAAATAGGCATAGACTTAGCCATAGCAATAGCCATAGACATAGTCATAGCCATAGGCATAGCCATAGACGTAGCCATATCCATAGCCATAGCCATAGACATAGACATAGCTATAGCCCTACCCATAGCCATAGCCCTAGACATAGCCATAGCCATAGCAATTGCCATAGCCATAGCCAAAGACATGGACATAGCCATTGCCAGAGACTTACAAATAGCCATAGACATAGACATAGCCATAGCCATAATAATAGCCTAAGCCATAGTTATAGTCATAGCCATAGCCATAGCCATAGACAAAGATATAGCCATAGCCCCAGCCATAGACATAGACATAGCCATAGTCATAGCCATAGCCATAGCCGTACCCATGGTAGACATCGACATAGCCTTAGCCAAAGTCATAGCCATAGACATAAACATATACATGGCAATAGCCATAGACATAGACATAGCCATGGTCATAGCCATAGCCATAGCCATAGCCATAGCCATAGACATAGACATAGCCATAGCCTTAGACATAACGATAGCCTTAGACATAACCATACCCATAGACATAGACATTGCCATAGCCATAAACATAGCCATAGCTATAGACATAGACATAGAACATAGCCACAGACATAAACATAGCATAGCCATTGACATAGCCGTTGCCGTAGCCGTAGCTATAGCCATAGATATAGCCGTAGCCGTAGCAGTAGCCATAGACGTTGCCATAGACATAGACAGAGACATAGACATGGCCATAGCCATAGTCTTAGCCATAGACAGCCATAGCCATGGCTGTAACCATAGCCGTAGCCATAGCCATAGACGTAGCCATAGCGGTAGCTGTAGCCATAACCATAGACATACACATAGACATAGCCAAAGCAATGGTATACATAGCCATAGACATAGACATAGACATAGCCATAGACAAAGTTATAGTTATAACCATAGACATAGACATAGACATAGACATAGCAATAGGCATAGACAGACATAGTCATAGACATAGACATAGCCATTGCCATAGCCATAGACATAGACATAGCAATAACCATAGAAATAGCCATAGACATAGACATAGTCATAGCCATAGCTATAGCCACAGCTGAAGCCATAGCCATAGCCATAGACATAGAGATAGCCATAGCCAGAGACATAGACAGAGACATAGCCATAGTCATAGACATAGCCATAGATATAGCCATAGCCATAGCCAAAGACATAGACATAGCCATAGCCATAGCCATAAACATAGCCATAGCCATAGGCATTGACGTAGTCAAAGCCGTAGCCGTAGATGTAGCAGTAGCCTTAGCCGTAGTCATAGCAATAGTCATAGCCATAGCCATATAATGTAGCCATAGCCGTAGCCATAGCCTCAACCATAGCCATAGGCATAGCCATAGCCATAGCTATAGACATAGACATAGACATAGACATAGATTTACCCATAGCCATAGCCATAGACATGGCCATAGCCATAGCCATAGCCATAGACAGAACCAAAGCCATAGCCATAGCTGTAGCCGTGACCATAGCTGTAGCCGTAGCCATAGACGTAGCCGTAGAAATACCCGTAGCCATAGACATAGACATAGAAATAGCCTAAGCCATAGACATAGACATAGATATAGACATAGCCATAGTAAACATAGCCATAGACATAGACATAGACATAGCCATAGCCATAGCCATTGCCCTAGCCATAGCCTTTGCCATAGCCAAAGCCATAGACATGGACATAGAGCTAGCCATAGACATACCCACAGACATGGCCATAGCCATAACCATAGACATAGACTTAGCCATAGCCATAGCCATAGCCATAGCCAGAGACATACACATAGCTATGGCCATAGCCATGGTATATATAGCCATAGCCATGGACATAGCCATAGACATACACACACCCATAGCCATAACCATAGACATAGCCATAGCCATAGACAACCATAACCATATACTTAGCCATAGCCTTAGCCATAGCCATAGGCATACACATAGCCATAGCCATAGCTATAGCCATAGACTTAGATATAGACATAGCCGTAGCCGTAAATGTAGGCGTAGCCGTATCCATAGCCATAGCCATAGCTACAGCCATAACCATAGACATAGCCATAGCCATAGACATAGCCATAGCCATAGCCACATAGACATAGCCATAGAAATAAACATAGAAATAGCCAGAGCCATAGCCATAGACATAGACATTGACATAGACATAGCCAGACCCAGAGCCATAGCCATAGCCATAGTCATAGACATAAACATACACATAGCCATAGCCGTAGCCATAGCCATACACAGAGCCATAGCCATAGCCATAGCCATAGCCATAGATATAGACAGAGACATAGCCATAGCCATAGACGTAAACAAAAACATAAACATAGCCATAGCCATAGCCATAGCCATAGACATAGCCATAGCCCTAGATATAGCCATAGCCATAGGCATAGGCATAGACATAGCCATAGCCATAGCCATAGCCATAGATGATACCATGGCCTTAGCTGTAGCTGAACTCATAGCCATAGCCATAGCCATAGATATACACATAGACATAGACATAGCATTAGCCATGGACAGAGCCATAGCCATAGCCATAGCCAGGGCCATAGACATAGCCATAGCCATACCCATAAACATAGCCATAGCCATAGCCATAGCCATAGCCATATCCAGAGCCATAGCCATACACATAGACATAGCCATAGACATAGACATAGCCATAGATATAGACATAGCCATAGCCATAGCCATAGCCATATCCGTAGACATAGATATAGCCATAGACATAGACATAGCCATAGCCATAGCCAAAGACATAGGCATAGCCATATAAATAGACATAGACATAGCCAAAGCTAAAGCCATAGACATGGCCATAGCCATAGCCATAGACAAAGGCATAGCCAGAGCCGTAGCCATAGCCATAGCCGTAGCCATAGCTGTAGGCGTAGGCAAGGATGTAGCCCTAGCTGTAGCCGTAGCCATAGTCATAGCCATAGCCGTAGCCCTAGCCTAACTGTAGAAATAGACATAGACATAGACATAGCTATAGCCATAGCCATAGACATAGACATAGACATAGATTTGGACATAGACATAGCCATAGCCATGTTTGATATAGCCATAGCCATAGACATAGCCATACACATAGCCATAGCCATAGCCAAAGCCATAGACATAGCCATAGCCATAGACATAGCCATAGCCTTAGCCAGAGACGTAACCTTAGCCATAGCCATAGACATAGACATAGAAAGACATAGACATACACATACACTTAGCCAGAGCTATAGCCATAGACATTGATATAGATATAGCTTTAGCCATAGACATAGACATAGCCTTAGTAAAAGCCAGAGACATAGACATTGCCATAGACATAGACATAGCCCTAGCCATAGCCATAGTCATAGACATTGACATTGACATAGACATAGCCATAGCCAGAGCCATAGACATTGCCATAGCCATAGCCATAGACATAACCATAACCATTGCCATAGACATAGCCATAGCGATACCAATAGCCATAGATATAGATATAGTCATAGCCATAGACATAGACATAGCCATAGCCATAGACATAGACATAGCCATAGATATTGACAGACATAGCCATAGCCATAGCCATAGCCATAGCCATAGCCATAGACATAGCCATAGCCAGAGTCATAGCCAGAGTCATATACAATCATAGCCATAGACATAGACATAGCCATAGCCTTAGACATAGACAGAGCCATAGCCATAGCCATAGACATAGACATAGACATAGCCATAGTCATAGCCAGACAGAGACATAGCCATAGCAATAGACATAGACATAGATATAGACTAAACATAGCCATAACCAGACATAGACATAGCCATAGCCATACCCATAGACAGGCACTCAGCCAGAGCCATAGACATAGACATAGCCATAGACAGGGACATAAACATAGCCATAGCCATAGCACTAGACATAGACATAGCCATAGCCATACCCATAGCTTAAGACAGAGACATGGCCATAACCATAGCCATAGCCATAGACAGAGCCGTAGCTATAGCCATATACATAGACATAGACATAGCCAAAACCATGGCATCCATAGCCATAACCATAGACATAGCCATAGACATGGAGCCATAGCCATAGCCATAGCCATAGATATAGACAGGGCCATAGCCATCGCCATAGACATAGACATAGACATAAACATAGCTAAAGCCAGAGCCATAGCCATAGCCATAGTCATAGACATAGACATACACATAGCCATAGCCATAGACAGAGACATAGCCATAGCCATAACCATAGATATAGACATAGACATAGCCATAGCCATAAACATAAACATAGCCATAGCCATAACCATTGCCAGAGACATAGCCATAACCATAGACATAGTCCTAGCCATAGGCATAGACAACACCATAGCCATAGACATGGCCATAGCCATAGCCATAGCCATAGATGACGCCATGGCAATAGCCTTAGCCGTAGCCGTAGCCAAGGACATAGCCTTAGCCGTAGCCGTAGCCATAGCCATAGCCGTAGCCGTAAACATAGACATAGACATACCCATAGCCATAGCCATGGTAGATATTGACATAGCCATAGCCAGAGCCATAGCCATAGACATAGCCATAGCCATACCCATAAACATAGCCATAGCCATAGCCATAGCCATATCCAAAACAAGAGCCATAGACATAGACATAGCCATAGACATAGCAATAGAGACATAGACATAGCCATAGACATAGACATATATATCCATAGCTATAGATATAGCCTTAGCCATAGACATAGACAGACAAAGACATAGCCATAGCCATAGTCATAGCCATAGCCATAGATATAGACATATACATAGAAATAGGCTCAGACTTAGCCATAGCCATAGCCATAGACATGGTCATAGCCATAGGCATAGCCATAGACGTAGCCATAGCCGTAGCCGTAGCCATAGACATAGAAATAGATATAGCAATAGCCATACCCATAGCCATAGCCATAGACATAGCCATAGCCATAGCAATTGCCATAGCCAGAGCCAAAGACATTGACATAGCCATAGCCATAGACTTAGACATAGCCAGAGACATAGACATAGCCAGAGCCATAGCAATAGCCATGGCTATAGCTATAGCCATAGCCATAGCCCTAGCCATAGACAAAGACATGGCCATAGACATAGACATAGCCATAGCCATAGCCATAGCCATATCTATGGTAGACCTTTGCCAGAACCATAGACATAGACTTAGACATACACATGGCAATAGCCAAAGACATAGACATAGCCATAGTCATAGCCATAGTCATAGCCAGAGACATGGAGCTAGCCATAGCCTTAGACATAACGATAGCCTTAGACATAGCCATACCCATAGACAAAGTCATTGCCATAGCCATAGCCATAGCCTTAGCTATAGACATAGCCATAGACATAGACATAACCAGAGCCAGAGCAATAGCCAGAGCCATGGTCATAGACATTGACATACACATACACATAGCCATAGAAGTAGCCATAGCCATAGACAGAGCCATAGCCATAGTCATAGACATAGACATAGACATAGCCATAGCCATAAACATGAACATAGCCATAGCCATAGCCATAGCCATAGCCAGAGACATAGCCATAGCCATAGGCATAGACATAGCCATAGCCATAGACCTGGCCATAGCCAAAGCCATAGCCATAGCCATAGATGACGCCATGGCCATACCCGTAGCCGTAGTCATAGCCATAGACATAGACAACAATATCCATAGCCATAGACATACACATAGCCATACACAGAGACATAGACATAGCCATAGACATAGACATAGCCATAGATGTAGACGTAGCCGTAGCCATAGCCATATGATGTAGCCATAGCCCTAGCCTTAGCCATAGCCCTATGATGTAGCCGTAGCTGTAGCCGTAGCTTTAGCCATAGCCATAGACATAGTTCTAGCCATAGCCATAGACATAGACATAGCCATAGATATAGCCATAGCCATTGCCGTAGACATGGCCATAGCCATAGACATAGCTAGACAGAGCCATAACCATAGCCATAGATGTAGCTGTAGCCTTAACCATAGCCGTGGGCATAGACATAGACATAGCCACATCCATAGACATAGACATAGACATAGATATAGACATAGCCATAGTATACATAGCCATTACATAGAAATAGCCCTAGCCATAGCCATACACATTGCCCTAGCCTTAGCCATTGCCATAGCCAAAGTCATAGAGATAGACATAGCCATAGCCATAGATATACCCAATGACATAGCCATATCCATAACCAGAGACATACCCATAGACATAGACATAGCCATAGCCATAACCAGAGACATAGACATAGACATAGCCATAGCCATATGCATAGCCATAGATATAGACATAGACATAGCCATAAACATGAACATAGCCATAGCCGTAGCATAACTATAGAAGTAGCCATAGCCGTAGCCCTGGCCTTAGACATAGACATAGACATAGCCATAGCCATAGACACAGACATAGCAATAGCCATACCCATAGCCTTAGCCCTAGACATAGCCATAGCCAGAGTTATTGCCAGAGCCATAGCCAAAGACATAGATATAGCCATAGCCATAGACTTAGACATAGCCATAGACATAGACATAGCCATAGCCATAGCGATAGCCATAGCCATAGCTATAGCCATAGCCATAGCCATAGCCATAGACAAAGACATAGCCATAGCCCTAGCCATAGACATAGACATAGCCATAGTCATAGCCATAGCCATAGCCATACCCATGGTAGACATCGACATAGCCTTAGCCAGAGCCTTAGCCAAGGACATAGACATAGACATAGCAATAGCCATAGACATAGACATAGCCATAGTCATAGCCATAGCCATAGCCATAGACATGGACATAGCCATAGCCTTAGACATAACGATAGTCTTAGACATAACCATACCCATAGACATACTCATTGCCATAGCCGTAACCATAGCCATAGCTACAGACATAGACATAGACATAGCCATAGACATAGACATAGCATAGCCATTGACAGAGCCGTAGCCGTAGCCATAGCCATAGACATAGACGTAGCCATAGACATATACATAGACATAGACATGGCCATAGCCATAGTCATAGCCATCGACTTAGCCATAGCCATAGCTGTAGCCATAGCCGTAGCCATAGCCATAGACGTATCCATAGCGGTAGCCGTAGCTGTAACCATAGACATAGACTTACACATAGCCATAGCCATGGTATACATAGCCAAAGACATAGATACAGACATAGCCATAGACAAAGTTATAGATATCACCATAGACATAGACAGACATAGACATAGCAATAGGCATAGACAGACATAGCCATAGACATAGACATAGCCATAGCCATAGCCATGGACATAGACATAGCCATAGCCATAGAAATACCCATAGACATAGATATAGCCATAGCCATAGCTATAGCCATAGCTGAAGCCATAGCCATAGCCATACACATAGCCATAGCCATAGCTATAGCCATAGACTTAGATATAGGCGTAGCCGTAGCCGTAGATTTAGGCATAGCCGTAGCCATAGCCATAGCCATAGCTATAGCCATAGCCATAGATATAGCCATAGCCATAGACATAGCCATACCCATAGCCACATAGACATATCCAGAGATATAAACATAGAAATAGCCTTAGCCATAGCCATAGAACTAGACATAGACATAGCCAGAGCCAGAGCCATAGCCATAGCCATAGTCAGAGACATACCCATACACATAGCCATTGCCGTAGCCGTAGCCATAGCCATAGACAGAGCCATAGCCATAGCCATAGCCATAGACATAGACAGAGACATAGCCATAGCCATAGTCATAAACATAAACATAGCCAAAGCCATAGCCATAGCCATAGACATAGACATAGCCTAGCCCTAGACATAGCCATGGCCATAGGCATAGACATAGACATAGCCATAGCCATAGCCATAGCCGTAGCCATAGATATAGACAGAGACATAGACATAGCATTAGCCATATACATAGCCATAGCCATAGCCATAGCCAGAGCCATAGACATAGCCATAGCCATACCCATAAACATAGCCATAGCCATAGCAGTAGCCATAGCCATAGCCATATCCAGAGCCATAGCCTCAGACATAGACATAGCCATAGATATAGACATATATATATCCATAGCTATAGATATAGCCATAGCCATAGACATAGACATATCCATATCCATAGACATAGCCCTAGACATAGACGTAGCCATAGCCATAGCCAAAGACATAGGCATAGCCATATAAAAAGACATAGACATAGCCATAGCCAAAGCCATAGACATGGCCATAGCCATAGCAATAAGCAAAGACTTAGCCAGAGCCGTAGCCATAGCCATAACCGTAGCCAGAGCTCTTGCCGTAGCCAAGGATGTAGCCCTAGCTGTAGCCATAGCCATAGTCATAGCCATAGCCGTAGCCATAGCCTAACTGTAGAAATAGACATAGACATAGACATAGCCATAAATATAGACAAAGCCATGGCCATAGTCATAGCCATATCCATAGACATAGACATAGCCCTAGACATAGACATAGCCATAGCCATAGCCAAAGACATAGGCATAGCCATATAAAAAGATATAGACATAGCCATAGCCAAAGCCATAGACATGGCCATAGCCATAGCCATAGCCAAAGACTTAGCCAGAGCCGTAGCCATAGCCATAACCGTAGCCAGAGCTCTAGCCGTAGCCAAGGATGTAGCACTAGCTGTAGCCATAGCCATAGTCATAGCCATAGCCGTAGCCATAGCCTAACTGTAGAAATAGACATAGACATAGACATAGCCATAGTCATAGCCATAGCCATAGCCATAGACATGGACATAGCCATAGCCTTAGACATAACGATAGTCTTAGACATAACCATACCCATAGACATACTCATTGCCATAGCCGTAACCATAGCCATAGCTACAGACATAGACATAGACATAGCCATAGACATAGACATAGCATAGCCATTGACAGAGCCGTAGCCGTAGCCATAGCCATAGACATAGACGTAGCCATAGACATATACATAGACATAGACATGGCCATAGCCATAGTCATAGCCATCGACTTAGCCATAGCCATAGCTGTAGCCATAGCCGTAGCCATAGCCATAGACGTATCCATAGCGGTAGCCGTAGCTGTAACCATAGACATAGACTTACACATAGCCATAGCCATGGTATACATAGCCAAAGACATAGATACAGACATAGCCATAGACAAAGTTATAGATATCACCATAGACATAGACAGACATAGACATAGCAATAGGCATAGACAGACATAGCCATAGACATAGACATAGCCATAGCCATAGCCATGGACATAGACATAGCCATAGCCATAGAAATACCCATAGACATAGATATAGCCATAGCCATAGCTATAGCCATAGCTGAAGCCATAGCCATAGCCATACACATAGCCATAGCCATAGCTATAGCCATAGACTTAGATATAGGCGTAGCCGTAGCCGTAGATTTAGGCATAGCCGTAGCCATAGCCATAGCCATAGCTATAGCCATAGCCATAGATATAGCCATAGCCATAGACATAGCCATACCCATAGCCACATAGACATATCCAGAGATATAAACATAGAAATAGCCTTAGCCATAGCCATAGAACTAGACATAGACATAGCCAGAGCCAGAGCCATAGCCATAGCCATAGTCAGAGACATACCCATACACATAGCCATTGCCGTAGCCGTAGCCATAGCCATAGACAGAGCCATAGCCATAGCCATAGCCATAGACATAGACAGAGACATAGCCATAGCCATAGTCATAAACATAAACATAGCCAAAGCCATAGCCATAGCCATAGACATAGACATAGCCTAGCCCTAGACATAGCCATGGCCATAGGCATAGACATAGACATAGCCATAGCCATAGCCATAGCCGTAGCCATAGATATAGACAGAGACATAGACATAGCATTAGCCATATACATAGCCATAGCCATAGCCATAGCCAGAGCCATAGACATAGCCATAGCCATACCCATAAACATAGCCATAGCCATAGCCATAGCCAGAGCCATAGCCATATCCAGAGCCATAGCCTCAGACATAGACATAGCCATAGATATAGACATATATATATCCATAGCTATAGATATAGCCATAGCCATAGACATAGACATATCCATATCCATAGACATAGCCCTAGACATAGACGTAGCCATAGCCATAGCCAAAGACATAGGCATAGCCATATAAAAAGACATAGACATAGCCATAGCCAAAGCCATAGACATGGCCATAGCCATAGCAATAAGCAAAGACTTAGCCAGAGCCGTAGCCATAGCCATAACCGTAGCCAGAGCTCTTGCCGTAGCCAAGGATGTAGCCCTAGCTGTAGCCATAGCCATAGTCATAGCCATAGCCGTAGCCATAGCCTAACTGTAGAAATAGACATAGACATAGACATAGCCATAAATATAGACAAAGCCATGGCCATAGTCATAGCCATATCCATAGACATAGACATAGCCCTAGACATAGACATAGCCATAGCCATAGCCAAAGACATAGGCATAGCCATATAAAAAGATATAGACATAGCCATAGCCAAAGCCATAGACATGGCCATAGCCATAGCCATAGCCAAAGACTTAGCCAGAGCCGTAGCCATAGCCATAACTGTAGCCAGAGCTCTAGCCGTAGCCAAAAATGTAGCACTAGCTGTAGCCATAGCCATAGTCATAGCCATAGCCGTAGCCATAGCCTAACTGTAGAAATAGACATAGACATAGACATAGCCATAGCCATAGACATAGACATAGACATAGACATGGACATAAACATAGTCATAGCCATGTTAGATATAGCCATAGCCATAGCTATAGCCATAGACATAGCCATAGACATAGCAATAGCCATAGCCATAGCCAGAAACATAGCCATAGCCATAGCCATAGACATACACATATACAGACATAGACATAGACATACACATAGACTTAGCCATAGCCATAGCCATAGACATGGATATAGATATAGCCATAGCTATAGACATATACATAGCCATAGCCATAGCCATAGACATAGACATAGCCATAGACATATATATAGCCCTAGCAAGAGCCATAGCCAGAGACATTGACATTGACATAGACATAGCCATAGCCATAGCCATAGACATTGCCATAGCCATAGCCATAGACATAACCATAGCCATTGCCATAGCCATAGACATAGCCATAGCCATAGCCATAGATATAGCCATAGTCTTAGCCATATACATAGACATAGCCATAGTCATAGACATAGACATAGCCATAGATATAGACAGACATAGCCATAGCCATTGCCATAGCCTTAGACAAAAAACATACCCATAGCCAGGGTCATAGCCAGAGCCATATACACACATAGACATAGACATAGACATAGCCTAAGCTTTAGACATAGACAGAGCCATAGCCATAGCCATAGACATATATATATATATAGACATAGATGTAGTCATAGCCAGACAGAGACAAAGCCATAGCAATAGACATAGCCATAGACATAGACTAAGACATAGCCATTGCCCGACATAGACATAGCCATAGCCATACCCAGAGAGAGACACTCAGCCAGAGCCATAGACATAGACATAGCCATAGCCATAGCCCTAGACGTAGCCGTATCAGTAGCCGTAGCCGTCGCAGTCATCGTTGCCATCTCCATTGCCGTCGCAGTAGCCGTAGCCGTGGATGTGGCCATGGCTATAAACATAGACATAGCCATAGCCATTGACACAGACATAACCATAGCCATAGCCATAGCACTAGACATAGACATAGCCATAGCCATAGCCATAGCTTAAGACAGAGACATGGCCAAAACCATAGCCATAGCCATAGACAGAGCCATAGCTATAGCCATAGACATACACAGAGACATAGCCATAGCCATGGCATCCATAGCCATAACCATAGACATAGCCATACACATGGACATAGACATAGCCATAGATATAGACAGAGCCATAGCCATAGCCATAGCCATAGATATAGACAAGGCCATAGTCATAGCCATAAACATAGACATAGACATATATATAGCCATAAACATAGCCGTAACCTTAGCCATAGCCTTAACCATAGCCATTGCCGTAAACATAGACTTAACATAGTCATAGCAATAGCCAGAGACATAGACATAGCCCTAGCCATAGCCATAGCCATAATTTTAGCCATAGCCATAGACATAGCCATAGACATAGACATAGACATAGACATAGCCATAGCCATAGACAGACATAGACATAGAGATAGACATAACCATACCCATAGCTGAAGACATAGACATAGACATAGACAGAGCCATAGCCATAGACATACCCATAGACAGAGCCATGGCCATTGCCAGAGATATAGTCATATACATAGCCATAGATATAGACATAGCCCTAGCAGTAAAAATAGACATACCCATAGCCATAGCCAGGGCCATAGCCATAGCCTCCATAGCCTTAGCCATAGACATAGACATAGACAGAGCCAAAGCCATAGCCATAGCCAGAGCCATAGCCATACCCATTTCATTAGACATAGCCATAGCCATAGACATACACATAGCCATTGCCATAGACATAGAAATATACATAGCCATAGACAGCAATAGCCATAGACATAGCCATTGCCTTAGCTATAGCCATAGCCAGAGCTATAGACATAGCCATAGCCATAAACATAGATATAGCCATAGCCATAAACTTTGCCATAGCCATAGCCATTGACATAGACATAGACGTAGCCATAGCCGTATCTTTAGCCTTACCCTTAGCCATAGACGTATCCTTAGCTATAGACATAGACATAGCCATGGCCATAGACTTAGACATAGCCATAGCCATAGCCAATGCCATACACATAGCCATAGCCATTGCCATAGACATAGCCATAGCCAGAGCCCGAACCATAGCCATAGTCATAGACAGACATAGCCATAGCAATAGCCATAGCCATAGCCATAGACAGAGCCATAGCCATAGCCATACACATAGACATAGACATAGCCATCGACATAGCCATAGCCATAGTCGTAGACTTAGACATTAGACATAGCTGAAGCCATAGACATAGACATAGCCATAACCATGGTAGACATAGACATAGCCATTTTCATTGCCATTACCATTGCCATAGCCATAGCCATAACCATAGTCATTGCCATAGCCAAAGCCATATAGACATAGGCATAGCCATAGACATAGACATAGACATAGCCATACCCATAGACATAGACTTAGACTTAGACATAGCCATAAACATAGACATAGACATAACCATAGCCACAGCATTAGACTTTGACATAGCCATAGCCATAGCCAAAGCCATAGACAGACATAGACATAGACATAGCCCTAGCCAGAGCCATAGCTGAAGACATACACATACCCATAGCCATAGCCATAGACAGAGCAATAGCCCTAGCCATAACCATACACATGAACATAGACATAGTCATAGCCATAGCCATAGCCATAGCCATAATCATAGCCTTAGCCATAGCCATAGCATCCATAGCCATACACATAGACATAGCCATAGCCATAGCCATAGACATAGACATAGCCATACACATAGACATAGTCATAGCCTTAGACATAGACATAGCCATAAATATACACAGAGCTATAGCCAGAGCCATAACCATAGACATAAACATACACATAGCCAGAGCTATAGCCATAGTCATAGCCATACCCATAGCCAGAGACATAGACAGAGATAGAGCCATAGTCATAGACATAGCCATAGACATAGCCATAGCCATAGCCATAGACATAGACATAGCCATAGCCATAGACATAGCCATAGCCATAGCCATTGACGTAGCCATAGCCGTAGCCGTAGATGTAGCAGTAGCCTTTGCCGTAGTCAAAGCCATAGTCAGAGCCATAGCCATATGATGTAGCCATTGCCGTAGCCGTAGTCGTAGCCTTAGCCAAAGCCATAGGCATAGCCATAGACATAGATATAGACATAGACAGAGATATAGCCATAGGAATACCCATAGACATGGTCATAGCCATAGCCATAGCCATAGCCATAGCCCTACCAATAGCCATAGACATAGACATAGCCATAGAGACATAGACATAGCCAAAGACATAGACATATATATATCCATAGCTATAGATATAGCCATAGCCATAGACAGAGACATATCCATAGCCATCGACATAGCCATAGACATAGCCATAGATATAGAAATAGCCATAGCCATAGCCATATCAAGACACATGGACATAGACATAGACATAGACATAGCCATAGCCATAGCCAAAGACATAGGCATAGCCATATAAATAGACATAGACAGAGCCATAGCCAAAGCCATAGACATGGCCATAGCCATAGGCATAGACATAGCCATAGCCATAGACATAGCCATAGCCATAGTCATAGCCATAGCCATAGCAATAGATATAGACATAGACATAGAAATAGGCATAGACTTAACCATAGCAATAGCCATATACATAGTCATAGCCATAGGCATAGACATAGACGTAGCCATAGCCATAGCCATAGACATAGACATAGACATAGGAATAGCCCTACCCATAGCCATAGCCCTAGACAAGCCATATCCATAGCAATTGCCAGAGCCATAGCCAAAGACATAGACATAGCCATAGCCATAGACTTAGACATAGCCATATACATAGACATAGCCATAGCCATAATAATAGCCATAGCCATAGTTATAGTCATAGCCATAGCCATAGCCATAGACAAAGACATAGCCATAGCCCAGCCATAGACATAGACATAGCCATAGTCATAGCCATAGCCATAGCCATACCCATGGTAGACATCAACATAGCCTTAGCCATAGCCATAGCCATACACATAGACATAGACTTAGCCAGAGCCAGAGCCATAGCCATAGCCATACACATAGACATAGACTTAGCCAGAGCCAGAGCCATAGCCATAGCCATAGTCATAGACATAGACATACATATAGCCATAGCAGTAGCCATAGCCATAGACAGAGCCATAGCCATAGCCATAGCCATAGCCATAGACATAGAGAGAGACATAGCCATAGCCTAGACATAAACATAAACATAGCCATAGCCATAGCCATAGACATAGACATAGCTATAGCCCTAGATATAGCCATAGCCATAGGCATAGGCATAGACATAGTCATAGCCAAAGCCATAGCCATAGATGACACCATGGCCTTAGCCGTAGCCATAGCCATAGCTATAGCTGTAGCCATAGATATAGACATAGACATAGACATAGCATTAGCCATAGACATAGCCATAGCCATAGCCATAGCCAGAGCCATAGACATAGCCATAGCCATACCCATAAACATAGCCATAGCCATAGCCATAGCCATAGCCATATCCAGAGCCATAGCCATAGACATAGACATAGCCATAGACATAGCCATAGAGACATAGACAAAGCCATAAACATAGACATATATATATCCATAGCTATAGATATAGCCATAGCTATAGACAGAGACATATCCATAGCCATCGACATAGCCATAGACATAGCCATAGATATAGACATAGCCATAGCCATATCCATAGACATGGACATAGCCATAGACATAGACATAGCCGTAGTCATAGCCAAAGACATAGGCATAGCCATATAAATAGACATAGACATAGCCATAGCCAAAGCCATAGACATGGCCATAGCCATAGGCATAGACATAGCCATAGCCTGAGACATAGCCATAGCCCTAGTCATAGCCATAGCAATAGATATAGACATAGACATAGAAATAGGCATAGACTTAGCCATAGCAATAGCCAGAGACATAGTCTTAGCCATAGGCATAGCCAGAGAGGTAGCCATAGCCATAGCCATAGCCATAGACATAGACATAGCAATAGCCCTACCCATAGCCATAGCCCTAGACATAGCCATATCCATAGCAATTGCCATAGCCATAGCCAAAGACATAGACATAGCCATAGCCATAGACTTAGACATAGCCATAGACATAGACATAGCCATAGCCATAATAATAGCCGTAGCCATAGTTATAGTCATAGCCATAGCCATAGTTATAGTCATAGCCATAGACATAGCCATAGACAAAGACATAGCCATAGCCCCAGCCATAGACATAGACATAGCCATAGTCATAGCCATATCCATAGCCATACCCATGGTAGACATCAACATAGCCTTAGCCAGAGCCATAGCCCTAGACATAGACATAGACATAGCAATTGCCATAGACATAGACAGCCATGGTCATAGCCATAGCCATAGCCATAGACATGGACATAGCCATAGCCTTAGACATAACCATACCCATAGACATAGATATTGCCATTAGCCATAACATAGCCATAGCTATAGACATAGACATAGAACATAGCCATAGACAGAGACATAGCATAGCCATTGACATAGCTGTTGCCGTAGCTGTAGCTATAGCCATAGATATAGCCGTAGCCGTAGCAGTAGCCATAGACGTTGCCATAGACATAGACATAGACATAGACATGGCTATAGCCATAGTCATAGCCTGGACAGCCATAGCCATAGCTGTAACCAGAGCCGTAGCCATAGCCAGAGACGTAGCCATAGCAGTAGCCGTAGCCATAACCATAGACATAGACTTAGACATAGCCATAGCCATGGTATACATAGCCATAGACATACCCATAGACATAGCCATAGAAAAGTTATAGTTATAGCCATAGACATACAAATAGACATAGACATAGCAATAGGCATAGACAGACATAGTCATAGACATAGACATAGCCATTGCCATAGCCATAGACATAGACATAGCAATAACAATAGAAATAGCCATAGACATAACATAGTCATAGCCATAGCTATAGCAATAGCTGAAGCCATAGCCATAGCCATAGACATAGCCATAGCCAGAGACATAGACAAAGATATAGCCATAGCCATAACCGTAGCCAGAGCTCTAGCCGTAGCCAAGGATGTAGCCCTAGCTGTAGCCGTAGCCATAATCATAGCCATAGCCATAGCCGTAGCCTAACTGTAGAAAGAGACATAGACATAGACATATCCATAGCCATAGACATAGACATAGACATAGACATGGACAGAGACATAGTCATAGCCATGTTAGATATAGCCATAGCCATAGTTATAGCCATAGACATAGCCATAGCCATAGACATAGCCATAGCCATAGCCAGAAACATAGCCATAGCCAGAAACATAGCCATAGCCAGAAACATAGCCATAGCCATAGCCATAGACATACATATAGACAGACATAGACATAGACATACATATAGACTTAGCCATAGCCATAGCCATAGACATGGATATAGATATAGCCATAGCCATAGACATAGACATAGCCATAGCCATAGCTATAGACATAGACATAGCCATAGACATAGATATAGCCCTAGCAATAGCCATAGAAAGAGACATTGACATTGACATAGACATAGCCATAGCCATAGCCATAGACATTGCCATAGCCATAGCCATAAACATAACCATAGCCATTGCCATACCATAGACATAGCCATAGCCATAGCTATACATATAGCCATAGTCATAGCCATATACATAGACATAGCCATAGCCATAGACATAGACATAGCCATAGATATAGACAGACATAGCCATAGATATAGCCATTGCCATAGCCATAGACATAAAACATAGCCAAGGCCAGAGTCATAGCCAGAGCCATATACACACATAGACATAGACATAGACATAGCCATAGCCTTAGACATAGACAGAGCCATAGCCATAGCCATAGACATAGATATAGTCATAGCCAGACAGAGACAAAGCCATAGCAATAGACATAGACATAGACATAGACTAAGACATAGCCATTGCCAGACATAGACATAGCCATAGCCATAGCCATACCCATAGACAGAGACTCAGCCAGAGCCATAACCATAGACATAGCCATAGACATGGACATAGACATAGCCATAGATATAGACAGAGCCATAGCCATAGCCATAGCCATAGATATAGACAGGGCCATAGCCATAGACATAGACATAGACATAGCCATAAACATAGCCATAGCCATAGACATAAACAGAGACATACCCATAGACATAGACGTAGACATAGCCATAGCCTTAGCCAAAGCCATTGCCGTAAACATAGACTTAACATAGTCATAGCAATAGCCAGAGACATAGACATAGCCCTAGCCATAGCCATAGTCATAACCTTAGCCATATCCATAGAATGACATAGACATAGCCATAGACAGACATAGACATAGACATAGCCATAGACATAGACATAGAGATAGACATAACCATACCCATAGCTGAAGACATAGACATAGACATAGACAGAGCCTTAGCCATAGCCATAGACAGAGCCATGGCCATTGCCAGATACATAGCCATATCCATAGCCATAGATATAGACATAGCCCTAGCCATAAGAATAGACATAGCCATAGCCAGAGCCAGAGCCATAGCCATAGCATCCATAGCCTTAGCCATAGCCATAGACATAGACAGAGCCAAAGCCATAGCCATAGACATAGCCAGAGCCATAGCCATAGCCATTTCATTAGACATAGCCATAGCCATAGACATACACATAGCCATTGCCATACACATAGAAATATACATAACCATAGACAGCAATAGCCATAGACATAGCCATTGCCTTAGCTATAGCCATAGCCATAGCTATAGACATAGCCATAGCCATAAACATAGACATAGCCAGAGCCATAAACTTTGCCATAGCCAAAGTCATAGACATAGACGTAGATGTAGCCATAGCCGTAGCTTTAGTCGTAGATGTAGCCATAGCCGTAGCTTTAGCCGTACCTTAGCCATAGACGTATCCATAGCTATAGACATGGACATAGCCATGGCCATAGACATAGACATAGCCATAGCCATAGCCAATGCCATAGACATAGCCATAGCCATTGCCATAGACATAGGCATAGCCAGAGCCAGAACCAGAGCCATAGTCATAGACATAGACATAGACATAGCAATAGCCATAGCCATAGCCATAGACAGAGCCATAGCCATAGCCATACACATAGACATAGACATAGCCATCGAAATAGCCATAGCCAAAGTCAGAGACTTAGACATAGACATAGCTATCGCCATAGACATAGACATAGCCATAGCCATGGTAGACATAGACATAGACATAGCCATAGCCGTAGCCATACCCAAAGCCATAGCCATAGCCATTGCCATTGCCATTACCATTGCCATAGCCATAGCCATAGCTATAGTCATAGCCATAGCCAAAGCCATATAGACATAGGCATAGCCATAGACATTGACATAGACATAGCCATAGCCATAGATATAGAATTAGACTTTGACATAGACATAGATATAGCCAGAGCCAGAGCCAGATCCCGAGCCATAGCCATAGCCATAGACAGAGACATAGCCATAGACATAGACATAAACATAGACATAGACAAAACCATAGCCACAGCATTAGACTTAGACATAGCCATAGCCATAGCCAAAGCCATAGACAGACATAGACATACCCATAGCCATAGCCATAGACAGAGCAATAGCCCTAACCATAACCATACACATAGCCATAGCCATAGCCATAGCCCTAGCCATAATCATAGCCATAGCCATAGCCATAGCATCCATAGCCATAGACATAGATATAGCCATAGCCATAGCCATAGACATAGACATAGCCATACACATAGACATAGTCATAGCCATAGACATAGACATAGCCATAGATATAGACAGAGCTATAGCCAGAGCCATAACCATAATCATAGATATACACATAGCTAGAGCTATAGCCATAGTCATAGCAATAGCCATAGCCAGAGACATAGACAGAGATAGAGCCATAGCCATAGACATAGCCATAGCCATAGCCATAGACATAGACATAGCCATAGCCATAGACATGGCCAGAGCCATAGCCATAGCCATAGAGAGAACCATAGCCATAGCCATAGCCATAGCTGTAGCTGTAACCCTAGCCGTAGCCGTAGCCATAGACGTAGCCGTAGAAATAGCCGTAGCCATAGACATAGACATAGACAGAGTTAGAGCCATAGACATAGACATAGACATAGACATAGCCATGGTAAACATAGACATAGACATAGCCATAGCCATAGTCATTGCCCAAGCCATAGCCATTGCCATAGCCGAAGCCATAGATATAGACATAGCGATAGCCATAGACATACCCAAAGACATAGCCATAGCCATAACCATAGACATAGACATAGCCATAGCCATAGCCATAGCAATAGCCATAGACACACATAGCTATAGCCATATCCATGGTATACATAGCCATAGCCATGGACAGAGCCATAGACATAGAAATACCCATAGCCATAACCATAGACATAGCCATAGCCATAGACAACTATAACCATATACTTAGCCATAGCCTTAGCCATAGACATAGCCATACACATAGCCATAGCCATACCTATAGCCATACCTATAGCCATAGACCTAGATATAGCGTAGCCATAGCCGTAGATGTAGGCGTAGCCATAGCCATAGCCATAGCTATAGCTATAGCCATAGCCATAGACATAGCCAAAGCCATAGACATAGCTAAAGCCATAGCCACATAGACATAGCCAGAGACATAAACATAGAAATAGCCATAGCCATAGCCATAGACATAGACATAGACATAGCCAGAGCCAGAGCCATAGCCATAGCCATAGTCAAAGACATAGACATACACATAGCCATAGCCATAGCCATAGTTATAGACAGATCCATAGCCATAGCCATAGACATAGAGAGAGATATAGCCATAGCCAAAGACAAAAACACAAACATAGCCATAGCCATAGCCAAAGACATAGACATAGACATAGCCATAGCCCTAGGTATAGCCATAGCCATAAGCATAGGCATAGACATAGTCATAGCCAAAGCCATAGCCATAGATGACACCATGGCCTTAGCCGTAGCTGTAGCTATAGCTATAGCCGTAGCCATAGATATAGACATAGACATAGACATAGCCATAGCCATAGCCAAAGCCAGAGCCATAGACATAGCCATAGCCATACCCATAAACATAGCCATAGCCATAGCCATAGCCATAGCCATATCCAGAGCCATAGCTATAGACATAAACATAGCCATAGACATAGCCATAAAGACATAGACGTAGCCATAGACATAGAATATATATATCCATAGCTATAGATATAGCCATAGCCATAGACATAGACATATCCATAGCCATCGACATAGCCATAGACATAGCCATAGATATAGACATAGCCATAGCCATAGCCATAGCCATATCCATAGACATGGACATGGCCATAGAAATAGACATAGCCATAGCCATAGCCAAAGACATAGGCATAGCCATATAAATAGACATAGACATAGCCATAGCCAAAGCCATAGACATGGCCATAGCCATAGGCATAGACATAGCCATAGCCATAGACATAGCCATACCCATAATCATAGCCATAGCTATAGATATAGACATAGACATAGAAATAGGCATAGACTTAGCCATAGCAATAGCCATAGACATAGTCATAGCCATAGGCATAGCCATAGACGTAGCCATAGCCATAGACATAGACATAGCTATAACCCTACCCATAGCCATAGCCCTAGACATAGCCATAGCCATAGCAATTGCCATAGCCATAGCCAAAGACATGGACATAGCCATTGCCATAGACTTACGAATAGCCATAGACATAGACATAGCCATAGCATTAATAATAGCCTAAGCCATAGTTATAGTCATAGCCATAGCCATAGTCATAGACAAAGACATAGCCATAGCCCCAGCCATAGACCTAGACATAGCCATAGTCATAGCCATAGCCATAGCCGTACCCATGGTAGACATTGACATAGCCTTAGCCAGAGCCATAGCCATAGACATAAACATATACATAGCAATAGCCATAGACATAGACATAGCCATGGTCATAGCCATAGCCATAGCCATAGCCATAGACATAACCATAGCCTTAGACATAGCGATAGCCTTAGACATAACCATACCCATAGACATAGACATTGCCATAGCCATAAACATAGCCATAGCTATAGACATAGACATAGAACATAGCCACAGACATAGACATAGCATAGCCATTGACATAGCCGTTGCCGTAGCCGTAGCTATAGCCATAGATATAGCCGTGGCCATAGCAGTAGCCATAGACGTTGCCATAGACATAGAGAGAGACATAGACGTGGCCATAGCCATAGTCTTAGCCATAGACAGCCATAGCCATAGCTGTAACCATAGCCGTAGCCATAGCCATAGACGTAGCCATAGCGGTAGCTGTAGCCATAACCATAGACATACACATAGACATAGCCATAGCAATGGTATACATAGCCATAGACATAGACATAGACATAGCCATAGACAAAGTTATAGTTATAGCCATAGACATAGACATAGACATAGACATAGCAATAGGCATAGACAGACATAGTCATAGACATAGACTTAGCCATTGCCATAGCCATAGACATAGACATAGCAATAACCATAGAAATAGCCATAGACATAGACATAGTCATAGCCATAGCTATAGCCATAGCTGAAGTCATAGCCATAGCCATAGACATAGACATAGCCATAGCCAGAGACATAGACAGAGACATAGCCATAGTCATAGACATAGCCATAGATATAGCCATAGCCATAGCCAAAGACATAGACATAGCCATAGCCATAGCCATAAACATAGCCATAGCCATAGGCATTGACGTAGTCAAAGCCGTAGCCGTAGATGTAGCAGTAGCCTTAGCCGTAATCATAGCAATAGTCAGAGCCATAGCCATATGATGTAGCCATAGCCGTAGCCATAGCCTTAACCATAGCCATAGGCATAGCCATAGCCATAGCTATAGACATGGACATAGACATAGACATAGATTTACCCATAGCCATAGCCATAGACATGGCCATAGCCATAGCCATAGCCATAGACAGAACCAGAGCCATAGCCATAGCTGTAGCCGTGACCATAGCTGTAGCCGTAGCCATAGACGTAGCCGTAGAAATACCCGTAGCCGTAGACATAGACATAGAAATAGCCTAAGCCATAGACATAGACATAGATATAGACATAGCCATAGTAAACATAGCCATAGACATAGACATAGACATAGCCAGAGCCATAGCCATTGCCCTAGCCATAGCCCTTGCCATAGCCAAAGCCAGAGACATGGACATAGAGCTAGCCATAGACATACCCATAGACATGGCCATAGCCATAACCATAGACATAGACTTAGCCATAGCCATAGCCATAGCCATAGCCATAGCCAGAGACATACACATAGCTATGGCCATAGCCATGGTATACATAGCCATAGCCATGGACATAGCCATAGACATACACATACCCATAGCCATAACCATAGACATAGCCATAGCCATAGACAACCATAACCATATACTTAGCCATAGCCTTAGCCATAGCCATAGGCATACACATAGCCATAGCCATAGCTATAGCCATAGACTTAGATATAGACATAGCCGTAGCCGTAAATGTACGCGTAGCCGTATCTATAGCCATAGCCATAGCTACAGACATAGCCATAGACATAGCCATAGCCATAGCCATAGCCATAGCCATAGCCACATAGACTTAGCCATAGAAATAAACATAGAAATAGCCATAGCCATAGCCATAGACATAGACATTGACATACCCATAGCCAGACCCAGAGCCATAGCCATAGTCATAGTCTTAGACATAGACATACACATAGCCATAGCCGTAGCCATAGCCATACACAGAGCCATAGCCATAGCCATAGCCATAGACATAGACAGAGACATAGCAATAGCCATAGACATAAACAAAAACATAAACATAGCCATAGCCATAGCCATAGCCATAGACATAGACATAGACATAGCCATAGCCCTAGATATAGCCATAGCCATAGGCATAGGCATAGACATAGCCATAGCCATAGCCATAGCCATAGATGATACCATGGCCTCAGCTCTAGCTGAACTCATAGCCATAGCCGTAGCCATAGATATACACATAGGCATAGACATAGCATTAGCCATGGACATAGCCATAGCCATAGCCATAGCCAGGGCCATAGACATAGCCATAGCCATACCCATAAACATAGCTATAGCCATAGCCATAGCCATAGCCATATCCAGAGCCATAGCCATAGACATAGACATAGCCATAGACATAGACATAGCCATAGACATAGACATAGACATAGCCATAGATATAGACATAGCCATAGCCATAGCCATAGCCATATCCGTAGACATAGACATAGCCATAGACATAGACATAGCCATAGCCATAGCCAAAGACATAGGCATAGCCATATAAATAGACATAGACATAGCCAAAGCCAAAGCCATAGACATGGCCATAGCCATAGCCATAGCCAAAGGCATAGCCAGAGCCGTAGCCATAGCCATAGCCGTAGCCATAGCTGTAGCCGTAGGCAAGAATGTAGCCCTAGTTGTAGCCGTAGCCATAGTCATAGCCATAGCCGTAGCCCTAGCCTAACTGTAGAAATAGACATAGACATAGACATAGCTATAGCCATAGCCATAGACATAGACATAGACATAGACATAGACATGGACATAGACATAGCCATAGCCATGTTAGATATAGCCATAGCCATAGCTATAGCCATAGACATAGCCATAGACATAGCCAAAGCCATAGACATAGCCATAGCCATAGACATAGCCATAGCCTTAGCCAGAGACGTAACCTTAGCCATAGCCATAGACATAGACATAGAAAGACATAGACATACACATACACTTAGCCAGAGCCATAGCCATAGACATGGATATAGATATAGCCATAGCCATAGACATAGACATAGCCTTAGCCAAAGCCAGAGACATAGACATAGCCATAGACATAGACATAGCCCTAGCCATAGCCATAGTCATAGACATTGACATTGACATAGACATAGCCATAGCCAGAGCCATAGACATTGCCATAGCCATAGCCATAGACATAACCATAACCATTGCCATAGACATAGCCATAGCCATACCCATAGCCATAAACATAGACATAGCCATAGCCATAGACATAGACATAGCCATAGATATTGACAGACATAGCCATAGCCATAGCCATAGCCATAGCCATAGAGATAGACATAGCCATAGCCAGAGTCATAGCCAGAGTCATATACAATCATAGCCATAGACATAGACATAGCCATAGCCTTAGACATAGACAGAGCCATAGCCATAGCCATAGACATAGACATAGACATAGCCATAGTCATGGCCAGACAGAGACATAGCCATAGCAATAGACATAGACATAGATATAGACTAAACATAGCCATAACCAGACATAGACATAGCCATAGCCATACCCATAGACAGACACTCAGCCAGAGCCATAGACATAGACATAGCCATAGACAGGGACATAACCATAGCCATAGCCATAGCACTGAACATACACATAGCCATAGCCATACCCATAGCTTAAGACAGAGACATGGCCATAACCATAGCCATAGCCATAGACAGAGCCGTAGCTATAGCCATATACATAGACATAGACATAGCCAAAACCATGGCATCCATAGCCATAACCATAGACATAGCCATAGACATGGAGCCATAGCCATAGCCATAGCCATAGATATAGACAGGGCCATAGCCATCGCCATAGACTTAGACATAGACATACACATAGCTAAAGCCAGAGCCATAGCCATAGCCATAGTCATAGACATAGACATACACATAGCCATAGCTGTAGCCCTAGCCATAGACAGAGACATAGCCATAGCCATAGCCATAGATATAGACATAGACATAGCCATAGCCATAAACATAAACATAGCCATAGCCATAACCATAGCCATAGACATAGCCAGAGCCATAGACATAGTCATAGCCATAGGCATAGACATAGCCATAGCCATAGACATGGCCATAGCCATAGCCATAGCCATAGATGACGCCATGGCAATAGCCTTAGCCGTAGCCGTAGCCGAGGACATAGCCTTAGCCGTAGCCGTAGCCATAGCCATAGCCGTAGCCGTAAACATAGACATAGACATAGCCATAGCCATAGCCATGGTAGATATTGACATAGCCATAGCCAGAGCCATAGCCATAGACATAGCCATAACCATACCCATAAACATAGCCATAGCCATAGCCTTAGCCATAACCAAAACAGGAGCCATAGACATAGACATAGCCATAGTCATAGAAATAGAGACATACACATAGCCATAGACATAGACATATATATATCCATAGCTATAGATATAGCCTTAGCCATAGACATAGACAGACAAAGACATAGCCATAGCCATAGTCATAGCCATAGCCATAGATATAGACATATATATAGAAATAGGCTCAGACTTAGCCATAGCCATAGCCATAGACATGGTCATAGCCATACGCATAGCCATAGACGTAGCCATAGCCGTAGCCGTAGCCATAGACAGAAATAGATATAGCAATAGCCATACCCATAGCCATAGCCCTAGACATAGCCATAGCCATAGAAATTGCCATAGCCAGAGCCAAAGACATTGACATAGCCATAGCCATAGACTTAGACATAGCCAGACACATAGACATAGCCAGAGCCATAGCAATAGCCATGGCCATAGCTATAGCCATAGCCATAGCCCTAGCCATAGACAAAGACATGGCCATAGACATAGACATAGCCAATGCCATAGCCATAGCCATATCCATGGTAGACCTTTGCCAGAACCATAGACATAGACATAGACATGGCAATAGCCATAGACATAGACATAGCCATAGTCATAGCCATAGTCATAGCCAGAGACATGGACATAGCCATAGCCTTAGACATAACGATAGCCTTAGACATAGCCATACCCATAGACAACGTCATTGCCATAGCCATAGCCATAGCCATAGCTATAGACATAGCCATAGACATAGACATGACCAGAGCCAGAGCCATAGCCTTAGCCATGGTCATAGACATTGACATACACATACACATAGCCATAGAAGTAGCCATAGCCATAGACAGAGCCATAGCCATAGCCATAGACATAGACATAGACATAGCCATAGCCATAAACATGAACATAGCCATAGCCATAGCCATAGCCATAGACATAGCCATAGCCATAGGCATAGACATAGCCATAGCCATAGACCTGGCCATAGCCAAAACCATAGCCATAGCCATAGATGACGCCATGGCCATACCCGTAGCCGTAGTCATAGCCAGAGACATAGACAACAATATCCATAGCCATAGACATACACATAGCCATACACATAGACATAGACATAGCCATAGACATAGACATAGCCATAGATGTAGACGTAGCCGTAGCCATAGCCATATGATGTAGCCATAGCCGTAGCCTTAGCCATAGCCCTATGATGTAGCCGTAGCCGTAGCCGTAGCTTTAGCCGTAGCCATAGACATAGCCCTAGCCATAGCCATAGACATAGACATAGCCATAGATATAGCCATAGCCATTGCCGTAGACATGGCCATAGCCATAGACATAAATGTAGCTGTAGCCTTAACCATAGCCGTGGGCATAGACATAGACATAGCCACATCCATAGACATAGACATAGACATAGATATAGACATAGCCATGGTATACATAGCCATATACATAGAAATAGCCCTAGCCATAGCCATAAACATTGCCCTAGCCTTAGCCATTGCCATAGCCAAAGTCATAGAGATAGACATAGCCATAGCCATAGATATACCCAATGACATAGCCATATCCATAACCAGAGACATAGCCATAGACATAGACATAGCCATAGCCATAACCAGAGACATAGACATAGACATAGCCATAGCCATAGCCATAGCCATAGATATAGACATAGACATAGCCATAAACATGAACATAGCCAAAGCCGTAGCATAACTATAGAAGTAGCCATAGCCGTAGCCCTAGCCTTAGACATAGACATAGACATAGCCATAGCCATAGCCATAGACAGACATAGCAATAGCCATACCCATAGCCTTAGCCCTAGACATAGCCATAGCCAGAGTTATTGCCACAGCCATAGCCAAAGACATAGATATAGCCATAGCCATAGACTTAGACATAGCCATAGATATAGATATAGCCATAGCCATAGCGATAGCCATAGCCATAGCTATAGCCATAGCCATAGCCATAGCCATAGACAAAGACATAGCCATAGCCCTAGCCATAGACATAGACATAGCCATAGTCATAGCCATAGCCATAGCCATACCCATGGTAGACATCGACATAGCCTTAGCCAGAGCCTTAGCCATGGACATAGACATAGACATAGCAATAGCCATAGACATAGACATAGCCATAGTCATAGCCATAGCCATAGCCATAGACATGGACATAGCCATAGCCTTAGACATAACGATAGTCTTAGACATAACCATACCCATAGACATACTCATTGCCAGAGCTGTAACCATAGCCATAGCTACAGACATAGACATAGACATAGCCATAGACATAGACATAGCATAACCATTGACAGAGCCGTAGCCGTGGCCATAGCCATAGATATAGCCATAGCTCTAGCCGTAGACATAGAGGTAGCCATAGACATATACATAGACATAGACATGGCCATAGCCATAGTTATAGCCATCGACTTAGCCATAGCCATAGCTGTAGCCATAGCCGTAGCCATAGCCATAGACGTATCCATAGCGGTAGCCATAGCTGTAACCATACACATAGACTTACGCATAGCCATAGCCATGGTATACATAGCCATAGACATAGACATAGACATAGCCATAGACATAGACATAGACATAGCCATAGACAAAGTTATAGATATCACCATAGACATAGACAGACATAGACATAGCAATAGGCATAGACAGACATAGCCATAGACATAGACATAGCCATAGCCATAGCCATGGACATAGACATAGCCATAGCCATAGAAATACCCATAGACATAGATATAGCCATAGCCATAGCTATAGCCATAGCTGAAGCCATAGCCATAGCCATGCACATAGCCATAGCCATAGCTATAGCCATAGACTTAGATATAGGCGTAGCCATAGCCGTAGATGTAGGCGTAGCCATAGCCATAGCCATAGCCATAGCTATAGCCATAGCCATAGACGTAGCCATAGCCATAGACATAGCCATACCCATAGCCACATAGACATATCTATAGATATAAACATAGAAATAGCCTTAGCCATAGCCATAGACATAGACATAGACATAGCCAGAGCCAGAACCATAGCCATAGCCATAGCCATAGACATAGACAGAGACATAGCCATAGCCATAGTCATAAACATAAACATAGCCAAAGCCATAGCCATAGCCATAGACATAGACATAGCCTAGCCCTAGACATAGCCATGGCCATAGGCATAGACATAGACATAGCCATAGCCATAGCCATAGCCATAGATGACACCATGGCCTTTGCCATAGCCATAGCCATAGCCATAGCCATAGCCATAGATATAGACAGAGACATAGACATATCATTAGCCATATACATAGCCATAGCCATAGCCATAGCCATAGCCATAGCCAGAGCCATAGACATAGCCATAGCCATACCCATAAACATAGCCATAGCCATAGCAGTAGCCATAGCCATAGCCATATCCAGAGCCATAGCCTCAGACATAGACATAGCCATAGATATAGACATATATATATCCATAGCTATAGATATAGCCATAGCCATAGACATAGACATATCCATATCCATAGACATAGCCCTAGACATAGACGTAGCTATAGCCATAGCCAAAGACATAGGCATAGCCATATAAAAAGACATAGACATAGCCATAGCCAAAGCCATAGACATGGCCATAGCCATAGCCATAGCCAAAGACTTAGCCAGAGCCGTAGCCATAGCCATAACCGTAGCCAGAGCTCTTGCCGTAGCCAAGGATGTAGCCCTAGCTGTAGCCATAGCCATAGTCATAGCCATAGCCGTAGCCATAGCCTAACTGTAGAAATAGACATAGACATAGACATAGCCATAAATATAGACAAAGCCATAACCATAGTCATAGCCATATCCATAGACATAGACATAGCCCTAGACATAGACATAGCCATAGCCATAGCCAAAGACATAGGCATAACCATATAAAAAGACATAGACATAGCCATAGACAAAGCCATAGACATGGCCATAGCCATAGCCATAGCCAAAGACTTAGCCAGAGCCGTAGCCATAGCCATAACCGTAGCCAGAGCTTTAGCCGTAGCCAAGGATGTAGCACTAGCTGTAGCCATAGCCATAGTCATAGCCATAGCCGTAGCCATAGCCTAACTGTAGACATAGACATAGACATAGCCATAGCCATAGACATAGACATAGACATAGACATGGACATAAACATAGTCATAGCCATGTTAGATATAGCCATAGCCATAGCTATAGCCATAGACATAGCCATAGACATAGCAATAGCCATAGCCATAGCCAGAAACATAGCCATAGCCATAGACATACACATATACAGACATAGACATAGACATACACATAGACTTAGCCATAGCCATAGCCATAGACATGGATATAGATATAGCCATAGCCATAGACATAGACATAGCCATAGCCATAGCCATAGACATAGACGTAGCCATAGACATATATATAGCCCTAGCAAGAGCCATAGCCAGAGACATTGACATTGACATAGACATAGCCATAGCCATAGCCATAGACATTGCCATAGCCATAGCCATAGACATAACCATTGCCATTGCCATAGCCATAGACATAGCCATAGCCATAGCCATAGATATAGCCATAGTCTTAGCCATATACATAGACATAGCCATAGCCATAGACACAGACATAGCCATAGATATAGAAAGACATAGCCATAGCCATAGCCATTGCCATAGCCATAGACAAAAAACATAGCCATAGCCAGGGTCATAGCCAGAGCCATATACACACATAGACATAGACATAGACATAGCCTAAGCTTTAGACATAGACAGAGCCATAGCCATAGCCATAGACATATATATATATATATATATAGACATAGATGTAGTCATAGCCAGACAGAGACAAAGCCATAGCAATAGACATAGCCATAGACATAGACTAAGACACAGCCATTGCCCTACATAGACATAGCCATAGCCATACCCATAGAGAGAGACTCGGCCAGAGCCATAGACATAGACATAGCCATAGCCATAGCCCTGGACGTAGCCGTATCAGTAGCCTTAGCCGTCGCAGTCATCGTTGCCATCTCCATTGCCGTCGCCGTAGCCGTAGCCGTGGATGTGGCCATGGCTATAAACATAGACATAGCCATAGCCATAGACACAGACATAACCATAGCCAAAGCCATAGCACTAGATATAGACATAGCCATAGCCATAGCCATAGCTTAAGACAGAGACATGGCCAAAACCATAGCCATAGCCATAGACAGAGCCCTAGCTATAGCCATAGACATACACAGAGACATAGCCATAGCCATGGCATCCATAGCCATAACCATAGACATAGCCATAGACATGGACATAGACATAGCCATAGATATAGACAGAGCCATAGCCATAGCCATAGCCATAGATATAGACAAGGCCATACCCATAGCCATAAACATAGACATAGACATAGACATAGCCATAAACATAGCCGTAGCCTTAGCCATAGCCTTAGCCATAGCCATTGCCGTAAACATAGACTTAACATAGTCATAACAATAGCCAGAGACATAGACATAGCCCTAGCCATAGCCATAGCCATAACCTTAGCCATAGCCATAGACATAGCCATAGACATAGACATAGACATAGACTTAGCCAAAGCCATAGACAGACATAGACATAGAGATAGACATAACCATACCCATAGCTGAAGACATAGACATAAACATAGACAGAGCCATAGCCATAGACATACCCATAGACAGAGCCATGGCCATTGCCAGAGATATAGTCATATCCATAGCCATAGATATAGACATAGCCCTAGCAGTAAGAATAGACATAGCCATAGCCATAGCCAGAGCCATAGCCATAGCCATAGCATCCATAGCCTTAGCCATAGACATAGACATAAACAGAGCCAAAGCCATAGCCATAGCCATAGCCAGAGCCATAGCCATAGCCATTTCATTAGACATAGCCATAGCCACAGACATACACATAGCCATTGCCATAGACATAGAAATATACATAGCCATAGACAGCAATAGCCATAGATATAGCCATTGCCTTAGCTATAGCCATAGCCATAGCTATAGACATAGCCATAGCCATAAACATAGACATAGCCATAGCCATAAACTTTGCCATAGCCATAGCCATTGACATAGACGTAGACGTAGCCATAGCCGTATCTTTAGCCTTACCCTTAGCCATAGACGTATTCATAGCTATAGACATAGACATAGCCATGGCCATAGACTTAGACATAGCCATAACCATAGCCAATGCCATAGACATAGCCATAGCCATTGCCATAGACATAGCCATAGCCAGAGCCCGAACCATAGCCATAGTCATAGACAGACATAGCCATAGCAATAGCCATAGCCATAGCCATAGACAGAGCCACAGCCATAGCCATACACATAGACATAGACATAGCCATCGACATAGCCATAGCCATAGTCATAGACTTAGACATTAGACATAGCTATAGCCATAGACATAGACATAGCCATAGCCATGGTAGACATAGACATAGCCATAGCCATAGCCATACCCAAAGACATAGCCATAGCCATTGCCATTGCCATTACCATTGCCATAGCCATAGCCATAACCATAGTCATTGCCATAGCCAAAGCCATATAGACATAGGCATAGCCATAGACATAGACATAGACATAGCCATACCCATAGACATAGACTTAGACTTAGACATAGCCATAAACATAGACATAGACATAACAATAGCCACAGCATTAGACTTTGACATAGCCATAGCCATAGCCAAACCCATAGACAGACATAGACATAGACATAGCCCTAGCCATAGCCATAGCTGAAGACATACACATACCCATAGCCATAGCCATAGCTGAAGACATACACATACCCATAGCCATAGCCATAGACAGAGCAATAGCCCTAGCCATAACCATACACATAGACATCGACATAGTCATAGCCATAGCCATAGCCATAGCCATAGCCATAATCATAGCCTTAGCCATAGCCATAGCATCCATAGCCATAGACATAGACATAGCCATAGCCATAGACATAGACATAGCCATACACATAGACATAGTCATAGCCTTAGACATAGACATAGCCATAAATATAGACAGAGCTATAGCCAGAGCCATAACCATAGACATAAACATACACATAGCCAGAGCTATAGCCATAGTCATAGCCATAGCCATAGCCAGAGACTTAGACAGAGATAGAGCCATAGTCATAGACATAGCCATAGACATAGCCATTGCCATAGCCATAGAGATAGACATAGCCATAGCCATAGCCATACACATAGCCATAGCCATAGCCATTGACGTAGCCATAGCCGTAACCGTAGATGTAGCAGTAGCCTTAGCCGTAGTCATAGCCATAGTCATAGCCATAGCCATATGATGTAGCCATTGCCGTAGCCGGAGCCGTAACCTTAGCCAAAGCCATAGGCATAGCCATAGACATAGACATAGACATAGAAAGAGATAAAGCCATAGCCATAGCCATAGACATGGTCATAGCCATAGCCATAGCCATAGAGAGAACCATAGCCATAGCCATAGCCATAGCTGTAGCCGTAACCCTAGCCGTAGAAATAGCCATAGCCGTAGACATAGACATAGACAGAGCCACAGCCATAGACATAGACATAGATATAGACATAGCCATGGTAAACATAGCCATAGACATAGACAGAGACATAGCCATAGCCATAGTCATTGCCCTAGCCATAGCCATTGCCATAGCCAAAGCCATAGACATAGACATAGCGATAGCCATAGACATACCCAAAGACATAGCCATAGCCATAACCATAGACATAGACATAGCCATAGCCATAGTCATAGCCATAGCCATAGACATACACATAGCTATAGCCATGTCCATGGTATACATAGCCATAGCCATGGACATAGCCATAGACATAGAAATACCCATACCCATAACTATAGACATAGCCATAGCCCTAGACAACCATAACCATATACTTAGCCATAGCCTTAGCCATAGACATAGCCATACACATAGCCATAGCCATAGCTATAGCCATAGACTTAGATATAGACATAGCCATAGCCGTAGATGTAGGCATAGCCGTAGCCATAGCCATAGCTATAGCTATAGCCATAGCCATAGACATAGCCATAGCCATAGACATAGCCATAGCCACATAGACATAGCCAGAGACATAAACATAGAAATAGCCATAGCCATAGCCATACACATAGACATAGACATTGCCAGAGCCAGAGCCATAGCCATAGCCATAGTCATAGACATAGACATACATATAGCCATAGCCGTAGCCATAGCCATAGAAAGGGCCATAGCCATAGCCATAGCCATAGACATAGAGAGAGACATAGCCATAGCCATAGACATAAACATAAACATAGCCATAGCCATAGACATAGACATAGACTTAGACATAGCCATAGCCCTAGATATAGCCGAAGCCATAGGCATAGGCATAGACAGTCATAGCCAAAGCCATAGCCATAGATGACACCATGGCCTTAGCCGTAGCCGTAGCCATAGCTATAGCCGTAGCCATAGACATAGACATAGACATAGCATTAGCCATAGACATAGCCCTAGCCCTAGCCATAGCCAGAGCCATAGACATAGCCATAGCCATACCCATAAACATGACCATAGCCATAGCCATAGCCATAGCCATAGCCCTACCAATAGCCATAGACATAGACATAGCCATAGACATAGCCATAGAGACATAGACATAGCCAAAGACATAGACATATATATATCCATAGCTATAGATATAGCCATAGCCATAGACAGAGACATATCCATAGCCATCGACATAGCCATAGATATAGAAATAGCCATAGCCATAGCCATATCAAGACACATGGACATAGCCATAGACATAGACATAGCCATAGCCATAGCCGAAGACATAGACATAGCCATATAAATAGACATAGACAGAGCCATAGCCAAAGCCATAGACATGGCCATAGCCATAGGCATAGACATTGCCATAGCCATAGACATAGCCATAGCCATAGTCATAGCCATAGCAATAGATATAGACATAGACATAGAAATAGGCATAGACTTAACCATAGCAATAGCCATATACATAGTCATAGCCATAGGCATAGACATAGACGTAGCCATAGCCATAGCCATAGCCATAGCCATAGACATAGACATAGCAATAGCCCTACCCATAGCCATAGCCCTAGAGAAGCCATATCCATAGCAATTGCCAGAGCCATAGCCAAAGACATAGACATAGCCATAGCCATAGACTTAGACATAGCCATATACATAGACATAGCCATAGCCATAATAATAGCCATAGCCATAGTTATAGTCTTAGCCATAGCCATAGCCATAGACAAAGACATAGCCATAGCCCAGCCATAGACATAGACATAGCCATAGTCATAGCCATAGCCATAGCCATAGCCATACCCATGGTAGACATCAACATAGCCTTAGCCATAGCCATAGCCATACACATAGACATAGACTTAGCCAGAGCCAGACCCATAGCCATAGCCATACACATAGACATAGACTTAGCCAGAGCCAGAGCCATAGCCATAGCCATAGTCATAGACATAGACATACATATAGCCATAGCAGTAGCCATAGCCATAGACAGAGCCATACCCATAGCCATAGCCATAGCCATAGACATAGAGAGAGACATAGCCATAGCCATAGACATAGAGAGAGACATAGCCATAGCCATAGACTTAAACATAAACATAGCCATAGCCCTAGCCATAGACATAGACATAGCTATAGCCCTAGATATAGCCAGAGCCATAGGCATAGGCATAGACATAGTCATAGCCAAAGCCATAGCCATAGATGACACCATGGCCTTAGCCGTAGCCATAGCCATAGATGACACCATGGCCTTAGCCGTAGCCATAGCCATAGCTATAGCCGTAGCCATAGATATAGACATAGACATAGACATAGCATTAGCCATAGACATAGCCATAGCCATAGCCATAGCCAGAGCCATAGACATAGCCATAGCCATACCCATAAACATAGCCATAGCCATAGCCATAGCCATAGCCATATCCAGAGCCATAGCCAAAGACATAGACATAGCCATAGACATAGCCATAGAGACATAGACATAGCCATAAACATAGACATATATATATCCATAGCTATAGATATAGCCATAGCTATAGACAGAGACATATCCATAGCCATCGACATAGCCATAGACATAGCCATAGATATAGACATAGCCATAGCCATATCCATAGACATGGACATAGCCAAAGACATAGACATAGCCATAGTCATAGCCAAAGACATAGGCATAGCCATATAAATAGACATAGACATAGCCATAGCCAAAGCCATAGACATGGCCATAGCCATAGGCATAGACATAGCCATAGCCAGAGACATAGCCATAGCCATAGTCATAGCCATAGCAATAGATATAGACATAGACATAGAAATAGGCATAGACTTAGCCTTAGCAATAGCCAGAGACATAGTTATAGCCATAGGCATAGCCATAGAGGTAGCCATAGCCATAGCCATAGCCATAGACATAGACATAGCAATAGCCCTACCCATAGCCATAGCCCTAGACATAGCCATATCCATAGCAATTGCCATAGCCATAGCCAAAGACATAGACATAGCCATAGCCATAGACTTAGACATAGCCATAGACATAGACATAGCCATAGCCATAATAATAGCCGTAGCCATAGTTATAGTCATAGCCATAGCCATAGTTATAGTCATAGCCATAGACATAGCCATAGACAAAGACATAGCCATAGCCCCAGCCATAGACATAGACATAGCCATTGCCATAGCCATATCCATAGCCATACCCATGGTAGACATCAACATAGCCTTAGCCAGAGCCATAGCCCTAGACATAGACATAGACATAGCAATTGCCATAGACATAGACAGCCATGGTTATAGCCATAGCCATAGCCATAGACATGGACATAGCCATAGCCTTAGACATAACCATACCCATAGACATAGATATTGCCATTAGCCATAACATAGCCATAGCTATAGACATAGACATAGAACATAGCCATAGACAGAGACATAGCATAGCCATTGACATAGCTGTTGCCGTAGCCGTAGCTATAGCCATAGATATAGCCGTAGCCGTAGCAGTAGCCACAGACGTTGCCATAGACATAGACATAGACATAGACATGGCTATAGCCATAGTCATAGCCCTAGACAGCCATAGCCATAGCTGTAACCAGAGCCGTAGCCATAACCAGAGACGTAGCCATAGCGGTAGCCGTAGCCATAACCATAGACATAGACTTAGACATAGCCATAGCCATGGTATACATAGCCATAGACATACCCATAGACATAGCCATAGAAACGTTATAGTTATAGCCATAGACATACAAATAGACATAGACATAGCAATAGGCATAGACAGACATAGTCATAGACATAGACATAGCCATTGCCATAGCCATAGACATAGACATAGCAATAACAATAGAAATAGCCATAGACATAACATAGTCATAGCCATAGCTATAGCAATAGCTGAAGCCATAGCCATAGCCATAGACATAGCCATAGCCAGAGACATAGACAGAGATATAGCCATAGCCATAACCGTAGCCAGAGCTCTAGCCGTAGCCAAGGATGTAGCCCTAGCTGTAGCCGTAGCCATAATCATAGCCATAGCCATAGCCGTAGCCTAACTGTAGAAAGAGACATAGACATAGACATAGCCATAGCCATAGACATAGACATAGACATAGACATGGACAGAGACATAGTCATAGCCATGTTAGATATAGCCATAGCCATAGTTATAGCCAGAGACATAGCCATAGACATAGCCATAGCCATAGACATAGCCATAGCCATAGCCAGAAACATAGCCATAGCCAGAAACATAGACATAGCCATAGCCATAGACATACACATAGACAGACATAGACATAGACATACATATAGACTTAGCCATAGCCATAGCCATAGACATGGATATAGATATAGCCATAGCCATAGACATAGACATAGCCATAGCCATAGCTATAGACATAGACATAGCCATAGACATAGATATAGCCCTAGCAATAGCCATAGAAAGAGACATTGACATTGACATAGACATAGCCATAGCCATAGCCATAGACATTGCCATAGCCATAGCCATAGACATAACCATAGCCATTGCCATACCATAGACATAGCCATAGCCATAGCTATACATATAGCCATAGTCATAGCCATATACATAGACATAGCCATAGCCATAGACATAGACATAGCCATAGATATAGACAGACATAGCCATAGATATAGCCATTGCCATAGCCAAGGCCAGAGTCATAGCCAGAGCCATATACACACATAGACATAGACATAGACATAGCCATAGCCTTAGACATAGACAGAACCATAGCCATAGCCATAGACATAGATATAGTCATAGCCAGACAGAGACAAAGCCATAGCAATAGACATAGACATAGACATAGACTAAGACATAGCCAAGGCCAGAGTCATAGCCAGAGCCATATACACACATAGACAGAGACATAGACATAGCCATAGCCTTAGACATAGACAGAGCCATAGCCATAGCCATAGACATAGATATAGTCATAGCCAGACAGAGACAAAGCCATAGCAATAGACAGACATAGACATAGACTAAGACATAGCCATTGCCAGACATAGACATAGCCATAGCCATAGCCATACCCATAGACAGAGACTCAGCCAGAGCCATAACCATAGACATAGCCATAGACATGGACATAGACATAGCCATAGATATAGACAGAGCCATAGCCATAGCCATAGCCATAGATATAGACAGGGCCATAGCCATAGACATAGACATAGACATAGCCATAAACATAGCCATAGCCATAGACATAAACAGAGACATACCCATAGACATAGACGTAGACATAGCCATAGCCTTAGCCAAAGCCATTGCCGTAAACATAGACTTAACATAGTCATAGCAATAGCCAGAGACATAGACATAGCCCTAGCCATAGCCATAGTCATAACCTTAGCCATATCCAGAGACCGACATAGACATAGCCATAGACAGACATAGACATAGACATAGCCATAGACATAGACAGACATAGACATAGAGATAGACATAACCATACCCATAGCTGAAGACATAGACATAGACATAGACAGAGCCTTAGCCATAGCCATAGACAGAGCCATGGCCATTGCCAGATACATAGCCATATCCATAGCCATAGATATAGACATAGCCCTAGCCATAAGAATAGACATAGCCATAGCCAGAGCCAGAGCCATAGCCATAGCATCCATAGCCTTAGCCATAGCCATAGACATAGACAGAGCCAAAGCCATAGCCAAAGACATAGCCAGAGCCATAGCCATAGCCATTTCATTAGACATAGCCATAGCCATAGACATACACATAGCCATTGCCATACACATAGAAATATACATAACCATAGACAGCAATAGCCATAGACATAGCCATTGCCTTAGTTATAGCCATAGCCATAGCTATAGACATAGCCATAACCATAAACATAGACAAAGCCATAGCCATAAACTTTGCCATAGCCAAAGTCATAGACATAGACGTAGATGTAGCCATAGCCGTAGCTTTAGTCGTAGATGTAGCCATAGCCGTAGCTTTAGCCGTACCTTAGACATAGACGTATCCATAGCTATAGACATGGACATAGCCATGGCCATAGACATAGACATAGCCATAGCCATAGCCAATGCCATAGACATAGCCATAGCCATTGCCATAGACATAGGCATAGCCAGAGCCAGAACCAGAGCCATAGTATAGACATATACATAGACATAGCAATAGTCATAGCCATAGCCATAGACAGAGCCATAGCCATAGCCATACACATAGACATAGACATAGCCATCGAAATAGCCATAGCCAAAGTCAGAGACTTAGACATAGACATAGCTATCGCCATAGACATAGACATAGCCATAGCCATGGTAGACATAGACATAGACATAGCCATAGCCGTAGCCATACCCAAAGCCATAGCCATAGCCATTGCCATTGCCATTACCATTGCCATAGCCATAGCCATAGCTATAGTCATAGCCATAGCCAAAGCCATATAGACATAGGCATAGCCATAGACATAGACATAGACATAGCCATAGCCATAGATATAGAATTAGACTTAGACATAGACATAGATATAGACAGAGCCAGAGCCAGATCCCGAGCCATAGCCATAGCCATAGACAGAGACATAGCCATAGACATAGACATAAACATAGACATAGACAAAACCATAGCCACAGCATTAGACTTAGACATAGCCATAGCCATAGCCAAAGCCATAGACAGATATAGACATAGTCTTAGCCATAGCCATAGCTGAAGACATAGACATACCCATAGCCATAGCCATAGACAGAGCAATAGCCCTAGCCATAACCATACACATAGCCATAGCCATAGCCATAGCCCTAGCCATAATCATAGCCATAGCCATAGCCATAGCATCCATAGCCATAGACATAGATATAGCCATAGCCATAGCCATAGACATAGACATAGCCATACACATAGACATAGTCATAGCCATAGACATAGACATAGCCATAGATATAGACAGAGCTATAGCCAGAGCCATAACCATAATCATAGATATACACATAGCTAGAGCTATAGCCATAGTCATAGCAATAGCCATAGCCAGAGACATAGACAGAGATAGAGCCATAGCCATAGACATAGCCATAGCCATAGCCATAGACATAGACATAGCCATAGCCATAGCCATAGACATAGCCATAGCCATAGTCATTGACGTAGCCATAGCCGTAGCCGTAGATGTAGCAGTAGCCTTAGCCGTAGTCAGAGCCATAGTCATAGCCATAGCCATATGATGTAGCCATTGCTGTAGCTGTAGCCTTAGCCATAGCCATAGGCATAGCCATAGCCATAGCCATAGACATAGACATAGACATAGATATAGCCATATCCATAGCCATAGACATGGCCAGAGCCATAGCCATAGCCATAGAGAGAACCATAGCCATAGCCATAGCCATAGCTGTAGCCGTAACCCTAGCCGTAGCCGTAGCCATAGACGTAGCCGTAGAAATAGCCGTAGCCATAGACATAGACATAAACAGAGTCAGAGCCATAGACATAGACATAGACATAGACATAGCCATGGTAAACATAGACATACACATAGACATAGCCATAGCCATAGTCATTGCCCAAGCCATAGCCATTGCCATAGCCGAAGCCATAGATATAGACATAGCGATAGCCATAGACATACCCAAAGACATAGCCATAGCCATAACCATAGACATAGACATAGCCATAGCCATAGCCATAGCCATAGCAATAGCCATAGACATACACATAGCTATAGCCATATCCATGGTATACATAGCCATAGCCATGGACATAGCCATAGACATAGAAATGCCCATAGCCATAACCATAGACATAGCCATAGCCATAGACAACTATAACCATATACTTAGCCATAGCCTTAGCCATAGACATAGCCATACACATAGCCATAGCCATACCTATAGCCATAGACCTAGATATAGACGTAGCCATAGCCGTAGATGTAGGCGTAGCCATAGCCATAGCCATAGCTATAGCTATAGCCATAGCCAGTCTCTCAGGAGGCGTGGGTTCGAATCCCACCGCTGCCACCATTTGTGATGATGTCCTTGATTTAGTTAGCAATAACTTCTTAATTAGTCTAGTATCTTACCTCTTCCTTTAGTTTAATATTAATTGAATTTCTCTCAGGAGTTTACATAAGCAAAGTTTCGTGGGTGAGGGATACGAATGCTGGTTTCTTTCTTTACTAGACATAAAAAGGGGTTTGAACAGGCACTTACAAGCAGTCAAAAACAAAAGCGTGGTTTCTACATTAACACTTAGTGATGAACTCAGACGTCTTGACACTGGCTGGAGAATTTGGTGAATCCTGGTTTAGTTAGGCCTAAACGTCATCTATAGGCCTACTGTCGTCGCTGAAGTATAAGCCTTCGTCAGGTGTTGGGAAGGCTGGCGCGAAGTTCTAGACACGCCTTGGTCACTCGGGGACGTCACGCCTCTCGGTCGCTCTGGGACGTCTCGCCAAACGCACTCACAGACACTCAGGTGCGGGCGTAGTAACTTTGTTCGTCGTCCTTCGTTCTCAGGGGTAATTGTTCCCCTGTAATTTCGCGGCTGCTTTAGTATTCTACGTAATCGCCGTCCCTCAATTTGGTATAGGCAGCCGCCACGTGTTGATCGTCAAGGAGACCCGGCAGGTTAAGTAGGTCGTTAGACCTATTATACAGAGTGACTACTAGGAAGAGAGCGAGATGCCGTCTTCTCGTTGCTTATATATGGTCGTCCTGGGCGTGTCAAGCTATCCTTAATCACGTGACTTTTTCCCGGCTTCCACGTCTCATTCGTCTATGTTCCGTTCGACATTCAAGAACGGATCCTGTCGTTTGGGGGGGTTGTTTACGGGAAAGAACCCTGGAGTCAGCGAAATTAGTTGAAAACATCCTACCTAACTCCCGTTCACTCTCCTGTCTCTCCACAACTCTTTCTATATCTTTACAATTACTACTAACTGCATTTGTCTCCCCATTCCTTATTAATTAACAAAACCCACAAATAAAGACATCAATAACATACATAAACCTTCTGCATATGAAACTTACTCAAAAACAAGCATCTGTCTGACACAAAGCCATAGACATAGCTAAAGCCATAGCCACATAGACATAGCCAGAGACATAAACATAGAAATAGCCATAGCCATAGCCATAGACATAGACATAGACATAGCCAGAGCCAGAGCCATAGCCATAGCCATAGTCATAGACATAGACATACACATAGCCATAGCCATAGCCATAGTTATAGACAGATCCATAGCCATAGCCATAGCCATAGACATAGAGAGAGACATAGCCATAGCCAAAGACAAAAACACAAACATAGCCATAGCCATAGCCATAGACATAGACATAGACATAGCCATAGCCCTAGATATAGCCATAGCCATAAGCATAGGCATAGACATAGTCATAGCCAAAGCCATAGCCATAGATGACACCATGGCCTTAGCCGTAGCTGTAGCTATAGCTATAGCCGTAGCCATAGATATAGACATAGACATAGACATAGCCATAGCCATAGCCAAAGCCAGAGCCATAGACATAGCCATAGCCATACCCATAAACATAGCCATAGCCATAGCCATAGCCATAGCCATATCCAGAGCCATAGCTATAGACATAAACATAGCCATAGACATAGCCATAGAGACATAGACGTAGCCATAGACATAGAATATATATATCCATAGCTATAGATATAGCCATAGCCATAGACATAGACATATCCATAGCCATCGACATAGCCATAGACATAGCCATAGATATAGACATAGCCATAGCCATAGCCATAGCCATAGCCATATCCATAGACATGGACATGGCCATAGAAATAGACATAGCCATAGCCATAGCCAAAGACATAGGCATAGCCATATAAATAGACATAGACATAGCCATAGCCAAAGCCATAGACATGGCCATAGCCATAGGCATAGACATAGCCATACCCATAGACATAGCCATACCCATAGTCATAGCCATAGCTATAGATATAGACATAGACATAGAAATAGGCATAGACTTAGCCATAGCAATAGCCATAGACATAGTCATAGCCATAGGCATAGCCATAGACGTAGCCATAGCCATAGACATAGACATAGCTATAGCCCTACCCATAGCCATAGCCCTAGACATAGCCATAGCCATAGCAATTGCCATAGCCATAGCCAAAGACATGGACATAGCCATTGCCATAGACTTACAAATAGCCATAGACATAGACATAGCCATAGCATTAATAAAAGCCTAAGCCATAGTTATAGTCATAGCCATAGCCATAGTCATAGACAAAGACATAGCCATAGCCCCAGCCATAGACCTAGACATAGCCATAGTCATAGCCATAGCCATAGCCGTACCCATGATAGACATTGACATAGCCTTAGCCAGAGCCATAGCCATAGACATAAACATATACATAGCAATAGCCATAGACATAGACATAGCCATGGTCATAGCCATAGCCATAGACATAGACATAGCCATAGCCTTAGACATAGCGATAGCCTTAGACATAACCATACCCATAGACATAGACATTGCCATAGCCATAAACATAGCCATAGCTATAGACATAGACATAGAACATAGCCACAGACATAGAGCATACCCATTAACATAGCCGTTGCCGTAGCCGTAGCTATAGCCATAGATATAGCCGTAGCCGTAGCAGTAGCCATAGACGTTGCCATAGACATAGAGAGAGACATAGACGTGGCCATAGCCATAGTCTTAGCCATAGACAGCCATAGCCATAGCTATAACCATAGCCGTAGCCATAGCCATAGACGTAGCCATAGCGGTAGCTGTAGCCATAACCATAGACATACACATAGACATAGCCATAGCAATGGTATACATAGCCATAGACATAGACATAGACATAGCCATAGACAAAGTTATAGTTATAGCCATAGACATAGACATAGACATAGACATAGCAATAGGCATAGACAGACATAGTCATAGACATAGACTTAGCCATTGCCATAGCCATAGACATAGACATAGCAATAACCATAGAAATAGCCATAGACATAGACATAGTCATAGCCATAGCTATAGCCATAGCTGAAGCCATAGCCATAGCCATAGACATAGACATAGCCATAGCCAGAGACATAGACAGAGACATAGCCATAGTCATAGACGTAGCCATAGATATAGCCATAGCCATAGCCAAAGACATAGACATAGCCATAGCCATAGCCATAAACATAGCCATAGCCATAGGCATTGACGTAGTCAAAGCCGTAGCCGTAGATGTAGCAGTAGCCTTAGCCGTAATCATAGCAATAGTCAGAGCCATAGCCATATGATGTAGCCATAGCCGTAGCCATAGCCTTAACCATAGCCATAGGCATAGCCATAGCCATAGCTATAGACATGGACATAGACATAGACATAGATTTACCCATAGCCATAGCCATAGACATGGCCATAGCCATAGCCATAGCCATAGACAGAACCAGAGCCATAGCCATAGCTGTAGCCGTGACCAGAGCTGTAGCCGTAGCCATAGACGTAGCCGTAGAAATACCCGTAGCCGTAGACATAGACATAGAAATAGCCTAAGCCATAGACATAGACATAGATATAGACATAGCCATAGTAAACATAGCCATAGACATAGACATAGACATAGACATAGCCATAGCCATAGCTATTGCCCTAGCCATAGCCCTTGCCATAGCCAAAGCCAGAGACATGGACATAAAGCTAGCCATAGACATACCCTTAGACATGGCCATAGCCATAACCATAGACATAGACTTAGCCATAGCCATAGCCATAGCCATAGCCAGAGACATACACATAGCTATGGCCATAGCCATGGTATACATAGCCATAGCCATGGACATAGCCATAGACATACACATACCCATAGCCATAACCATAGACATAGCCATAGCCATAGACAACCATAACCATATACTTAGCCATAGCCTTAGCCATAGCCATAGGCATACACATAGCCATAGCCATAGCTATAGCCATAGACTTAGATATAGACATAGCCGTAGCCGTAAATGTAGGCGTAGCCGTATCCATAGCCATAGCCATAGCTACAGACATAGCCATAGACATAGCCATAGCCATAGACATAGCCATAGCCATAGCCACATAGACATAGCCATAGAAATAAACATAGAAATAGCCATAGCCATAGCCATAGACATAGACATTGACATACCCATAGCCAGACCCAGAGCCATAGCCATAGCCATAGTCATAGACATAGACATACACATAGCCATAGCCGTAGCCATAGCCATACACAGAGCCATAGCCATAGCCATAGCCATAGCCATAGCCATAGACATAGACAGAGACATAGCAATAGCCATAGACATAAACAAAAACATAAACATAGCCATAGCCATAGCCATAGCCATAGACATAGACATAGACATAGCCATAGCCCTAGATATAGCCATAGCCATAGGCATAGGCATAGACATAGCCATAGCCATAGCCATAGCCATAGATGATACCATGGCCTCAGCTGTAGCTGAACTCATAGCCATAGCCGTAGCCATAGATATACACATAGACATAGACATAGCATTAGCCATGGACATAGCCATAGCCATAGCCATAGCCAGGGCCATAGACATAGCCATAGCCATACCCATAAACATAGCCATAGCCATAGCCATAGCCATAGCCATATCCAGAGCCATAGCCATAGACATAGACATAGCCATAGACATAGACATAGCCATAGACATAGACATAGACATAGCCATAGATATAGACATAGCCATAGCCATAGCCATAGCCATATCCGTAGACATAGACATAGCCATAGACATAGACATAGCCATAGCCATAGCCAAAGACATAGGCATAGCCATATAAATAGACATAGACATAGCCAAAGCCAAAGCCATAGACATGGCCATAGCCATAGCCATAGCCAAAGGCATAGCCAGAGCCGTAGCCATAGCCATAGCCGTAGCCATAGCTGTAGCCGTAGGCAAGGATGTAGCCCTAGCTGTAGCCGTAGCCATAGTCATAGCCATAGCCGTAGCCCTAGCCTAACTGTAGAAATAGACATAGACATAGACATAGCTATAGCCATAGCCATAGACATAGACATAGACATAGACATAGACATGGACATAGACATAGCCATAGCCATGTTAGATATAGCCATAGCCATAGCTATAGCCATAGACATAGCCATAGACATAGCCAAAGCCATAGACATAGCCATAGCCATAGACATAGCCATAGCCTTAGCCAGAGACGTAACCTTAGCCATAGCCATAGACATAGACATAGAAAGACATAGACATACACATACACTTAGCCAGAGCCATAGCCTTAGACATGGATATAGATATAGCCATAGCCATAGACATAGCCTTAGCCAAAGCCAGAGACATAGACATAGCCATAGACATAGACATAGCCCTAGCCATAGCCATAGTCATAGACATTGACATTGACATAGACATAGCCATAGTCAGAGCCATAGACATTGCCATAGCCATAGCCATAGACATAACCATAACCATTGCCATAGACATAGCCATAGCCATACCCATAGCCATAAACATAGACATAGCCATAGCCATAGACATAGACATAGCCATAGATATTGACAGACATAGCCATAGCCATAGCTATAGCCATAGCCATAGAGATAGACATAGCCATAGCCAGAGTCATAGCCAGAGTCATATACAATCATAGCCATAGACATAGACATAGCCATATCCTTAGACATAGACAGAGCCATAGCCATAGCCATAGACATAGACATAGACATAGCCATAGTCATGGCCAGACAGAGACATAGCCATAGCAATAGACATAGACATAGATATAGACTAAACATAGCCATAACCAGACATAGACATAGCCATAGCCATACCCATAGACAGACACTCAGCCAGAGCCATAGACATAGACATAGCCATAGACAGGGACATAACCATAGCCATAGCCATAGCACTGAACATAGACATAGCCATAGCCATACCCATAGCTTAAGACAGAGACATGGCCATAACCATAGCCATAGCCATAGACAGAGCCGTAGCTATAGCCATATACATAGACATAGACATAGCCAAAACCATGGCATCCATAGCCATAACCAAAGACATAGCCATAGACATGGAGCCTTAGCCATAGCCATAGATATAGACAGGGCCATAGCCATCGCCATAGACATATACATAGACATACACATAGCTAAAGCCAGAGCCATAGCCATAGCCATAGTCATAGACATAGACATACACATAGCCATAGCTGTAGCCCTAGCCATAGACAGAGACATAGCCATAGCCATAGCCATAGATATAGACATAGACATAGCCATAGCCATAAACATAAACATAGCCATAGCCATAACCATAGCCATAGACATAGCCAGAGCCATAGACATAGTCATAGCCATAGGCATAGACATAGCCATAGCCATAGACATGGCCATAGCCATAGCCATAGCCATAGATGACGCCATGGCAATAGCCTTAGCCGTAGCCGTAGCCGAGGACATAGCCTTAGCCGTAGCCGTAGCCATAGCCATAGCCGTAGCCGTAAACATAGACATAGACATAGCCATAGCCATAGCCATGGTAGATATTGACATAGCCATAGCCAGAGCCATAGCCATAGACATAGCCATAGCCATACCCATAAACATAGCCATAGCCATAGCCTTAGTCATAACCAAAACAGGAGCCATAGACATAGACATAGCCATAGACATAGAAATAGAGACATACACATAGCCATAGACATAGACATATATATATTCATAGCTATAGATATAGCCTTAGCCATAGACATAGACAGACAAAGACATAGCCATAGCCATAGTCATAGCCATAGCCATAGATATAGACATATACATAGAAATAGGCTCTGACTTAGCCATAGCCATAGCCATAGACATGGTCATAGCCATACGCATAGCCATAGACGTAGCCATAGCCGTAGCCGTAGCCATAGACAGAAATAGATATAGCAATAGCCATACCCATAGCCATAGCCCTAGACATAGCCATAGCCATAGCAATTGCCATAGCCAGAGCCAAAGACATTGACATAGCCATAGCCATAGACTTAGACATAGCCAGACACATAGACATAGCCAGAGCCATAGCAATAGCCATGGCCATAGCTATAGCCATAGCCATAGCCCTAGCCATAGACAAAGACATGGCCATAGACATAGACATAGCCATAGCCATAGCCATAGCCATGGTAGACCTTTGCCAGAACCATAGACATAGACATAGACATAGACATGGCAATAGCCATAGACATAGACATAGCCATAGTCATAGCCATAGTCATAGCCAGAGACATGGACATAGCCATAGCCTTAGACATAACGATAGCCTTAGACATAGCCATACCCATAGACAAAGTCATTGCCATAGCCATAGCCATAGCCATAGCTATAGACATAGCCATAGACATAGACATAACCAGAGCCAGAGCCATAGCCTTAGCCATGGTCATAGACATTGACATACACATACACATAGCCATAGAAGTAGCCATAGCCATAGACAGAGCCATAGCCATAGCCATAGACATAGACATAGACATAGCCATAGCCATAAACATGAACATAGCCATAGCCATAGCCATAGCCATAGACATAGCCATAGCCATAGGCATAGACATAGCCATAGCCATAGACCTGGCCATAGCCAAAACCATAGCCATAGCCATAGATAACGCCATGGCCATACCCGTAGCCGTAGTCATAGCCAGAGACATAGACAACAATATCCATAGCCATAGACATACACATAGCCATACACATAGACATAGACATAGCCATAGACATAGACATAGCCATAGATGTAGACGTAGCCGTAGCCATAGCCATATGATGTAGCCATAAACGTAGCCTTAGCCATAGCCCTATGATGTAGCCGTAGCCGTAGCTTTAGCCGTAGCCATAGACATAGCCCTAGCCATAGCCATAGACATAGACATAGCCATAGATATAGCCATAGCCATTGCCGTAGACATGGCCATAGCCATAGACATAGCTAGACAGAGCCATAACCATAGCCATAAATGTAGCTGTAGCCTTAACCATAGCCGTGGGCATAGACATAGACATAGCCACATCCATAGACATAGACATAGACATAGATATAGACATAGCCATGGTATACATAGCCATATACATAGAAATAGCCCTAGCCATAGCCATAAACATTGCCCTAGCCTTAGCCATTGCCATAGCCAAAGTCATAGAGATAGACATAGCCATAGCCATAGATATACCCAATGACATAGCCATATCCATAACCAGAGACATAGCCATAGACATAGACATAGCCATAGCCATAACCAGAGACATAGACATAGACATAGCCATAGCCATAGCCATAGCCATAGATATAGACATAGACATAGCCATAAACATGAACATAGCCAAAGCCGTAGCATAACTATAGAAGTAGCCATAGCCGTAGCCCTAGCCTTAGACATAGACATAGACATAGCCATAGCCATAGCCATAGACACAGACATAGCAATAGCCATACCCATAGCCTTAGCCCTAGACATAGCCATAGCCAGAGTTATTGCCACAGCCATAGCCAAAGACATAGATATAGCCATAGCCATAGACTTAGACATAGCCATAGATATAGATATAGCCATAGCCATAGCGATAGCCATAGCCATAGCTATAGCCATAGCCATAGCCATAGCCATAGACAAAGACATAGCCATAGCCCTAGCCATAGACATAGACATAGCCATAGTCATAGCCATAGCCATAGCCATACCCATGGTAGACATCGACATAGCCTTAGCCAGAGCCTTAGCCATGGACATAGACATAGACATAGCAATAGCCATAGACATAGACATAGCCATAGTCATAGCCATAGCCATAGCCATAGACATGGACATAGCCATAGCCTTAGACATAACGATAGTCTTAGACATAACCATACCCATAAACATACTCATTGCCAGAGCTGTAACCATAGCCATAGCTACAGACATAGACATAGACATAGCCATAGACATAGACATAGCATAACCATTGACAGAGCCGTAGCCGTAGCCATAGCCATAGATATAGCCATAGCTCTAGCCGTAGACATAGAGGTAGCCATAGACATATACATAGACATAGACATGGCCATAGCCATAGTTATAGCCATCGACTTAGCCATAGCCATAGCTGTAGCCATAGCCGTAGCCATAGCCATAGACGTATCCATAGCGGTAGCCATAGCTGTAACCATAGACATAGACTTACACATAGCCATAGCCATGGTATACATAGCCATAGACATAGACATAGACATAGCCATAGACATAGACATAGACATAGCCATAGACATAGACATAGACATAGCCATAGACAAAGTCATAGATATCACCATAAACACAGACAGACATAGACATAGCAATAGGCATAGACAGACATAGCCATAGACATAGACATAGCCATAGCCATAGCCATGGACATAGACATAGCCATAGCCATAGAAATACCCATAGACATAGATATAGCCATAGCCATAGCTATAGCCATAGCTGAAGCCATAGCCATAGCCATGCACATAGCCATAGCCATAGCTATAGCCATAGACTTAGATATAGGCGTAGCCATAGCCGTAGATGTAGGCGTAGCCGTAGCCATAGCCATAGCCATAGCTATAGCCATAGCCATAGACGTAGCCATAGCCATAGACATAGCCATACCCATAGCCACATAGACATATCTATAGATATAAACATAGAAATAGCCTTAGCCATAGCCATAGACATAGACATAGACATAGCCAGAGCCAGAACCATAGCCATAGCCATAGTCAGAGACATACCCATACACAGAGCCATTGCTGTAGGCGTAGCCATAGCCATAGACAGAGCCATAGCCATAGCCATAGCCATAGACATAGACAGAGACATAGCCATAGCCATAGTCATAAACATAAACATAGCCAAAGCCATAGCCATAGCCATAGACATAGACATAGCCTAGCCCTAGACATAGCCATGGCCATAGGCATAGACATAGACATAGCCATAGCCATAGCCATAGCCATAGATGACACCATGGCCTTTGCCATAGCCATAGCCATAGCCATAGCCGTAGCCATAGATATAGACAGAGACATAGACATATCATTAGCCATATACATAGCCATAGCCATAGCCATAGCCATAGCCATAGCCAGAGCCATAGACATAGCCATAGCCATACCCATAAACATAGTCATAGCCATAGCAGTAGCCATAGCCATAGCCATATCCAGAGCCATAGCCTCAGACATAGACATAGCCATAGATATAGACATATATATATCCATAGCTATAGATATAGCCATAGCCATAGACATAGACATATCCATATCCATAGACATAGCCCTAGACATAGACGTAGCCATAGCCATAGCCAAAGACATAGGCATAGCCATATAAAAAGACATAGACATAGCCATAGCCAAAGCCATAGACATGGCCATAGCCATAGCCATAGCCAAAGACTTAGCCAGAGCCGTAGCCATAGCCATAACCGTAGCCAGAGCTCTTGCCGTAGCCAAGGATGTAGCCCTAGCTGTAGCCATAGCCATAGTCATAGCCATAGCCGTAGCCATAGCCTAACTGTAGAAATAGACATAGACATAGACATAGCCATAAATATAGACAAAGCCATAGCCATAGTCATAGCCATATCCATACACATAGACATAGCCCTAGACATAGACATAGCCATAGCCATAGCCAAAGACATAGGCATAGCCATATAAAAAGACATAGACATAGCCATAGACAAAGCCATAGACATGGCCATAGCCATAGCCATAGCCAAAGACTTAGCCAGAGCCGTAGCCATAGCCATAACCGTAGCCAGAGCTCTAGCCGTAGCCAAGGATGTAGCACTAGCTGTAGCCATAGCCATAGTCATAGCCATAGCCGTAGCCATAGCCTAACTGTTGACATAGACATAGACATAGCCATAGCCATAGACATAGACATAGACATAGACATGGACATAAACATAGTCATTGCCATGTTAGATATAGCCATAGCCATAGCTATAGCCATAGACATAGCCATAGACATAGCAATAGCCATAGCCATAGCCAGAAACATAGCCATAGCCAAAGACATACACATATACAGACATAGACATAGACATACACATAGACTTAGCCATAGCCATTGCCATAGACATGGATATAGATATAGCCATAGCCATAGACATAGACATAGCCATAGCCATAGCCATAGACATAGACGTAGCCATAGACATATATATAGCCCTAGCAAGAGCCATAGCCAGAGACATTGACATTGACATAGACATAGCCATAGCCATAGCCATAGACATTGCCATAGCCATAGCCATAGACATAACCATAGCCATTGCCATAGCCATAGACATAGCCATAGCCATAGCCATAGATATAGCCATAGTCTTAGCCATATACATAGACATAGCCATAGCCATAGACATAGACATAGCCATAGATATAGAAAGACATAGCCATAGCCATAGCCATTGCCATAGCCATAGACAAAAAACATAGCCATAGCCAGGGTCATAGCCAGAGCCATATACACACATAGACATAGACATAGACATAGCCTAAGCTTTAGACATAGACAGAGCCATAGCCATAGCCATAGACATATATATATATATATATATAGACATAGATGTAGTCATAGCCAGACAGAGACAAAGCCATAGATATAGACATAGCCATAGACATAGACTAAGACACAGCCATTGCCCGACATAGACATAGCCATAGCCATACCCATAGAGAGAGACTCGGCCAGAGCCATAGACTTAGACATAGCCATAGCCATAGCCCTGGACGTAGCCGTATCAGTAGCCTTAGCCGTCGCAGTCATCGTTGCCATCTCCATTGCCGTCGCCGTAGCCGTAGCCGTGGATGTGGCCATGGCTATAAACATAGACATAGCCATAGTCATAGACACAGACATAACCATAGCCATAGCCATAGCACTAGACATAGACATAGCCATAGCCATAGCCATAGCTTAAGACAGAGACATGGCCAAAACCATAGCCATAGCCATAGACAGAGCCCTAGCTATAGCCATAGACATACACAGAGACATAGCCATAGCCATGGCATCCATAGCCATAACCATAGACATAGCCATAGACATGGACATAGACATAGCCATAGATATAGACAGAGCCATAGCCATAGCCATAGCCATAGATATAGACAAGGCCATAGCCATAGCCATAAACATAGACATAGACATAGACATAGCCATAAACATAGCCGTAGCCTTAGCCATAGCCTTAGCCATAGCCATTGCCGTAAACATAGACTTTACATAGTCATAGCAATAGCCAGAGACATAGACATAGCCCTAGCCATAGCCATAGCCATAACCTTAGCCATAGCCATAGACATAGCCATAGACATAGACATAGACATAGACTTAGCCAAAGCCATAGACAGACATAGACATAGAGATAGACATAACCATACCCATAGCTGAAGACATAGACATAAACATAGACAGAGCCAGAGCCATAGACATACCCATAGACAGAGCCATTGCCAGAGATATAGTCATATCCATAGCCATAGATATAGACATAGCCCTAGCAGTAAGAATAGACATAGCCATAGCCATAGCCAGAGCCATAGCCATAGCATCCATAGCCTTTGCCATAGACATAGATATAAACAGATCCAAAGCCATAGCCATAGCCATAGCCAGAGCCATAGCCATAGCCATTTCATTAGACATAGCCATAGCCATAGACATACACATAGCCATTGCCATAGACATAGAAATATACATAGCCATAGACAGCAATAGCCATAGACATAGCCATTGCCTTAGCTATAGCCATAGCCATAGCTATAGACATAGCCATAGCCATAAACATAGACATAGCCATAGCCATAAACTTTGCCATAGCCATAGCCATTGACATAGACGTAGACGTAGCCATAGCCGTATCTTTAGCCTTACCCTTAGCCATAGACGTATTCATAGCTATAGACATAGACATAGCCATGGCCATAGAATTAGACATAGCCATAGCCATAGCCAATGCCATAGACATAGCCATAGCCATTGCCATAGACATAGCCATAGACATAGCCATAGCCAGAGCCCGAACCATAGCCATAGTCATAGACAGACATAGCCATAGCAATAGCCATAGCCATAGCCATAGACAGAGCCACAGCCATAGCCATACACATAGACATAGACATAGCCATCGACATAGCCATAGCCATAGTCATAGACTTAGACATTAGACATAGCTATAGCCATAGACATAGACATAGCCATGGTAGACATAGACATAGACATAGCCATAGCCATAGCCATAGCCATACCCAAAGACATAGCCATAGCCATTGCCATTGCCATTACCATTGCCATAGCCATAGCCATAACCATAGTCATTGCCATAGCCAAAGCCATATAGACATAGGCATAGCCATAGACATAGACATAGACATAGCCATACCCATAGACATAGACTTAGACTTAGACATAGCCATAAACATAGACATAGACATAACCAGAGCCACAGCATTAGACTTTGACATAGCCATAGCCATAGCCAAACCCATAGACAGACATAGACATAGACATAGCCCTAGCCATAGCCATAGCTGAAGACATACACATACAACATAGCCATAGCCATAGACAGAGCAATAGGCCTAGCCATAACCATACACATAGACATAGACATAGTCATAGCCATAGCCATAGCCATAGCCATAATCATAGCCTTAGCCATAGCCATAGCATCCATAGCCATAGACATAGACATAGCCATAGCCATAGCCAGAGACATAGACATAGCCATACACATAGACATAGTCATAGCCTTAGACATAGACATAGCCATAAATATAGACAGAGCTATAGCCAGAGCCATAACCATAGACATAAACATACACATAGCCAGAGCTATAGCCATAGTCATAGCCATAGCCATAGCCAGAGACATAGACAGAGATAGAGCCATAGTCATAGACATAGCCATAGACATAGCCATAGCCATAGCCATAGACATAGACATAGCCATAGCCATAGCCATACACATAGCCATAGCCATAGCCATTGACGTAGCCATAGCCGTAACCGTAGATGTAGCAGTAGCCTTAGCCATAGTCATAGCCATAGTCATAGCCATAGCCATATGATGTAGCCATTGCCGTAGCCGTAGCCGTAACCTTAGCCAAAGCCATAGGCATAGCCATAGACATAGACATAGACATAGAAAGAGATAAAGCCATAGCCATAGCCATAGACATGGTCATAGCCATAGCCATAGCCATAGAGAGAACCATAGCCATAGCCATAGCCATAGCTGTAGCCGTAACCCTAGCCGTAGAAATAGCCATAGCCATAGACATAGACATAGACAGAGCCACAGCCATAGACATAGACATAGATATAGACATAGCCATGGTAAACATAGCCATAGACATAGACATAGACATAGCCATAGCCATAATCATTGCCCTAGCCATAGCCATTGCCATAGCCAAAGCCATAGACATAGACATAGAGATAGCCATAGACATACCCAAAGACATAGCCATAGCCATAACCATAGACATAGACATAGCCATAGCCATAGCCATAGTCATAGCCATAGCCATAGACATACACATAGCTATAGCCATGTCCATGTTATACATAGCCATAGCCATGGACATAGCCATAGACATAGAAATACCCATACCCATAACTATAGACATAGCCATAGCCATAGACAACCATAACCATATACTTAGCCATAGCCTTAGCCATAGACATAGCCATACACATAGCCATAGCCATAGCTATAGCCATAGACTTAGATATAGACATAGCCATAGCCGTAGATGTAGGCATAGCTGTAGCCATAGCCATAGCTATAGCTATAGTCATAGCCATAGAAATAGCCATAGCCATAGACATAGCCATAGCCACATAGACATAGCCAGAGACATAAACATAGAAATAGCCAGAGCCATAGCCATACACATAGACATAGACATAGCCAGAGCCAGAGCCATAGCCATAGCCATAGTCATAGACATAGACATACATATAGCCATAGCCGTAGCCATAGCCATAGAAAGGGCCATAGCCATAGCCATAGCCATAGACATAGAGAGAGACATAGCCATAGCCATAGACATAAACATAGACATAGACATAGCCATAGCCCTAGATATAGCCGAAGCTATAGGCATAGGCATAGACATAGTCATAGCCAAAGCCATAGCCATAGATGACACCATGGCCTTAGCCGTAGCCGTAGCCATAGCTATAGCCGTAGCCATAGACATAGACATAGACATAGCATTAGCTATAGACATAGCCCTAGCCATAGCCATAGCCAGAGCCATAGACATAGCCATAGCCATACCCATAAACATGTCCATAGCCATAGCCATAGCCATATCCATAGCCCTACCAATAGCCATACACATAGACATAGCCATAGACATAGCCATAGAGACATAGACATATATATATCCATAGCTATAGATATATCCATAGCCATAGACAGACACATATCCCTAGCCATCGACATAGCCATAGACATAGCCATACATATAGACATAGCCATAGCCATAGCCATATCCAGAGACATGGACAGAGCCATAGACATAAACATAGCCATAGCCATAGCCAAAGACATAGGCATAGCCATATAAATAGACATAGACAGAGCCATAGCCAAAGCCATAGACATGGCCATAGCCATAGGCATAGACATAGCCATAGCCATAGACATAGCCATAGCCATAGTCATAGCCATAGCAATAGATATAGACATAGACATAGAAATAGGCATAGACTTAACCATAGCAATAGCCATACACATAGTCATAGCCATAGGCATAGACATAGACGTAGCCATAGCCATAGCCATAGCTATAGACATAGACATAGCAATAGCCCTACCCATAGCCATAGCCCTAGACAAACCATATCCATAGCAATTGCCAGAGCCATAGCCAAAGACATAGACATAGCCATAGCCATAGACTTAGACATAGCCATAGACATAGACATAGCCATAGCCATAATAATAGCCATAGCCATAGTTATAGTCATAGCCATAGCCATAGCCATAGACAAAGACATAGCCATAGCCCAGCCATAGACATAGACATAGCCATAGTCATAGCCATAGCCATAGCCATACCCATGGTAGACATCAACATAGCCTTAGCCATAGCCATAGCTATACACATAGACATAGACTTAGCCAGAGCCAGAGCCATAGCCATAGCCATAGTCATAGACATAGACATACATATAGCCATAGCAGTAGCCATAGCCATAGACAGAGCCATAGCCATAGCCATAGCCATAGACATAGAGAGAGACATAGCCATAGCCATAGACATAAACATAAACATAGCCATAGCCATAGCCATAGACATAAACATAGCAATAGCCCTAGATATAGCCATAGCCATATGCATAGGCATAGACATAGTCATAGCCAAAGACATAGCCATAGATGACACCATGGCCTTAGCCGTAGCCATAGCCATAGCTATAGCCGTAGCCATAGATATAGACATAGACATAGACATAGCAATAGCCATAGACATAGCCATAGCCATAGCCATAGCCAGAGCCATAGACATAGCCATAGCCATACCCATAAACATAGCCATAGCCATAGCCATAGCCATAGCCATATCCAGAGCCATAGCCATCGGCATAGACATAGCCATAGACATAGCCATAGCCATCGACATAGACATAGCCATAGACATGGCCATAGAGACATAGACATAGCCATAAACATAGACATATATATATCCATAGCTATAGATATAGCCATAGCCATAGACAGAGACATATCCATAGCCATCGACATAGCCATAGACATAGCCATAGATATAGACATAGCCATAGCCATATCCATAGACATGGACATAGCCATAGACATAGACATAGCCATAGTCATAGCCAAAGACATAGGCATAGCCATATAAATAGCCATAGCCAGAGACATAGCCATAGCCATAGTCATAGCCATAGCAATAGATATAGACATAGACATAGAAATAGGCATAGACTTAGCCATAGCAATAGCCATAGACATAGTCATAGCCATAGGCATAGCCATAGAGGTAGCCATAGCCATAGCCATAGCCATAGACATAGACATAGCAATAGCCCTACCCATAGCCATAGCCCTAGACATAGCCATATCCATAGCAATAGCCCTACCCATAGCCATAGCCCTAGACATAGCCATATCCATAGCAATTGCCATAGCCATAGCCAAAGACATAGACATAGCCATAGCCATAGACTTAGACATAGCCATAGACATAGACATAGCCATAGCCATAATAATAGCCGTAGCCATAGTTATAGTCATAGCCATAGCCATAGTTATAGTCATAGCCATAGACATAGCCATAGACAAAGACATAGCCATAGCCCCAGCCATAGACATAGACATAGCCATAGTCATAGCCATATCCATAGCCATACCCATGGTAGACATCAACATAGCCTTAGCCAGAGCCATAGCCCTAGACATAGACATAGACATAGCAATTGCCATAGACATAGACAGCCATGGTCATAGCCATAGCCATAGCCATAGGCATGGACATAGCCATAGCCTTAGACATAACCATACCCATAGACATAGACATTGCCATTAGCCATAACATAGCCATAGCTTTAGACATAGACATAGAACATAGCCATAGACAGAGACATAGCATAGCCATTGACATAGCTGTTGCCAAAGCCGTAGCTATAGCCATAGATATAGCCGTAGCCGTAGCAGTAGCCATACACGTTGCCATAGATATAGACATAGACATAGACATGGCTATAGCCATAGTCATAGCCCTAGACAGCCATAGCCATAGCTGTAACCAGAGCCGTAGCCATAGCCATAGACGTAGCCATAGCGGTAGCCGTAGCCATAACCATAGACATAGACTTAGACATAGCCATAGCCATGGTATACATAGCCATAGACATACCCATAGACATAGCCATAGAAAAAGTTATAGTTATAGCCATAGACATACACATAGACATAGACATAGCAATAGGCATAGACAGACATAGTCATAGACATAGACATAGCCATTGCCATAGCCATAGACATAGACATAGCAATAACAATAGAAATAGCCATAGACATAACATAGTCATAGCCATAGCTATAGCAATAGCTGAAGCCATAGCCATAGCCATAGACATAGCCATAGCCAGAGACATAGACAGAGATATAGCCATAGTCATAGACATAGCCATAGCCATAGCCATAGACATAGACATAGCCATAGCCATAGCCATAGACATGGCCATAGCCAGAGCCATTGACGTAGCCATAGCCGTAGCCGTAGATGTAGCAGTAGCCTTAGCCGTAGTCATAGCCATAGTCATAGCCATAGCCATATGATGTAGCCATAGCCGTAGCCTTAGCCTTAACCATAGCCATAGGCATAGCCATAGCCAAAGCCATAGATATAGACATAGACATAGACATAGATATAGCCATAGCCATAGCCATAGACATGGCCATAGCCAGAGCCATAGCCATAGACAGAACCATAGCCATAGTCATAGCCATAGCCTTATGATGTAGCTGTAGCCGTAGCCTTAGCCTTAACCATAGCCATAGGCATAACCATAGCCATAGCCATAGATATAGACATAGATATAGACAGATATAGCCATAGCCATAGCCATTGACATGGCCATAGCCATAGCCATAGATTTAGACCGAACCATAGCCATAGCCATAGCTGTAGCCGTAACTGTAGCCGTAGCCGTAGCAATAGACGTAGCCGTACAAATAGCCGTAGCCGTAGACATAGATACAAAAATAGCCTAACCCATAGACATAGACATAGACATAGACATAGCCATAGTAAACATAGCCATATACATACACATAGACATAGACATAGCCATAGCCATAGCCATTGCCCTAGCCATAGCTATTGCCATAGCCAAAGCCATAGACATAGATATAGAGCTAGCCATAGACATACCCATAGGCATAGCCATATCCATAACCATAGACATAGATATAGCCATAGCCATAGCCATAGCCAAAGCCAGAGACATACACATAACTATGGCCATAGCCATGGTATACATAGCCATAGCCATGAACATAGCCATAGACATAGACATACCCATAGCCATAACCATAGACATAGCCATAGCCATAGACAACCATAACCATATACATAGTTATAGCCTTAGCCATAGCCATAGGCATACACATAGCCATAGCCATAGCTATAGCCATAGACTTAGATATAGACGTAGCGGTAGCCGTAGATGTAGGCGTAGCCGTATCCATAGCCATAGCCAAGCTATAGCCATAGCCATAGATATAGCCATAGCCATAGATATAGCCATAGCCACATAGACATAGCCATAGACATAAACATAGAAATAGCCATAGCCCTAGCCATAGACATAGACATAGACATAGACATAGCCAGAGCCAGAGCCAGAGCCCTAGCCATGGCCATAGTCATAGACATAGACATACACATAGCCATAGCCGTATCCATAGCCATAGACAGAGCCATAGCCATAGCAATACCAATAGCCATAGACATAGACAGAGACATAGCCATAGCCATAGACATAAACATAAACATAACCATAGCCATAGCCTTAGCCATAGCCATAGACATAGACATAGCCATACCCCTAGATATAGCCATAGGCATAGGCATAGACATAGCCATAGCCATAGCCATAGATGACACCATGGCCTTAGCCATAGCCGTCGCCATATCCATAGCCGTAGCCATAGATATAGACATAGACATAGACGTAGCATTAGCCATAGACATAGCCATAGCCATAACCATAGCCAGGGCCATAGACATAGCCATAGCCATACCCATAAACATAGCCATAGACATAGCCATAGCCATATCCAGCGCCATAGCCATAGACATAGACATAGCCATAGACATAGTGATAGAGACATAGACATAGCCAAAGACATAGACATATATATATCCATAGCTATAGATATAGCCATAGCCATAGATATAGCCATATCCATAGCCATCGACATAGCCATATACATAGCCATAGATATAGACATAGCCATAGCCATAGCCATAGCCATAACCATAGACATAGACATAGCCATAGCCATAGCCAAAGACATAGGCATAGCCATATAAATAGACATAGACATAGCCAAAGCCAAAGCCATAGACATGGCCATAGCCATAGACATGGCCATAGACATAGCCATAGCCAAAGTCGTAGCCAGAGCTGTAGCCAAAGCCATACCCGTAGCCATAGCTGTAGCCGTAGCCAAGGATGTAGCCCTAGCTTTAGCCGTAGCCAGAGTCATAGCCATAGCCGTAGCCATAGCCTAACTGTAGAAATAGAGATAGACATAGACATAGCTATAGACATAGACATAGACATAGACATAGCCATGTTAGATATAGCCATAGTCATAGCTATAGCCATAGACATAGCCATAGCCATAGCCATAGCCATAGCCAAAGCCATAGACAGAGCCATAGCCATAGACATAGCCATAGCCATAGCCAGAGACGTAGCCTTAGCCATAGCCATATACATAGACATAGACAGACATAGACAGAGACATACACATATACTTAGCCAGAGCCATAGCCATAGACATGGATATAGATATAGCCATAGCCATAGTTATAGACATAGCCTTAGCCATAGACATAGACATAGACATAGACATAGCCCTAGCCCTAGCCATAGTCATAGACATTGACATTGACATAGACATAGCCATAGCCATAGCCATAGACATTGCCATAGCCATAGTCATAGACATAACCATAGCCATTGCCATAGCCATAGACATAGACATAGCCATAGCCATAGCCATAGACATAGACATAGCCATAGATATAGACAGACATAGCCATAGCCAGAGCCATAGCCATAGTCATAGCCATAGACAGAGTCATAGCCAGAGTCATATACACACATAAACATAGACATAGACATAGCCATAGCCTTAGACATAGACAGAGCCATAGCCATAGCCCTAGACATAGACATAGGCATAGACATAGTCATAGCCAGACAGAGACATAGCCATAGCAATAGACATTGCCATAGACATAGACTAAAACATAGCCATAACCAGACATAGACAAAGCCATAGCCATACCCATAGACAGAGACTCAGCCAGAGCCATAGACATAGACATAGCCATAGACAGGGACATAACCATAGCCATAGCCATAGCACTAGACATAGACATAGCCATAGTTATACCCATAGCTTAAGACAGAGAAACGGCCATAACCATAGCCAAAGCCATAGACAGAGCCGTAGCTATAGCCATAGACATAGACTTAGACATAGCCATAACCATGGCATCCATAACCATAACCATAGACATAGCCATAGACATGGACAGAGACATAGCCATAGATATAGACAGAGCCAGAGCCATAGCCATAGCCATAGATATAGACAGGGCCATAGCCATCGCCATAGACAGAGACATAGACACATATAGCCATAGCTGTAGCCATAGCCATACATAGAGACATAGCCATAGCCATAGCCATAGATATAGACATAGACATAGCCATAGTCATAAACATAAACATAGCCATAGCCATAGCCATAGCCACAGACATAGCCTTAGCCATAGACATAGCCATAGCCATAGGCATAGACATAGCCATAGCCATAGACATGGCCATAGCCATAGCTCTAGCCATAGATGACGCCATGGCCATAGCCGTAGCAGTAGCCGTAGCCGTAGCCGAGGACGTAGCCTTAGCCGTAGCCGTAGCCATAGCCGTAGCCGTAACTGTAGACAGAGACATGGACATAGCCATAGCCATAGCCATGGTAGATTTTGACATAGCCATAGGCAAAGCCATAGCCATAGACATAGCCATAGCCATACCCATAAACATAGCCATAGCCATAGCCATAGCCATATCCAGAGCAAGAGCCATAGACATAGACATAGCCATAGACATAGCAATAGAGACAAAGACATAGCCATAGATATAGACATATATATATCCATAGCTATAAATATAGCCTTAGCCATAGACATAGACAGACAAAGACATAGCCATAGCCATAGTCAGACCATAGCCATAGATATAGACATAGACATAGAAATAGGCTCAGACTTAGCCATAGCCATAGCCATAGACATGGTCATAGCCATAGGCATAGCCAGAGACGTAGCCATAGCCATAGCCATAGCCATATACATAGAAATAGACATAGCAATAGCCATACCCATAGCCATAGCCCTAGACATAGCCATAGCCATAGCAATTGCCAGAGCCATAGCCAAAGACATAGACATAGCCATAGCCATAGACTTAGACATAGCCAGAGACATAGACATAGACAAATCCTCAGCCATAGCAATAGCCATAGCCATAGCTATAACCATAGCCATAGCCCTAGCCATAGACAAAGACATGGCCATAGCCCTAGCCATAGACATAGACATAGCCATAGCCATAGCCATAGCCATACCCATGGTAGACATCGACATAGACTTAGCCAGAACCATAGACATAGACATAGACATAGACATGGCAATAGCCATTGACATAGACATAGCCATAGTCATAGCCAGAGACATGGACATAGCCATAGCCTTAGACATATCGATAGCCTTAGACATAGCCATACCCTAGACAAAGTCATTGCCATAGCCATAGCCATAGCCATAGCTATAGACATAGCCATAGACATAGACATAACCAGAGCTAGAGCCATAGCCATAGCCATGGTCATAGACATTGACATATACATACACATAGCCATAGAAGTAGCCGTTGCCATAGACAGAGCCATAGCCATAGCCATAGACATAGACATAGACAGAGCCAGAGCCATAAACATGAACTTAGCCATAGTCATAGCCATAGCCATAGACATAGCCATAGCCATAGACATAGCCATAGCCATAGGCATAGAGATAGCCATAGCCATAGACCTGGCCATAGCCAAAGCCATAGCCATAGCCATAGATGACGCCATGGCCATACCCGTAGCCGTAGCCATAGCCATAGACATAAACATAGCCATAGCCATAGCCATAGACATAGCCATAATCATAGCCACAGCTATAGCCAGAGCCATAGACATAGACAACCATAACCATAGCCATAGACATACACATAGCCATACACATAGACATAGACATAGCCATAGATATAGACATAGCCATAGATATAGACAGAGCTCTAGCCATAGCCATAGCCATAGCCATAGACTTACACATAGCCAGAGCTAAAGCCATAGTCATAGCCATAGCCATAGCCATAGACATAGACAGAGACATAGCCATAGTCATAGATATAGCCATATACATAGTCATAGCCATAGCCATAGCTATAGCCATAGCCATAGCCCTAGCCATAGACAAAGACATGGCTATAGCCCTAGCCATAGACATAGACATAGCCATAGCCATAGCCATAGCCATACCCATGGTAGACATCGACATAGACTTAGCCAGAACCATAGACATAGACATAGACATAGACATGGCAATAGCCATAGACAAGGCATAGCCATAGTCATAGCCATAGTCATAGCCAGAGACATGGACATAGCCATAGCCTTACACATAGCGATAGCCTTAGACATTGCCATACCCATAGACAAAGTCATTGCCATAGACATAGCCATAGCCATAGCTATAGACATAGCCATAGACATAGACATAACCAGAGCCAGAGCCATAGCCATAGCCATGGTCATAGACATTGATATACACATACACATAGCCATAGAAGTAGCCATTGCCATAGACAGAGCCATAGCCATAGCCATAGACATAGACATAGACAGAGCCATAGCCATAAACATGAACATAGCCATAGTCATAGCCATAGTCATAGACATAGCCATAGCCATAGACATAGCCATAGCCATAGGCATAGAGATAGCCATAGCCATAGACCTGGCCATAGCCAAAGCCATAGCCATAGCCATAGATGACGCCAGGGCCATACCCGTAGCCCTAGCCATAGCCATAGACATAAACATAGCCATAGCCATACCCATAGACATAGCCATAATCATAGCCACAGCTATAGCCCGAGCCATAGACATAGACAACCATAACCATAGCCATAGACATACACATAGCCATACACATAGACATAGACATAGCCATAGACATAGACATAGCCATAGATATAGACAGAGCTCTAGCCATAGCCATAGCCATAGCCATAGACATACACATAGCCAGAGCTAAAGCCATAGTCATAGCCATAGCCATAGCCATAGACATAGACAGAGACATAGCCATAGTCATAGACATAGCCATATACATAGTCATAGCCATAGCCATAGACATAGTCATAGCCATAGCCATAGACATAGCCCTAGCCATAGCCATTGAAGTAGCCATAGCCATAGCCATAGATGTAGACGTAGCTGTAGCCATAGCCATATGATGTAGCCATAGCCGTAGCCTTAGCCATAGCCCTATGATGTAGCCGTAGCCGTAGCTTTAGCCATAGCCATAGACATAGCCCTAGCCATAGCCATAGACATAGACATACACATAGATATAGCCATAGCCATTGCCGTAGACATGGCCATAGCCATTGCCATAGCTAGACATAGCCATAGCCATAGCCATAGATGTAGCCGTAGCCTTAGCCATACCCGTGGGCATAGACATAGACATAGCCACAGCCATAGACATAGACATAGACATAGATATAGACATAGCCATGGTATACATAGCCATATACATAGAAGTAGCCCTAGCCATAGCCATAGACATTGCCCTAGCCTTAGCCATTGCCATAGCCAAAGCCATAGAGATACACATAGCCATAGCCATAGATATACCCAATGACATAGCCATATCCATAACCAGAGACATAGCCATAGACATAGACATAGCCATAGCCATAACCAGAGACATAGACATAGACATAGCCATAGCCATAGTCATAGATATAGATATAGACATAGACATAGCCATAAACATGAACATATCCATAGCCATACCCATAGACATAGCCATAGCCAAAGACATAGCCATAGCCATAGGCATAGACATAGCCATAGCCATAGACATGGCCATAGCCATAGATGACGCCATGGCCATAGCCATAGCCGTAGCCATAGCCGAGGACATAGACTTAGCCGTAGCCGTAGCCAAAGCCATAGCCATAGCCGTAGACATAGACATAGACATAGCCATAGCCATAGCCATGGTAGATATTGACATAGCCATAGCCATGGTAGAAATTGACATAGCCATAGCCAGAGCCATAGCCATAGACATAGCCATAGCCATACCCATAAACATAGCCAAAGCCATAGCCATAGCCATAGCCATATCCAGAGCAAGAGCCATAGACATAGACATAACCATAGACATAGCAATAGAGACATAGACATAGCCATAGACATAGACATATATATATCCATATCTATAGATATAGCCATAGCCATAGACATAGACAGACAAAGACATAGCAATAGCCATAGTCAGAGCCATAGCCATAGATATAGACATAGACATAGAAATAGGCTCAGACTTAGCAATAGCCATAGCCAGAGACATGGTCATAGCCATAGGCATAGCCATAGACGTAGCCATAGCCGTAGCCGTAGCCAGAGACATAGACATAGACATAGCAATAGCCATACCCCTAGCCATAGCCCTAGACATAGCCATAGCCATAGCTATTGCCATAGCCATAGCCAAAGACATGAACATAGCCATAGCCATAGACTTAGACATAGCCAGAGACATAGACATAGCCATAGCCATGGCAATAGTCATAGCCATAGCCATAGCCATACCCATAGACATAGACATGGCCATAGCCCTAGCCATAGACATAGATATAGCTATAGCCATAGCCATAGCCATACCCATGGTAGACATCGACATAGCCTTAGCCAGAGCCATAGCCATAGACATTGACATAGACATAGCAATAGCCATACACATAGACATAGCCATAGTCATAGCCATAGTCATAGCCAGAGATATGGTCATAGCCATTTCCATAGACATAACGATAGCCTTAGACATAGCCATACCCATAGACAAAGACATTGCCATAGCCATAGCCTTAGCCATAGCTTTAGACATAGCCATAGACAATAAACATAGATATAGACATAGCTATAGCCATAGACATAGACAAAGCCAGAGACAGAGCCATAGCCATAGCCATAGTCATAGACATTGACATACACGTACACTTAGCCATAGAAGTACCCATAGCCATAGACAGAGCCATAGCCATAACCATAGACATAGACATAGACATAGCCATAGCCATAAACATGAAAATAGCCATAGCCATACCCATAGCCATACCCATAGCCATAGTCATAGACATAGACATAGCCATAGGCATAGACATAGCCATAGCCATAGACCTAGCCATAGCCATAGCCATAGCCATAGATGACGCCATGGCCATACCCGTAGCCGTAGCCATAGCCATAGACATAGACATAGCCATAGCCATAGCCTTAGACATAGCCATAATCATAGCCATAGCCATAGCCAGAGCCATAGACATAGACAACCATAGCCATAGCCATACACATAGACATAGACATAGACATAGACATAGACATAGCCATAGATATAGACAGAGCTATAGCCATAGCCATAGCCATAGCCATAGACATACACATAGCCAGAGCTAAAGCTATAGTCATAGCCATAGCCATAGCCATAGAAATAGACAGAGACATAGCAATAGTCATAGACATAGCCAGAGACATAGCCATAGCCAAAGCCTTAGACATAGTCATAGCCATAGCCATAGGCATACCCTTAGCCCTAGCCATTGACAGAGCCATAGCCATAGCCATAGATGTAGACGTAGCCGTAGCCATAGCCATATGATGTACCCATAGCCGTAGCCTTAGCCATAGCCCTATGATGTAGCCGTAGCCGTAGCCGTAGCTTTAGCCGTAGCCATAGACATAGCCCTAGCCATAGCCATAGACATAGACATAGATATAGATATAGTCATAGCCAATGCCATAGACATGGCCATAGCCATAGCCATAGCCATAGACATAGCCATAGCCAGAGCCTTAGATGTAGCCGTAGCCTTAGCCATAGCCGTGGACATAGACATAGACATAGCCACAGCCATAGACATAGACATAGACATAGATATAGACATAGCCATGGTATACATAGCCATAGACATAGACATAGCCCTAGCCATAGCCATAGACAATGCCCTAGCCTTAGCCAATGCCATAGCCAAAGCCATAGAGATAGACATAGCCATAGCCATAGATATACCCAATAACATAGCCATATCCATAACCATAGACATAGCAATAGACATAGACATAGCCATAGCCATAGACATAGACATAGACATAGCCATAGCCATAGCCATGGTACACATAGCCATAGCCATAGCCATAGGTATAGCCATAGCCATAGCCATAGCCATAGACATAGACATAAACATAGACTTGGACATGGCCATCGACATGGCAATAGACATAGACCTACCCATAGCCATAGCCATAGACAGCCATAACCATAGACTTAGCCATAGCCTTAGCCTTAGCCATAGCCATACACATAGAAATACACATAGCCATAGCCATAGCTATAGCCATAGACATAGATATAGACGTAGCCATAGCCATAGATGTAGGCATAGCCGTAGACATAGCCAGAGCCATAGCCATAGCCATAGACATAGCCATAGCCTTAGCCACATAGACATAGCCATGGACATAAACATAGAGATACCCATAGCCATAGACATAGATATAGCCAAAGCCAGAGCCATAGCCATAGCCATAGTCATAGACAAAGACATACACATTGCCATAGCCGTAGCCATAGCCATAGACATAGCCATAGCCATAGACTTAGACATAGACATAGACATAGCCATAGCCATAAACATGAACAGAGCCATAGATATAGCCATAACCAGAGACATAGCCATAGCCATAGGCATAGACATAGCCAAAGCCATAGACATAGCCATAGCCATAGACATTGCCATAGCCAGACGCATAGACATAGCCATAGCCATAGCCATAGTCATAGCCATAGCCATAGATATAGACATAGACATAGAAATAGGCATAGACTTAGCCATAGCAATAGCCATGGACATGGTCATAGCCATAGGCATAACTATAGAAGTAGCCATAGCCGTAGCCATAGCCATAGACGTAGACATAGACATAGCCATAGCCATAGCCATAGCCATAGACATAGACATAGCAATAGCCATACCAATAGCCATAGCCCTAGACATAGCCATAGCCAGAACAATTGCCATAGCCATAGCCAAAGACATAGATATAGCCATAGCTATAGACTCGGACATAGCCATAGACAGAGACATAGCCATAGCCATAGCAATAGCCATAGCCATAGCTAGAGCCATATCCAGAGCCATAGCCATAGACAAAGACATAGCCATAGCCCTAGCCATAGATATAGACATAGCCATAGTCATAGCCATAGCCATAGCCATACCCATGGTAGACATCGACATAGCCTTAGCCAGAGCCTTTGCCATAGACATAGACATAGACATAGTTATAGCCATAGACATAGACATAGCCATAGTCATATCCATAGCCATAGCCATAGACATGGACATAGCCATAGCCTTAGACATAACGATAGCCTTAGACATAACCATACCCATAGATATACTCATTGCCATAGCCGTAACCATAGCCATAGCTATAGACATAGACATAGCCATAGACATAGACATAGCATAGCCATTGACAAAGCCGTAGCCGTAGCCATAGATATAGCCGTAGCCGTAGCCGTAGACATAGACGTAGCCATAGACATATACATAGACATAGACATATACATAGACATAGACATGGCCATAGCCATAGTCATAGCCATCGACTTAGCCATAGCCATAGCTGTAGCCATAGCTGTAGCCATAGCCATAGACGTAGCCTTAGCGGTAGCCGTAGCTGTAACCATAGAAATAGACTTAGACATAGCCATAGCCATGGTATACATAGCCATAGACATAGATATAGCCATAGACAAAGTTATAGATATCGCAATAGACATAGACATAGACATAGACATAGCAATAGGCATAGACAGACATAGCCATAGACATAGACATAGCCATAGCCATAGCCAGAGACATTGACATAGACATAGCCATAGCCATAGAAATAGGCATAGACATATATATAGCCATAGCCATAGCTATAGCCATAGCGGAAGCCATAGCCATAGCCATACACATAGCCATAGCCATAGCTATAGCCATAGACTTAGATATAGACGTAGCCGTAGCCGTAGATGTAGGCGTATCAGTAGCCATAGCCATAGCCATAGCTATAGCCATAGCCATAGACATAGCAATAGCCATAGACATAGCCGTACCCATAGCCACATAGACATAGCCATAGACATAAACATAGAAATAGCCATAGCCATAGCCATAGCCATATACATAGACATAGACTTAGGCAGAGCCAGAGCCATAGCCATAGCCAGAGTCATAGACATAGACATACACATAGCCATAGCCGTAGCCGTAGCCATAGACAGAGCCATAGCCATAGCCATAGCCATAGACATAGACAGAGACATAGCCATAGCCATAGTAATAAACATAAACATAGCCATAGCCATAGCCATAGCCATAGACATAGACATAGCCATAGCCCTAGACCTAGCCATGGCCATAGGCATAGGCAAAGACATAGCCATAGCCATAGCCATAGCCATAGATGACACCATGGCCTTAGCCAGAGCCATAGCCATAGCCGTAGCCATAGATATAGACAGAGACAAACATAGCATTAGCCATATACATAGTCATAGCCATAGACATAGCCAGAGCCATAGACATAGCCATAGCCATACCCATAAACATAGCCATAGCCAAAACCATATCCAGAGCCATAGCCTTAGACAGAGACATAGCCATAGACATAGACATATATATATCCATAGCTATAGATATAGCCATAGCCATAGACATAGACATATCCATAACCATCGACATAGCCATAGACATAGCCATAGACATAGCCATAAATATAGACAAAGCCATAGCCATAGCCATAGCCATATCCATAGACATAGACATAGCCATAGACGTAGACATAGCCATAGCCATAGCCAAAGACTCAGCCAGAGCCGTAGCCATAGCCATAACCATAGCCAGAGCTGTAGCCGTAGCCAAGGATGTCGCCCTAGCTGTAGCCGTAGCCATAGTCTTAGCCATAGCTGTAGCCGTAGCCTAACTGTAGAAATAGACATAGACATAGACATAGCCATAGCTATAGCCATAGACATAGACATAGACATAGTCATAGCTATGTTAGATATAGCCAGAGCCATAGCTATAGCCATAGACATAGCCATAGCCATAGATATAGCCATAGTCATAGCCAGAAACATAGCCATAGCCATAGCAATAGACATACACATAGACAGACATAGACATAGACATACACATAGATTTAGCCATAGCCATAGCCATAGACATGGATATAGATATAGCCATAGCCATAGACTTACACATAGCCATAGCCATAGCCATAGACATAGACATAGCCATAGACATAGATATAGCCCTAGCAATAGCCATAGCCAGAGACATTGACATTGACATAGACATAGCCATAGCCATAGCCATAGACATTGCCATAGCCATAGCCATAGACATAACCATAGCCATTGCCATAGCCATAGACATAGCCATAGCCATAGCCATAGATATAGCCATAGTCATAGCCATATACATAGACCTAGCCATAGCTATAGACATAGACATAGCCATAGATATAGACAGACATAGCCATAGCCATAGCCATTGCCATAGCCATAGACATAAAACATAGCCATAGCCAGAGTCATAGCCAGAGCCATATACACACATAGACATATATATAGACATAGCCATAGCCTTAAACATAGACAGAGCCATAGCCATAGACATATATATAGACATAGATATAGTCATAGCCAGACAGAGATAAAGCCTTAGCAATAGACATAGACATAGACATAGAATAAGACATAGCCATTGCCAGACATAGACATAGCCATAGCCATACCCATAGACAGAGACTCAGCCAGAGCCATAAACATAGACATAGCCATAGCCATAGCCCTAGACGTAGCCGTATGAGTAGCCGTAGATGTCGCAGTCACCGTTGCCATAGACACAGACAAAACCATAGCCATAGCTATAGCAGTAGACATAGACATAGCCAGAGCCATAACCATATAATAAGACAGAGACATGGCCATAACCATAGCCATAGCCGTAGCCCTAGCCGTAGCCATAGGCATAGCCATACCCATAGCCATAGACATACACAGCCATGGACAGGACCATAGCCATAGCCATAGATATAGACAGGGCCATAGCCATAGATATAGCCCTAGCATTAGACATAGACAGAGCCATAACCAGAGCCAAAAACATAGGCATAGCCATATAAATAGACATAGACATGGCCATAGCCATAGCCATAGCCATAGACATAGCCAGAGCCGTAGCTGTAGCCGTAGCTATAGCTGTTGCCGTAGCCAAGGACGTAGCCCTAGCTGTAGCCGTAGCCATAGTCATGGCCATAGACGTAGCCATAGCCTAACTGTAGACATAGACATAGACATAGCATTAGCCCTAGACATACACATAGACATGGACATAGACATAGCCATAGCCATTGCCATAGCCATGCCCATAGCCATGGTAGACATAGCCATAGCCATAGCTATAGCCATAAACATAGCCATAGCTATAGCCAGAGACATAGCCATAGCCATAGCCATAGACATAGACATAGAGAGACATAGACATAGACATGCGCATAGACTTAGCCATAGCCATTGACATAGACATAGATATAGCCATAGCCATAGACATAGACATAGCCTTAGCCATAGCCATAGACTTAGCTACAGACATAGCCATAGCCATAGCCAGAGACATAGCCATAGCCATAACCATGCCCATAGACATTGATATTGACATTGACATAGACATAACCATAGCCATAGCCATAGACATAGCCATAGCCATAGCCATAGCCATAGTGATAGCCTTAGCCATAGCCATAGACATAGACATTGCCATAGCCATAGCCATACCCAAAGCCAGAGCCATAGCCATAGCCATAGCCATAGCAATAGACATACCCAGAGCCATAGTCATATATATAGCCATAGTCATAGACATAGACATAGACATAGCCATGGCCATCGCCATAGACATCGACAGAGACATAGACTTAGCCATACCCATAGACAGACATAGCCATAGCCATTGCCATAGCTATAGACATAGACATAGAAATAGACATAGACATAGCCATAGCCATAGCTATAGTCATAGCCATGGCCATAGCCACGGCCATAGCCAGTTGCGTAGCCATAGCTGTAGCAGTCTCTATAGCCATAGCCATAGACATAGTCATAGCCATATCCGTAGCCATAGACAGCCATAGACAAAGACAGACAGAACCGGCCATAGCCATAAACATAGCCATAGACATAGATAGACCAATAGACATAGCCATAGCCAGGGACATAGCCATAGATAGAGCCATAGACATAGCCATAGCCAGAGACATAGCCATAGACTTAGACACAGCCATAGCCATAGCCAGAGACATATCCATAGCCATAGACATAGACATAACCATAGCCATAGCCATAGCAATAGCCATAGTCATAGCTATAGCCATAGCCATAGCCATAGACATAGACAAAGCCATAGCTGTAGCCGTAGCCATAGACATAGACAAAGCCATAGCTGTAGCCGTAGCCATAGCCATAGCCGAGGACATAGCCGTAGCCGTAGCTGTTGCCGTAGCCATAGCCGTAGCAGTAGCCTAACCGTAGACATAGACATAGACATAGAAAGAGCCATAGACATAGACATAGATATGGACATAGCCATAAACATAGCTATAACCATAGCTATAGCCATAGCCATAGACATATACAAAGCCATAGCAGTAGCCATAGCCGAGGACGTAGCCGTAGTTGTAGCTGTAGCCGTAGCCATAGCCGTAGCAGTAGCCTAACCGTAGCCATAGACATAGACATAAACATAACCATAGACATATTTATGGACAGAGCCATAGCCATAGCTATACCCCTGGTAGACATAGACATAGCCATACCCATAAACATATCCATAGCCATAGCCATAGCCATAGATATAGACAGACATAGAAATATCCATAGCCATAGACATAGCCATAGCCATAACCACAGACATAACCATTGCCATAGACAAAAACATAGATATAGCCATTGCCATAGCCATATACATAGCAATAGCCATAGCCATAGCCATACACATTGACATTGACAGAGCCATAGCCAATGCCATAGCCATAGCCATAGCCATAGCCATAGCCATAGTCATAGCCATAGCCATAGATATAGCCATAGCCATAGCCATAGACATAGACATAGCCATATTAATAGACATAGACACACAAAGACATAGCCATAGCCATAGTCATAGCCATAGTCATAGACATAGACATAGACATAGAAATAGACATAGACATAGCCAGAGCCATAGCCATAGACATTTTCATAGCCATAAGCATAGCCATAGACATAGATATAGCCATAGGCATACACATAGACATAGCAATAGCCAAACCCATAGCCATAGCCCTAGACATAGCCATAGCCAGAGCAATTGCCATAGCCATAGCTAAAGACATAGACATAGCCATAGCCATAGACTTAGGCATAGACATAGACAAAGACATAGCAATAGCCCTAGCCATAGCCAATGCAGTTGCCATAGCCATAGCCAAAGACAGACATAACCAGCCATAGCCATAGCCATAGACATAGCCATAGCCATAGCCGTAGCCTTACACATAGCCATAGCCATAACCATAGACAAAGTTATAGATAGAGCCATAGCCATAGTCATAGACATAGACATAGCCATAGCCATAGACATAAACATGAACATAGCCATAGCCATATCCATAACCATAGCCATAGCCATAGACATAGACATAGCCATAGCCATCGACATAGCCATAGCCATAGGCATAGACATAGCCATATCCATAGCCATAGATATTGCCATAGCCATAGCCATAGCCATAGCCATAGCCATGGATGACGGCATGGCCATAGCCATGGATGACGCCATGGCCATAGCCATGGCCGTAGCCGTAGCCGTAGCAATAGCCATAGCCGTAGGCGTAGACATAGACATAGTATTAGCCATAGACATAGCCATAGCAGAAGCCATAGCCATAGCAATGGTAGATATAGACATAGCCATAGTCATAGCCATAGACATAGCCATAGCCATACCCATAAACATAGCCATAGCCATAGCTATAGCCATAGACATATCCGGAGCAATAGCCATAGACATATCCAGAGCCATAGCCATATACATAGACATAGCCATAGAGACATAGACATAGCCATAGACATAGATATATATCAATAGCTATAGATATTGCCATAGCCATACACATATCCATAGCCATTGACATAGCCATAGACATAGCCATAGATATAGACCTAGCCATAGCCATAGCCATATCCATAGACATAGACATAGCCATAGATAGAGACATAGCCATAGCCATAGCCAAACACAGTGGCATAGACATATAAATAGACATACACATAGCCATAGCCACAGCCATAGACATGGCCATAGCCATAGCCATAGCCGTAGCCATAGGCATAGCCATAGCCATAACCATAGACATAGACATAGCCATAGCCATAGCCATAGACATAGCCATAGCCATAGACAGAGCCATAGCCATAGCCATAGCCATAGATATAGACAGGGCCATAGCCATAGCATTAGACATAGACAGAGCCATAGCCTTAGCCATAGCCAAAAACATAGGCATAGCCATATAAATAGACAAGGACATAGCCATAGCCATAGCCATAGACGTAGCCAGAGCCGCAGCTGTAGCCATAGCCATAGCTGTAGCCGTAGCCAAGGACGTAGCCCTAGCTGTAGCAGTAGCCATAGTCATGGCCATAGACGTAGCCATAGCCTAACTGTAGACATAGACATAGACATAGCATTAGCCAAAGATATAGACATGTACTTAGACAGGGCCATAGCCATACCCATAGCCATAGCATTAGACATAGACAGAGCCATAACCATAGCCAAAAACATAGGCATAGCCATATAAATAGACATAGACATGGCCATAGCCATAGCCAAAGCCATACCAGTAGCCAGAGCCGTAGCTTTAGCCGTAGCTATAGGTGTAGCCGTAGCCAAGGACGTAGCCCTAGCTGTAGCCGTAGCCAAGGACGTAGCTGTAGCTTTAGCCAAAGCCATAGTCATGGCCATAGACGTAGCCATAGCCTAACTGTAGACATAGACATAGACATAGCGTTAGCCATAGACAGAGACATAGACATGGACATAGACATAGCCATAGCCATTGCCCTAGCCATGGCCATAGCCATGGTAGACATAGCCATAGCCATAGCTATAGCCATAAACATAGCCATAGCTATAGCCAGAGACATAGCCATAGACATAGACATAGACAGACATAGACATAGACATGCACATAGACTTAGCCATAGCCAGAGACATAGACATAGATATAGCCATACCCATAGACATAGACATAGCCGTAGCCATAGCCATAGACTTAGCTACACACATAGCCATAGCCATAGACATAGCCATAGCCATGCCCATAGACATTGACATTGACATTGACATAGACATAAGCATAGCCTTAGCCATAGACATAGCCCTAGCCATAGCCATAGCCATAGCCATAGCCATAAACATTGCCATAGCCATAGCCATACCCAAAGCCAGAGCCATAACCATAGCCATTGTCATAGCCATAGACATACCGATAGCCATAGTCAAAGATATAGCCATAGCCATAGACATAGACATAGACATAGCCATTGTCATAGCCATAGACATACCCATAGCCATAGTCATAGATATAGCCATAGTCATAGACATAGACACAGACATAGCCATAGCCATAGCCATAGCTATAGACATAGACATAGAAATAGACATAGACATAGCCAAAGCCATAGTCATAGCCATGGCCATAGCCATGGCCATAACCAGAGACGTAACCATAGCCGTAGCAGTCTTTAAAGCCATAGTCATAGACATAGTCATAGCCATACCGTAGCCATAGACAGCCATAGCCAAAGACAGACATAACCAGCCATAGCCATAAACATAGCCATAGACATAGATAGAGCCATAGACATAGCCATAGCCATAGATATAGCCATAGATAGAGCCATAGACATAGCCATAGCCATAGACATAGACATAGACTTAGAAACAGCCATAGCCATAGCCATAGTCATATCCAAAGCCATACACATAGACATGACCATAGCCATAAACATAGCAATAGCCATAGTCATAGCAATAGCCATAGCCATAGCCATAGACATAGACAAAGCCATAGCTGTAGCCGTAGCCGTAGCCAAAGCCGAGGACGTAGCTGTAGCCGTAGCAGTAGCCGTAGCCATAGCCGTAGCAGTAGCCTAACCGTAGACATAGACATAGACATAGACATAGATATGGACATAGCCATAAACATAGCTATAACCATAGCCATAGCCATTGCCATAGACATATACAAACCCATAGCCGTATCTGTAGCGAGGACGTAGCCGTAGCTGTAGCTGTAGCCGTAGCCATATCCGTAGCAGTAGCCTAACCGTAGCCATACACATAGACATAGACATAACCATAGACATAGATATGAACACAGCCATAGCCATAGCCATACTCATGGTAGACAAAGACATAGCCATACCCATAAACATATCGATAGCCATAGCCATAGCCATAGACATAGACAGACATAGAAATAGCCATAGCCATAGACATAGACATGGACATAGCCAGTGCCATAGCCATATACATAGCAATAGCCATAGCCATAGCCATAGACATTGACATAGACAGAGCCATAGCTAATGCCATAGCAATAGCCATAGCCATAGCCATAGACATTGCCATAGCCATATCATAGCCATAGCCATAGATATAGCCATAGCCATAGCCATAGACATAGACATAGCCATATTAATAGACATAGACAGACAAAGACATAGCCATAGCCATACTCATAGCCATAGCCATAGACATAGACATAGACATAGAAATAGACATAGACATAGTCATAGCCATAGCCATAGATATAGACGTAGCCATAGCCATAGACATATCCATAGACATAGACATAACCATAGATAGAGACATAGCCAAAGCCATAGCCAAACACTAAGGCATAGCCATAGCCAGAGACAGAGCCATAGCCATAGCCATACACATAGACATAGACATAGCCAGAGCCATAGACATAGACATAGACATAGCCATAGCCATAGACATAGACATAGACATAGCCATAGCCATGGTAGACATTGACATAGCCTTAGCCATAGCCATAGCCATATTCAAAGCCATAGCCATAGCTATTGCCATTACCATTGCCATAGCCATAACCATAGCTATATTCATAGCCATAGCCATAGCCATATAGACACAGTCATAGCCATAGCCATAGCCATATAGACACAGCCATAGCCATAGACATAGACATAGACATAGCCATAGCCATAGACATAGACATAGACTTAGACATAGACATAGACATAGCAAGACCCAGAGCTAGATCCAAAGCCATAGCCATAGCCATAGACATAGCCATAGCCATAGCCATAGCCATAGACATAGACATAGCCATAGACATAGCCATAGCCTCAACCATAGCCATAGCCATAGCCATAGACATAGCCATACACATAGCCATAGCCATAGCCATAGCCATAAACATAGACATAGCCATAGCCATAGATATAGCCATATCCATACCCATAGCCATACACATAGACATAGACATAGGCTTGGCCATGGCCATACCCATAGCCATGTCCATAGCCATAGCCATAGCCATAGCCATAGCCATACACATAGACATAGCTATAGACATAGCCATGGACATAGCCATAGCCATGGACATAGCCATAGCCATGGACATAGCCATAGCCATAGCTATAGACATAGCCATGGACATAGCCATAGCCATAGCCATAGCTATAGACATAGACATAGCCATAGACATAGCCATAGACAGACATAGCCATACCCATAGCCAGAGCCATAGCCAAAGCCTCAGCAATAGCCATATCCATAGCCAAAGCCTCAGCAATAGCCATTGCCATAGCCAAAGCCTCAGCAATAGCCTTAGCCATAGCCATAAACATAGCCATAGCCAGAGCCATAGCCAGAGACAGACAAAGCCATAGCCATAGCCATAGCCATAGCCAAAGCCTCAGCAAGAGCCATAGCCATAGCCAAAGCCTCAGCAATAGTCATAGCCATAGCCAAAGACTCAGCAATAGCCATAGCCTTAGCCATAGCCATAGACATAGCCATAGGCATAGCCATACACATAGCTATAGCCATAGCCATAGCCATAGCCATAAACAGAGACATAGGCTTGGCCATGGCCATAGCCATTGCCTTAGCCATAGCCGTAGCAATAGTCATAGACGTAGCCATAGACATAGCCATAGCCATAGCCAGAGACATAGATATAGCCATAGCCATAGCCTTAGTCATAGCCATAGCCATAGACAGAACCATAGCCATAGCCATAGCCATAGATATAGACAGGGCCATAGCCATAGCCATAGCATTAGACATAGACAGAGCCATAGCCATTGCCAAAAACATTTGCATAACCATATAATTAGACATAGACATAGCCATAGCCATAGCCATTGGCATAGACGTAGCCAGAGCTGTAGCTGTAGCCATAGCCATAGCTGTAGCCGTAGCCAAGGACGTAGCCCTAGCTCTAGCCGTAAACATAGTCTTGGCCAATGACGTAGCCATAGCCTAACTGTAGACAGAGATATAGACATAGACAGCATTAGCCATAGACATAGACATAGATATGGACATATATATAGCCATAGCCATTGCCATAGCCATGGCCATAGCCATGGCCATAGCCATGGTAGACATAGCCATAGCCATAGCTATAGCCATAGACATAGCCATAGCTATAGCCAAAGACATAGCCATAGCCTTAGCCATAGACATAGACATAGACAGACATAGACATAGACAAGCACATAGACTTAGCCATAGCCATAGCCAGAGACATAGACATAGATATAGCCATAGCCATAGACAGAGACATAGCCGTAGCCATAGCCATAGACATAGCTACAGACATAGCCATAGCCATAGCCATAGATATAGCCATAGACATAGCCATGCCCCTAAACATTGACATTGACATTTACATAGACATAACCATAGCCATATCCATAGACATAGCCATAGCCATAGCCATAGCCATAGCAATAGCCATAGCCATAGCCACAGACATAGACATTGCCATAGCCATAGCCATAGCCATAGCCATACCCAAAGCCAGAGCCATAGCCATAGCCATTGCCATAGCCATAGACATAGCCATAGCCATAGTCATAGATATAGCCATAGTCATAGCCATAGACATAGACATAGCCATTGCCATAGCCATAGACATCGACTTAGATATAGATTAGCCATAGACATAGACAGACATAGCCATAGCCATAGCCATAGCTAAAGACATAGATATAGAAATAGACATAGACATAGCCATAGCCATAGCCATAGCCATAGCCATGGCCATAGCCATGGCCATAGCCAGAGACGTATCCATAGCCATAGCCGTAGCCATCTCTATAGCCATAGCCGTCTCTATAGCCATAGCCATAGACAAAGTCATAGCCATAGATAGAGCCATGGACATAGCCATAGCCATAGACATAGATAGAGCCATGGACATAGCCATAGCCATACACATAGCCATAGATAGAGCCATAGACATAGCCATAGCCATAGACATAGCCATAGACTTAGACACAGCCATAGCCATAGCCATAGACATATCCATAGCCATACACATAGACATGATCTTAGCCATAGCCATAGCAATAGCCATAGTCATAGCTATAGACATAGCCATAGCCATAGACATATACAAAGCCATAGCTGTAGTTAAAACCGTAGCCATAGCCGTAGCAGTAGCCTAACCGTAGACATAGACATAGACATAGACATAGACATACACATAGATTTGGACATAGCCATAGCCATAGCTATAACCATAGCCATAGCCATAGACATATACAAAGCCATAACCGTAGCCGTAGCTGTAGCCGAGGACGTAGCCTTAGCCGTAGCTGTAGCCATAGCCATAGCAGGAGCAGTAGCCTAACCGTAGACATAGACATAGTCATAGACATAGCCATAGCCATAGCCATACCTATGGTAGACATAGACATAGCCATACCCATAAATATATCCATAGCCATAGCCATAGCCATAGACATAGACAGACATAGAAATAGTCATAGCCATAGACATAGCCATATCCATAACCACAGATATAGCCATTTCCATAGATATAGACAGAGACATAGCCATTGCCATAGCCATATACATAGCCATATCCATAGCCATAGCTATAGACATTAGCATTGACAGAGCCATAGCCAATGCCATAGCCAGAGCCGTAGCCATAGCCATAAACATTGCCATAGCCATAGTCATAGCCATAGACATAGACATAGCCATAGCCATAGCCTTAGACATAGCCATAGCCATAGACAGAACCATAGCCATAGCCATAGCCATAGATATAGACAGGGCCATAGCCATATCCATAGCCATAGCATTAGACATAGACAGAGCCATAGCCTTAGCCATAGCCAAAAACATAGGCATAGCCATATAAATAGACAAGGACATAGCCATAGCCATAGCCATAGACGTAGCCAGAGCCGCAGCTGTAGCCATAGCCATAGCTGTAGCCGTAGCCAAGGACGTAGCCCTAGCTGTAGCAGTAGCCATAGTCATGGCCATAGACGTAGCCATAGCCTAACTGTAGACATAGACATAGACATAGCATTAGCCAAAGATATAGACATGTACTTAGACAGGGCCATAGCCATACCCATAGCCATAGCATTAGACATAGACAGAGCCATAACCATAGCCAAAAACATAGGCATAGCCATATAAATAGACATAGACATGGCCATAGCCATAGCCAAAGCCATACCCGTAGCCAGAGCCGTAGCTTTAGCCGTAGCTATAGGTGTAGCCGTAGCCAAGGACGTAGCCCTAGCTGTAGCCGTAGCCAAGGACGTAGCTGTAGCTTTAGCCAAAGCCATAGTCATGGCCATAGACGTAGCCATAGCCTAACTGTAGACATAGACATAGACATAGCGTTAGCCATAGACAGAGACATAGACATGGACATAGACATAGCCATAGCCATTGCCCTAGCCATGGCCATAGCCATGGTAGACATAGCCATAGCCATAGCTATAGCCATAAACATAGCCATAGCTATAGCCAGAGACATAGCCATAGACATAGACATAGACAGACATAGACATAGACATGCACATAGACTTAGCCATAGCCAGAGACATAGACATAGATATAGCCCTACCCATAGACATAGACATAGCCGTAGCCATAGCCATAGACTTAGCTACACACATAGCCATAGCCATAGACATAGCCATAGCCATAGCCATGCCCATAGACATTGACATTGACATTGACATAGACATAACCATAGCCTTAGCCATAGACATAGCCCTAGCCATAGCCATAGCCATAGCCATAGCCATAAATATTGCCATAGCCATAGCCATACCCAAAGCCAGAGCCATAACCATAGCCATTGTCATAGCCATAGACATACCCATAGCCATAGTCATAGATATAGCCATAGCCATAGACATAGACATAGACATAGCCATTGTCATAGCCATAGACATACCCATAGCCATAGTCATAGATATAGCCATAGTCATAGACATAGACACAGACATAGACATAGCCAAAGCCATAGTCATAGCCATGGCCATAGCCATGGCCATAGCTATAGACATAGACATAAAAATAGACATAGACATAGCCAAAGCCATAGTCATAGCCATGGCCATAGCCATGGCCATAACCAGAGACGTAACCATAGCCGTAGCAGTCTTTAAAGCCATAGTCATAGACATAGTCATAGCCATACCGTAGCCATAGACAGCCATAGCCAAAGACAGACATAACCAGCCATAGCCATAAACATAGCCATAGACATAGATAGAGCCATAGACATAGCCATAGCCATAGACATAGCCATAGATAGAGCCATAGACATAGCCATAGCCATAGACATAGACATAGACTTAGAAACAGCCATAGCCATAGCCATAGTCATATCCAAAACCATACACATAGACATAACCATAGCCATAAACATAGCAATAGCCATAGTCATAGCAATAGCCATAGCCATAGCCATAGACATAGACAAAGCCATAGCTGTAGCCGTAGCCGTAGCCAAAGCCGAGGACGTAGCTGTAGCCGTAGCAGTAGCCGTAGCCATAGCCGTAGCAGTAGCCTAACCGTAGACATAGACATAGACATAGACATAGCCATAGACATAGACATAGACATAGATATGGACATAGCCATAAACATAGCTATAACCATAGCCATAGCCATTGCCATAGACATATACAAACCCATAGCCGTATCTGTAGCGAGGACGTAGCCGTAGCTGTAGCTGTAGCCGTAGCCATATCCGTAGCAGTAGCCTAACCGTAGCCATACACATAGACATAGACATAACCATAGACATAGATATGAACACAGCCATAGCCATAGCCATACTCATGGTAGACAAAGACATAGCCATACCCATAAACATATCGATAGCCATAGCCATAGCCATAGACATAGACAGACATAGAAATAGCCATAGCCATAGACATAGACATAGACATAGCCAGTGCCATAGCCATATACATAGCAATAGCCATAGCCATAGCCATAGACATTGACATAGACAGAGCCATAGCTAATGCCATAGCAATAGCCATAGCCATAGCCATAGACATTGCCATAGCCATATCATAGCTATAGCCATAGATAAAGCCATAGCCATAGCCATAGACATAGACATAGCCATATTAATAGACATAGACAGACAAAGACATAGCCATAGCCATACTCATAGCCATAGCCATAGACATAGACATAGTCATAGCCATAGCCATAGATATACACGTAGCCATAGCCATAGACATATCCATAGACATAGACATAGCCATAGCCATAGACATAGCCATAGCCATAGCCATGCCCATAGACATTGACATTGACATTGACATAGACATAACCATAGCCTTAGCCATAGACATAGCCCTAGCCATAGCCATAGCCATAGCCATAGCCATAAATATTGCCATAGCCATAGCCATACCCAAAGCCAGAGCCATAACCATAGCCATTGTCATAGCCATAGACATACCCATAGCCATAGTCATAGATATAGCCATAGCCATAGACATAGACATAGACATAGCCATTGTCATAGCCATAGACATACCCATAGCCATAGTCATAGATATAGCCATAGTCATAGACATAGACACAGACATAGACATAGCCAAAGCCATAGTCATAGCCATGGCCATAGCCATGGCCATAGCTATAGACATAGACATAAAAATAGACATAGACATAGCCAAAGCCATAGTCATAGCCATGGCCATAGCCATGGCCATAACCAGAGACGTAACCATAGCCGTAGCAGTCTTTAAAGCCATAGTCATAGACATAGTCATAGCCATACCGTAGCCATATGGCATTGGCTATGGCTTTGGCTATGGCTAAGCCATAGCCAAAGCCATAGCCAAACACTAAGGCATAGCCATATAAATAGACATAGACATAGCCATAGTCAAAGCCATAGACATGGTCATAGCCATACCCATAGCCATACACATAGCCAGAGCCTTAGCCAGAGCTGTAGCCATAGCTCTAGCTGTAGCGAAGGACATAGCCCTAGCTGTAGCCGTAGCCATAGTAATAGCCATAGCCGTAGCCGTAGCCTAACTGTAGAAATAGACATAGACATAGACATAGCCATAGCCATAGACATAGACATAGACATGGACATAGATATAGCCATAGCAATAGCAATAGCCAGGATAGACATAGCCATAGCCATAGCTATAGCCTCAGACATAGCCATAGCCATAGCCATAGCCATAGCCAAAGCCATAGACATAGCCATAGCCATAGTCATAGCTATAGCCATAGCAAGAGACAGCCAAAGCCATAGCCATTGACATGGATATAGATATAGCCATAGCCATAGACATAGACATAGCCATAGCCATAGCCATAGACATAGACATAGCTACAGACATAGACATAGCCATAGCCATAGACATAAATATAGACAATGCCATACCCATAGCCATAGCCCTAGACATAGTTATAGCCATAGCAATTGCCATAGCCATAGCTAAACACAGACATAACCAGCTTTAGACATAGCCATAGCCATAGACTTAGACATAGCCATAGACCATAGACATAGCCATAGCCATAGCAATAGCCATAGCCATAGCTATAGCCATAGCCATAGCCAAAGACAAAGACATAGCCATAGCCATAGCCATAGACAAAGACATAGCCATAGCCGTAGCCATAGACATAGACAGCCAGAGCCATAGCCATACCCATGGTAGACATAGACATAGCTTTAGCCATAGCCATAAACATAGACATAGCCATAGACATAGACATAGCTATAACCATAGTCATAACCATAGCCATAGACATAGATATAGCCATAGATATAGCCTTAGACATAGCAATAGCCATGGAAATAGCCATAGTCATAGACATAACTATAGCCATAGCCATAGCCATAGACATAGCCATACACATAGACATAGATATAGCATAGCCATTGACGTAGCCGTAGCCGTAGCTGTAGCCATAGCCATAGCTATAGATGTAGCCGTAGCCGTAGCCGTAGCCGTAGTCGTAGCCATAGACATAGACATAGCCATAGCCATAGTAGATATAGATATAGCCATAGGCATGATAGACATAGATCTAGCCATAGCCATAGCCAGAGACATAGACATAACCATAGCCATAGCCAGAGCCATAGACATAGACATAGCCATAGCCATAGATAGACATAGCCATATCCATGACCAAAGACAAAGCCATAGCCATAGCCAAAGCCATAGACATAGACATGGATATAGACATAGACATAGCCATAGCCATAAACATAGCCATAGCCATAGCCATAGACATAGATATTGACATAGCCATAGCCATAGCCATGGTAGACATATATATAGACATAGCCATAGCTATATCCATAGCCAAAGACATAGCCATAGCCATAGCCATTGTCATTGCCATAGCCAGAGCCCTAGCCATAGCCATATTCTTAGCCATAGCCATAGCCATAGCCATAGCCACACACACATAGCCATAGACATAGACATAGCCAGAGCTAGAGCCATAGCCTTAGCCATAGACATAGATATAGCCATAGACATAGCCATAGCCATAGTCATAGATATAGCCATTGACATAGCCATTGACAAAGCCATAGCCAGAGACATAGATATAGCCTTAGACATAGCTATAGCCATAGCCATAGCCATAGATATAGCCATGGACATAGCCATAGACAAAGCCATAGCCAGAAACGTAGCCGTAGCTGTAGATGTCGCCGTTGCCATTGTCATCACTGTTGCCGAAGCTGTAGCCGTAGCCATGGACATGGACGTTTACATAGCCATAGCCATAGACATGAATATAGACAAGGACTTGGACATGTCCGTGGGTATACCCATAAACATATCCATAGCCATAGCCATAGCCAGAGACATAGACATAAATATAACCATAGACATAGACATAGCCATAGCCATAGCCATAGACGTAGACATAGACATAGCCATTGCTGAAGATATAGATATAGCCATAGCAATAGCCGTAGCCAGAGACAGAGCAATAGCCCTAGCCATAGACATAGACATAGATATAGCCATAGACATAGACATAGTCATAATCATAGCCATAGCCATAGCCATAGACATAGACATAACCATAGCTATAGACATAGAAATAGACATAGCCAGAGACAGCCATACCCATAGACATAGCCATTGCCTTAGCCAGAGCCATAGCCATAGCCATAGACATAGCCATAGCCATAATCATAGACATAGCCATAGCCAAAAACATTGCCATAGCCATAGCCATAGACATAGACGTAGATGTAGCCATAGCCGTAGCTTTAGCCGTACCTGTAGCCATAGACGTATCCATAGCTATAGATATAGACATAGCCATAGCCGTAGACATAGACATAGCCATAGCCAATGCCATAGACATAGCCATAGCCATTGCCATAGACATAGCCATAGCCATAGACATAGACAGAGCCAGAGCCAGAGCCATAGCCATAGCCAGAGACAGAGCCATAGCCATAGCCATAGCCATACACATAGACATAGACATAGCCATAGCCATAGACATAGACATAGCCATTGCCATGGTAGACATAGACATAGCCTTAGCCATAGCCATAGCCATATTCAAAGTCATAGCCATAGCTATTGCCATTACCATTGCCATAGCCATAACCATAGCTATATTCATAGCCATAGCCATAGCCATATAGACACAGCCTTAGCCATAGCCATAGCCATATAGACACAGCCATAGCCATAGACATAGACATAGACATAGCCATAGCCATAGACATAGACATAGACTTAGACATAGACATAGACATAGCAAGACCCAGAGCTAGATCCAAAGCCATAGCCATAGCCATAGACATAGCCATAGCCATAGCCATAGACATAGACATAGCCATAGACATAGCCATAGCCTCAACCATAGCCATAGCCTCAACCATAGCCATAGCCATAGCCATAGACATAGCCATACACATAGCCATAGCCATAGCCATAGCCATAAACATAGACATAGCCATAGCCATAGATATAGCCATATCCATACCCATAGCCATACACATAGACATAGACATAGGCTTGGCCATGGCCATACCCATAGCCATGTCCATAGCCATAGCCATAGCCATAGCCATAGCCATAGACATAGACATAGCTATAGACATAGCCATGGACATAGCCATGGGCATAGCTATAACAATAGACATAGCCATAGACATAGACATAGACATAGACATAGACTTCGACATATTCAGAGCCATATTCAGAGCCATAGACATAGCCATAGCCATAGACATAGATATAGCTATAGCCATAGCCATGGACATAGCCATAGCCATGGACATAGCCATAGCCATAGCTATAGACATACCCATGGACAAAGCCATAGCCATAGCTATAGACATAGACATAGCCATAGACATAGCCATAGACAGACATAGCCATACCCATAGCCAGAGCCATAGCCAAAGCCTCAGCAATAGCCATATCCATAGCCAAAGCCTCAGCAATAGCCATTGCCATAGCCAAAGCCTCAGCAATAGCCTTAGCCATAGCCATAAACATAACCATAGCCAGAGCCATAGCCAGAGACAGACAAAGCCATAGCCATAGCCATAGCCATAGCCAAAGCCTCAGCAATAGCCATAGCCATAGCCAAAGCCTCAGCAATAGTCATAGCCATAGCCAAAGACTCAGCAATAGCCATAGCCTTAGCCATAGCCATAGACATAGCCATAGGCATAGCCATACACATAGCTATAGCCATAGACATAGCCATAGCCATAAACAGAGACATAGGCTTGGCCATGGCCATAGCCATTGCCATAGCCATAGCCGTAGCAATAGTCATAGACGTAGCCATAGACATAACCATAGCCATAGCCAGAGACATAGATATAGCCATAGCCATAGCCTTAGTCATAGCCATAGCCATAGACAGAACCATAGCCATAGCCATAGCCATAGATATAGACAGGGCCATAGCCATAGCCATAGCATTAGACATAGACAGAGCCATAGCCATTGCCAAAAACATGGGCATAACCATATAATTAGACATAGACATAGCCATAGCCATAGCCATTGGCATAGACGTAGCCAGAGCTGTAGCTGTAGCCGTAGCCATAGCTGTAGCCGTAGCCAAGGACGTAGCCCTAGCTCTAGCCGTAAACATAGTCTTGGCCAATGACGTAGCCATAGCTTAACTGTAGACAGAGATATAGACATAGACATAGCATTAGCCATAGACATAGACATAGATATGGACATATATATAGCCATAGCCATTGCCATAGCCATGGCCATAGCCATGGCCATAGCCATGGTAGACATAGCCATAGCCATAGCTATAGCCATAGACATAGCCATAGCTATAGCCAAAGACATAGCCATAGCCTTAGCCATAGACATAGACATAGACAGACATAGACATAGACAGGCACATAGACTTAGCCATAGCCATAGCCAGAGACATAGACATAGATATAGCCATAGCCATAGACAGAGACATAGCCGTAGCCATAGCCATAGACATAGCTACAGACATAGCCATAGCCATAGCCATAGATATAGCCATAGACATAGCCATGCCCCTAAACATTGACATTGACATTTACATAGACATAACCATAGCCATATCCATAGACATAGCCATAGCCATAGCCATAGCCATAGCCATAGCAATAGCCATAGCCATAGCCACAGACATAGACATTGCCATAGCCATAGCCATACCCAAAGCCAGAGCCATAGCCATAGCCATTGCCATAGCCATAGACATAGCCATAGCCATAGTCATAGATATAGCCATAGTCATAGCCATAGACATAGACATAGCCATTGCCATAGCCATAGACATCGACTTAGATATAGATTAGCCATAGACATAGACAGACATAGCCATAGCCATAGCCATAGCTAAAGACATAGACATAGAAATAGACATAGACATAGCCATAGCCATAGCCATAGCCATAGCCATGGCCATAGCCATGGCCATAGCCAGAGACGTATCCATAGCCGTCGCCGTAGCCATCTCTATAGCCATAGCCGTCTCTATAGCCATAGCCATAGACAAAGTCATAGCCATAGCTGTAGCCATAGACAGCCATAGTCAAAGACAGACATAAACAGCCATAGCCATAGCCATAGCCATAGACATAGATAGAGCCATGGACATAGCCATAGCCATACACATAGCCATAGATAGAGCCATAGACATAGCCATAGCCATAGACATAGCCATAGACTTAGACACAGCCATAGCCATAGCCATAGACATATCCATAGCCATACACATAGACATAATCTTAGCCATAGCCATAGCAATAGCCATAGTCATAGCTATAGACATAGCCATAGCCATAGACATATACAAAGCCATAGCTGTAGTTAAAACCGTAGCCATAGCCGTAGCAGTAGCCTAACCGTAGACATAGACATAGACATAGACATAGACATACACATAGATATGGACATAGCCATAGCCATAGCTATAACCATAGCCATAGCCATAGACATATACAAAGCCATAACCGTAGCCGTAGCTGTAGCCGAGGACGTAGCCTTAGCCGTAGCTGTAGCCATAGCCACAGCAGGAGCAGTAGCCTAACCGTAGACATAGACATAGACATAGACATAGCCATAGCCATAGCCATACCTATGGTAGACATAGACATAGCCATACCCATATATATATCCATAGCCATAGCCATAGCCATAGACATAGACAGACATAGAAATAGCCATAGCCATAGACATAGCCATATCCATAACCACAGATATAGCCATTTCCATAGATATAGACATAGACATAGCCATTGCCATAGCCATATACATAGCCATATCCATATCCATAGCCATAGCTATAGACATTAGCATTGACAGAGCCATAGCCAATGCCATAGCCAGAGCCATAGCCATAGCCATAAACATTGCCATAGCCATAGTCATAGCCATAGCCATAGATATAGGTATAGCCATACACATAGACATAGAAATAGACATAGACATAGACATAGATATAGACATAGACATAGCCATAGCCATAGACATGGTCATAGCCATAGGCATTGCCTTAGACATAGATATAGCCATACACATAGACATAGACATAGCAATAACCAAACCCATAGCCATATCCCTAGACATAGCCATAGCCAGACCAATTGCCATAGCCATAGCCAAAGACATAGACATAGCCATTGCCATAGACTTAGACTTAGCCATAGACGAAGACATAGCCATAGCCATAGCCATAGCCATAGCAATTGCTATAGCAATAGACAAAGACAGACATAACCAGCCATAGCCATACCCATAGACATAGCCATAGCCATAGCCATAGCCATACGCATAGCCATAGCCATAGCCATCGCCATAACCATAGCCATAACCATAGACAATGTTATAGATATAGCCATAGCCATTGTCATAGACATAAGCATAGCCATAGCCATAGACATAAACATGAACATAGCCATAGCCATAGCCATAACCATAGCCATAGCCATAGACATAGACATAGCCATAGCCATTGACATAGCCATAGCCATAGGCTTAGACATAGCCATAGCCATAGGCTTAGACATAGCCATAGCCATAGCCATAGACATGGCCATAGCCATAGCCATAGCCATAGCCATAGATGACGCCATGGCCATAGCCGTGGCCCTAGCCATAGCCGTAGCCATAGCCATAGCCGAAGCCGTAGACATAGAAATAGCATTAGCCATAGACATAGCCATAGCGATAGCCATAACCATAGCCATGGTAGATATAGACATAGCCATAGCCATAGACATAGCCATAGCCATACCCATAAACATAGCCCTAGCCATAGCTATAGCCATAGACATATCCAGAGCCATAGCCATAGCCATATATATAGACATAGCCATAGAGACATAGACATAGCCATAGACATAGACATATATATATCCATAGCTATAGATATAGACATAGCCATAGACATATCCATAGCCATTGACATAGCCATAGACATAGCCATAGATATAGACATAGCCATAGCCATAGCCATATCCATAGACAGAGACATAGCCATAGATAGAGACATAGCTTTAGCCATAGCCAAACACTAAAGCATAGCCATATAAATACACATAGACATAGCCATAGCCAAAGCCTTAGACATGGCCATAGCCATAGCAATAGACGTAGCCAGAGCCGTAGCCGTAGCCGTAGCCATAGCTATAGCCGTAGCCAAGGACATAGCCCTAGCTGTAGCCGAAGCCATATTCATAGCCATAGCCGTAGCCGTAGCCTAACTGTAAAAATAGACATAGACATAGACATAGCCATAGCCAGAGACATAGACATAGACAAGGACATAGATATAGCCATAGCCATAGCCATAGCCAGGGTAGATATAGCCATAGCCATAGCTATAGCCTTAGACAGAGCCATAGCCATAGTCATAGCCAAAGCCATAGACATAGCCATAACCATAGACAGAGCCATAGCAATAGCAAGAGACAACTATAGCCATAGCCATAGCCATAGACATAAACAGACATAGACATAGACATACACATAGACTTAGCCCTAGCCATAGCCATAGACATGGATATAGATATAGCCATAGCCATAGACATAGCCATAGCCATAGCCATAGCCATAGCTATAGCCATAGACATAGATACAGACATAGCCATAGCCATATACATACACATAGCCATAGCCATAGCCGTTGACATAGACATAGACAATGCCATACCCATAGCCATAGCCCTAGACATAGCCATAGCCATAGCAATTGCCATAGCCATAGCCAAAAACAGACATAACCAGCCATAGCCATAGCCAGTGCCATAGCCATAGACATAGCCATAGCTATAACCATAGATATAGACATAGCCATAGACATAGATATACACCTAGCCATAGCCTTAGCCATGGTAGACATATATATAGCCATAGCCATAGCCAGACATAGACATAGCCATAGCCAGAGCCATAGACGATAACATAGACATAGACAGACATAAACATAGACTTTGCCATAGCCATAGACATAGCCATAGACATAGACATAGACATAGACAGACATAAACATAGACTTAGCCATAGCCATAGACATAGCCATAGTAAGCCATAGCCATAGCCAGAGACATAGCCATAGCCATAGCCATAAACATAGATATAGACATAGCCATTGCCATAGCAATGGTAGACATATACATAGACATAGCCATAGCTATATCCATAGCCATGCACATAGCCATAGCCATAGCCATTGCTATTGCCTCAGCCATAGCCATAGCCAAAGACATAGACATAGACATAGACATAGACAGACACAAGCATAGACTTAGCCATAGCCATAGCCATAGCCATAGACATAGCCATAGCCATAGCCATAGCCATAGACATAGCCAATGCCATAGCAATGGTAGACATATACATAGACATAGCCATAGCTATATCCAGAGCCATACACATAGCCATAGCCATAGCCATTGCCATTGCCACAGCCATAGCCATAGCCATAGCCATAGATATAGCCATAGACATAGCCAGAGATAAAGCCATAGCCAGAGAGGTTGCCATTGCTGTTGCCGAAGCCGTAGCCATAGACATAGACATGGTCATGGACATGTCCATGGGTATACACATAAACATATCCGTAGCCATAGCCATAGCCAGAAACATAGACATAGACATAACCATAGACATAGACATAGCCATAGCCATAGCCATAGACATAGACATAGACATAGCCATAGCTGAAGATATAGTCATAGACATAGCAATAGCCATAGCCATAAACAGAGCAATAGCCATAGCCATAGCCATAGCATCCCTAGCCATAGCCATAGACATAGACATAGCCATAGCCATAGCCTTAGACATAGCCATACACATAGACATAGACATAGCCATAGACATAGCCATAAATAGAGACAGAGCTATAGACATAGCCATAGCCATAGTCATAGATACACATAGCCAGAGCTATAGCCTTAGTCATAGCCATAGCCATAGCCATAGACATAGCTATAGACATAGACATAGCCATAGCCATAGCCAAAGACATACCCATAGCCATAGCCATAGCCAAAGCCATTGGCGTAGCCATAGCTGTAGCTTTAGATGTAGCCGTAGCCATAGCCATAGCCATAGCCATAGCCATAGCCATATGATGTAGCCGTAGCCGTAGCTGTAGCTGTAGCCATAGACAGAGCCATAGGCATAGCCATAGACATAGACAAAGTTCTAGATATAGCCATAGCCATAGCCATAGCCATAGCCATAGACAGAGCCATTGCCATAGCAATAGTCATAGCTGTAGCCAACGCCGTAGCCATACCTGTAGCCATAGACCTAGCCAGAGCCATAGCCGTAGCCGTAGACATAGACATAGCCACAGCCATAGACATAGACATAGACGTAGACATAGCCATGGTATACCTAGACATAGACATAGCAATAGCCATAGCCATAGACATTGCCATAGTCAGAAACATAGCCAAAGCCATAGCCATAGCCATAGACATACCCATAGACATAGCCATAGCAGTAACCATAGACATAGCCATAGACATAGACATAGCCATAGTCATAGCCATAGCCATAGACATCACCATAGCCATAGCCATTGTATACATAGCCATAGCCATAGCCATAGCCATAGCCATAGCCATAGCCATAGCCATAGCCATAGCCATAGCCTTAGACAATTGACATAAACATAGACATGGACATGGCCATGGCCATGGCTATATACATAGACATAGCCATAGCCATAGACATAGACATAGCCATAGCCATAACCATAGACCAACATAGACATAGACATAGATATAGCCATAGCCATAGGCATAATTGAAGACATAGACATAGCCATAGCAATAGATAGAGCCATTGCCATAGCCATAGCCATGGCCATAGCCATAGACATAGACTTAGCAATGGACATAACCATAGCCATAGCCATAGCATCCATAGCCATAGCCATAGCAATAGATATAGACATAGACATAGACATAGCCGTAGCAAGAGCCCTAGCCATAGACATAGACCTAGCAATAAACATATCCATAGCCATAGCATCCATAACCATAGCCAAAGCAATATATATAGACATAGACATAGACATAGACATAGCCAGAGCCATAGATATATACAGAGCCATAGCCTTAGCCATAGCCATAAACATATCCATAGCCATAGCCATAGACAGACATAGACAAACACATAGAAATAGCCATAGCCATAGACATAGCAATAGCCATAGCCATAGCCACAGACATAGCCATAGCCATAGACATAGACATACCCATAGCCATAGCCATAGCCATATACATAGCCATAGCCATAGCCCTAGCCATAGACATTGACATTGACAGAGCCATAGCCATAGCCAATGCCATAGCCATAGCCATTGACATAGCCATAGAAATTGCCATAGCCATAGTCATAGCCATAGCCATAGATATAGCCATAGCCATAACAATAGACATAGATATAGCCATAGCCATAGACATAGACAGACATAGACATAGCTATAGCCATAGTCATAGCCATAGCCATAGACATAGACATAGACATAGAAATAGATATAGACATAGACATAGCCATAGCCATAACCATAGACATGGTTATAGCCATAGGCATAGCCATAGACGTAGCCATAGCCGTAGTTGTAGCCATACACATAGACATAGCCATAGCCATACCAATAGCCATAGCAATACCCATACCCATAGCCCTAGACATAGCCAAAGCCATAGCAATTGCAATAGCCACAGCCAAAGACATAGACATAACCAGCCATAGCCATAGCCGGAGCCATAGCCATTGAGCTTTTGAACCTTCGACCTTTCAAGTTTTAGAGCTTTCGAGCTTTTGAGCTTTCGAGCTTTCAAGCCTTAGAGCTTCCGACCTTCTGAGCTTTTGGGCTTTCGATCTTTCGATCTTTCAAGCTTCGTGCTTTCGAGCTTACGAGTTCCCGAGCTTTCAAGCTTTTAAGCCTTAAAGCTTTCGAGCTTTCGAGCTTCTAAACTTTTGAACTTTTGAACTTTTAAGCTTTTTAGGTTTCAAGCTTTTGCGCTTTAGAGCTTCCGAGCTTTGAAGCTTTCGAGCTTTCGAGCTTTCAAGCTTTAGAGCTTTTGAGCTTTCGAGCTTTCAAGCTTAAGAGCTTTCGACCTATTGAGCTTTCGATCTTTCGATCTCTCAATCTTTCAAGCTTTTGAGCTAACGAGCTTCTGATCTTTTGAGCGTTCGAGCTTTTAAGCTTTGGAGCTTTCAAGCTTTCAGGCTTTCGAGCTTTTGAGATTTAAAGCTTCCAAGCTTTTAAGCTTTTGAGCTTTCAATCTTTCAAGCTTTTAAGCTTTCGAGCTTTTGAATTATCATACTTTTAAGCTTTCGAGCTTTCAAGCTTTCAAGCTTTTAAGCTTTCGAGCTTTCAAGCTTTCAAACTTTTGAGCCTTTGAGCCTTCAAGCTTTTGAGCTTTCCAGCTTTTGAGCTTTCGAGCTTTCAAGCTTCAGAGCTCTTGAGCCTTAAAGCTTCCAAGCTTCGGAGCTTTCGATCTTTTGAGCTTTCAAGCTTTTGAGCTTTCAAGCTTTCAAGCTTTCTAGCTATCGAGCTTTCAAGCTTCCAAGCTTTCAAGCTTTTGAGCTTTCGAGCTTTCAAGCTTTGAAGCTTCTGAGCTTTCGAGCTTTCAAGCTTTTGAGCTTTTGATTTTTCGAACTTTGGAGCTTCCAAGCTTTCAAGCTTTCGATCTTACGAGCTTTCAATCTTTTGAGCTTTCGAGCTTTCCAAACTTTTAAGATTCCGAGCTTTCGAGCTTTTGAGCTTTTAAGCTTTCGAGCTTTCGAGCTTTTAAGCATTTAAGCTTTTGAGCTTTCAAGCTTTCAGGCTTTTAAGCTTCCGAGCTTCCGAGCTTTCAAGCTTTTAAGCTTTCGAGCTTTCAAGCTTTCAAGGTTTTGAGCTTTCGAGCTCTCAAGCTTTTGAGCTTCCGAGCTTTCTAGCTTTCGAGCTTTAAACTTTTGAGCCTTCAAGCTTTTGAGCTTTCCAGCTTTTGAGCTTTCCAGCTTTTGAGCTTTCGAGCTTTCAAGCTTCAGAGCTTTTGAGCCTTAAAGCTTCCAAGCTTTGGAGCTTTCGATGTTTTGAGCTTTCAAGCTTTTGAGCTTTTAAGCTTTCAAGCTTTCTAGCTATGGAGCTTTCGAGCTTCCAAGCTTTCAAGCTTTCGAACTTTCGAGCTTTCAAGCTTTTAAGCTTCTGAGCTTTCGAGCTTTCAAGCTTTTGAGCTTTTGATTTTTTGAACTTTGGAGCTTCCAAGCTTTCAAGCTTTCGAGCTTACGAGCTTTCAATCTTTTGAGCTTTCGAGCTTTCCAAGCTTTTAAGATTCCGAGCTTTCGAGCTTTTGAGCTTTTAAGCTTTCAAGCTTTCGAGCTTTTAAGCTTTTAAGCTTTTGAGCTTTCAAGCTTTCAAGCTTTTAAGCTTCCAAGCTTCCAACTTTCAAGCTTTTAAGCTTTCGAGCTTTCAAGCTTTCAAGGTTTTGAGCTTTCGAGCTCTCAAGCTTTTGAGCTTCCGAGCTTTCTAGCTTTCAAGCTTTAGAGCTTTTGAGCTTTCAAGCTTTTGGGCTTTCAAGCTTTCGAGCTTTCGAGCTTTCGAACTTTCAAGCTTTAGAGCTTTTGACCTTTCAAGCTTTAGAGCTTTCGAGCTTTCGAGCTTTCAAGCTTTAGAGCTTTCAAGCTTTAGAATTTTTGAGCTTTCGAGCTTTCAAGCTTTAGAGATTTTGAGCCTTGGAGCTTTCGAGCTTTCGAGGTTTCGAACTTAGGATCTTCCAAACTTTTGAGGTTTCGAGCTTTGGAGCTTTTGAGCTTTAGAGCTTTCAAGCTTTTGAGCTTTAGAGCTTTGGAGATTTCTAGCTTTCTAGCTTTTAAGCTTTTGAGCTTTCGAGCTTTCAAGCTTTTAGGCTTTTGAGTTTTCGACCTTTTAAGCTTTCAAGCTTTTGAGCTTTCGAGTTTTCAAGCTTTTAAACTTTTGAGCTTTTGATATTCCAAGCTTTTAAGCTTTCAAGCTTGCGAGCTTTCAAGCTTTTCAGCTTTTGAGCTTTCAAGCTTTTGAACTTTTAAGCTTTCGAGCTTTCAAGCTTTTAAGCTCTCGAGATTTCGAGCTTTCAAGCTTTTAAGCTTTCGAGCTTTCGAGCATACAAGCTTTCGAGCTTTCGAGTTTTCAAGTTCTAGAGCTTTCTAGCTCTAGAGCTTTCGAGCTTTCGAGTTTTACAGCTTCCGAACTTTCAAGCTTTTAAGCTTTAGAGCTTTAGAGCTTGCAAGCCTTTGAGCTTTTGAGCTTCGGAGCTTTCAAGCTTTCGACCTTTCGAGCTATAAAGCTTTAGAGCTTTAGAATTTTCAAGCTTTCGAGCTTTTAGGCTTCAGAGCTTTCAAGCTTTCAAGCTTTAGAGCTTTTGAACTTTAGAGTTTTCAAGCTTTATAGCCTTCAAGCTTTAGAATTTTTGAACTTTTGAGCTTTCGAGCTTCCGAGCTTTGAGGTTTAGAGCTTTCAAGCTTTTGAGCTTTCGAACTTTCGAGCCTTTGAGCTTTAAAGCTCTTAGGCTTTTGAGCTTTCAAGCTTTTAGGCTTTTGAGCTTCCGGGCTTCCAAACTTTTAAGTTTTCGAGCTTTTGAGCTTTCAAGATTTTAAGCTTTTGAGCTTTTGAGATTTCAAGCTTTTAAGCTTCCAAGCTTTAGAGCTTTCAAGCTTTTAAGCTTTCGAGCTTTCGAGCTTTCGAGCTTGCGAGCTTTCAAGCTGGTAAGCTTTAAAGCTTTCAACCTTTTAAGCTTTCAAGTTTTCAAGCTTTCAAGCTTTTAATCTTTTGAGCTTTCAAGCTTTCGAGCTTTCAAGCTTTTGAGCTTACGAGCTTTTGAGCTTTCAAGCTTTTGAGCTTTCAAGCTTTCGAGCTTTCAAGCTTTAGAGCTTTCGAGCTTTCAAGCTTTGGAGCTTTCAAGCTTTTGACTTTTCGAGCTTTTGAGCTTTCAAGCTTTCAAGCTTTAGAGCTTTCGAGCTTTAGAGCTTTCGAACTTTCAAGCTTTAGAGCTTTCGAGCTTTTAAGCTTTAGAGCTTTTGAGCTTTAGAGCTTTCAAGCTGTAGAGCTTTCAAGCTTTAGAATTTTTGTGCTTTTGAGTTTTCAAGCTTTAGAGCTCTCGAGCTTTCAAGCTTTAGAGCTTTCGAGCATTAGAACTTTCAAGCTTTTGAGCTTTGGAGCTATGGAGCTTTCAAGCTTTTGAGCTTTCGAGCTTTTGATCTTTCGAGCTTTAGAGCTTTCAAACTTTTTAGCTTTCGAGCTTTGGAGCTTTCAAGATTTGGAGCTTTCGAGCTTTGAAGCTTCCAAGCTTTTGAGCTTTCATGTTTTGGAGCTTTTGAGCTTTAGAACTTTCGACCTTTGGAGCTTTCATGATTCAGAGCTTTCAAGCTTTCGAGCTTTCAAGCTTTCGAGCTTTTTAGCTTTTAAGCTTTCAAGTTTTTGAGTTTTCAAGCTTTCAAGATTTTGAGCTTTCAAGCTATCAAGCTTTTAAGCTTTTGAGGTTTGAAGATTCAAGCTTTTGAGCTTTCAACTTTTGGAGCTTCCAAGCTTTAGAGCTTTCGTGCTTACGAGCTTTCAAGCTTTCAAGCTGTTAAGCTTTCAATCTTTCAAGATTTTAAGCTTTCAACCTTTCGAGCTTTCAAACTTCTTATCTTTTGAGCTTTCGAGCTTTCGAGCTTTGAAGCTTTTTAGCTTTCGAGCTTTCAAGTTTTTACGCTTTCAAGCTTTCGAGCTTTCAAACTTTCGAGCTTTCAATTTTTTGAGCTTCCAAGCTTTCAAGCTTTCGAGATTCCAAGCTCCAGAGCTTTCGAACTTTAGAGCTTTCGAGCTTTCGAGCTTTCAAGCTTTCGACTTTTCGAGCTTTTGAGATTCAAGCTTTAGAGCTTTCAAGCTTTCAAGCTTTAGCACTTTCGAGCTTTCAAGCTTTAGAGCTTTTGAGCTTCAGATCTTTCAAGCTTTAGAGCTTTCAAGCCTTAGAATTTTTTAGCTTCGAGCTTTGAAGCTTCAGAGCTTTCGAGCTTTCGTGCTTCCGAGCTTTCGAGCTTTAGAGCTTTCAAGCTTTTGAGCCTTCGAGCTTCCAAGCTTTAGAGCTTTCATGCTTTTTAGCTTTAGAGCTTTGGAGCTTTCAAGCTTTTGAGCTTTCGAGCTTTGGAGCTTTCAAGCTTTTGAGCTTTCAAGTTTTGTAGCTTCCATGCCTTGGAACTTTCGATCTTTGGAGCTTTCATGCTTTGGAGATTTCAAGCTTTAGAGCTTTCTAGCTTTAGAGCTTTCAACCTTTCGAGCTTATGAGCTTTCAAGCTTTTGAGCTTTCGAGCTCCAGAGCTTTCAAGCTTTCGAGCTTTCAAGCTTTCAAGCTTTCGAGCTTTCAAGCTTTATAGCTTTCGAGCTTCAGAGCTTTCAAGCTTTGGAGCTTCCAAGCTTTCGCCTTTTCGAGCTTTTGAGCTATGAGCTTTCAAGCTTCAGATCTTTTGAGCTTTCGAGCTTTCAATCTTTAGAGCTTTCGAGCTTCCAACCTTTAGAGATTTTGAGCTTTAGAGCTTTCAAGCTGTAGAGCTTTCAAGCCTTAGAATTTTTTAGCTTTCTGAGCTTTCTAGCTTTAGAGCTTTCTGGCTTCAGGGCTTTCAAGCTCTTGTGCTTCAAAACTTTGGAGATTTCAAGCTTTTGATATTTCGAGCTTTTGATATTTCGAGCTTTTGAGCTTTGGAGCTTTGGAGCTTTCAATCTTCCGAGCTTTCGAGGTTTAGACCTTTCAAGGTTTCGAGCTTTCCAGCTTTGTAGCTTTCAAGTTTTCCAACTTCCTAGCTTTTGAGCTTTCAAGCTTTCGAGCTTTCATGCTTTGGAGCTGAATTTCAATCTTTCGAGCTTTCGAGCTTTTGAGCTTTTAAGCTTTCGAGCTTTATAGCTTTGGAGCTTTCAAGCTTTCGAGTTTCCAAGCTTTCGAGCTTTCGAACTTTTGAGCTTTCGAACTTTCAAGTTTTCAAGCTTTTGAGCTTTTTAGCTTTTAAGCTTTTGAGCTTTCGAGCTTTCGAGCTTTAAAGCTTTGGACCTTTCGAGCTTTTGAGTTTTCAAGCTTTCGAGCTTTCGAGCTTTCAAGCTTTTGAGCTTTCAAGTTTCGGAGCTCCGAGCTTTAGAGCTTTCGAGCTTTCGAGCTTTCAAGCTGGTAAGCTTTCAAGCTTTCAAGCTTTCAAGCTTTCTAGCTTTCAAGCTTTTAATCTTTTGAGCTTTTGAGCGTTCGAGCTTTCAAGCTTTTAAGCTTTCGAGCTTTCTAGCTTTTAAGCTTTTAAGCTTTTGAGCTTTTGAGCTTTCAAGCTTCCGAGCTTCCGAACTTTCAAGCTTTAGAGCTTTCGAGCTTTAGAGCTTTCAAGTTTTGGAGCTTTCAAGCTTTTGACTTTTCAAGCTTTTGAGCTTTCGAGCTTTCAAGCTTTTGAGCTTTCAAGTTTTAGAGCTTTTGAACTTTTAAGCTTTAGAGCTTTTGAGCTTTAGAGCTTTCAAGCTTTAGAGCTTTCAGGCTTTCAAGCTTTTAAGCTTTTAACCTTTCGAGCTTTCAGGCTTTTAATCTTTTGAGCTTGCGAGCTTTTGAGCTTTCAAGCTTTTTAGCTCTCAAGCTCTCAAGCTTTCAAGCTTTTACGCTTTCAAGCTCTCGAGCTTTCAAACTTTTGAGTTTTCAAGCTTTCAAGCTTTCGAGCTTCCAAGCTTTAGAGCTTACAAGCTTTAGAGCTTTCAAGGCTTAGAATTTTGTAGCTTTCGAGCTTTGAAGCTTTAGAGCTTTCGAGCTTTAGAGCTTTCAAGCTTTTGAGCTTTCAAGCTTTTGACCTTTCGAGCTCCAGAGCTTTCAAGCTTTCAAGCTTTCAAGCTTTCGAGCTTTCAAGCTTTCAAGCTTTCAAGCTTTTGAGCTTTCGAGCTTTCAAGCCTTAGAGCTTTCGAGCTTTAGAGCTTTCAAGCTTTTGAGCTTCCAAGCTTTCGCCTTTTCGAGCTTTTGAGCTTTCAAGCTTCAGAGCTTTCAAGCTTTAGAGCTTTAGAGCTTTTGAGCTTTAGAGCTTTCAAGCTCTAGAGCTTTCAACCTTTAGAATTTTTGAGCCTTCTGAGCTTTCTAGCTTTAGAGCTTTGAGCTTTAGAGCTTTAAAGCTTAAGAGCTTTCAAGGTTTGGAGCTTTCAAACTTAACAGCTTTCAAGCTTTTGAGCTTTAGAGCTTTTGAGCTTTCGAGCTTTGGAGCTTTCAATCTTTCGAGCTTTCGAGGTTTGGAACTTTCAAGCTTCCAAGCTTTATAGCTTTCGAGCTATCGAACTTTTGAGCTTTTGAACTTTCGAGCTTTCAAGTTTTTGAGCTTTTTAGCTTCCAGTCTTTCAAGCTTTCAAGCTTTCGAGCTTTCAAGCTTTGGAGCTTTCGAGCTTTCAGCGTCAAGCTTTCAATCTTTCGAGCTTTGGAGCTTTCAAGTTTTTGAGCTTTTATGCTTTCGAGCTTTCTAGCTTTGGAGATTTCAAGCTTTTGAGCTTTCAAGTTTTGGAGCTTCCAAGCTTCAAAGCTTTCGAGCTTGCGAGCTTTCAAGCTGGTAAGTTTTCAAGCTTTCAAGCTTTTAAGCTTTCAAGCTTTCGAGCTTCCAAGCTTTTAATTTTTAGAGCTTTCGAGCTTTCGAGCTTTCAAGCTTTTAGGCTTTTGAGCTTTCGGGCTTTCAAGCTTTTAAGCTTTCGAGCTTTCAAGATTTTAAGCTTTTGAGCTTTTGAGATTTCAAGCTTTTAAGCTTCCAAGCTTTAGAGCTTTCAAGCTTTTAAGCTTTCGAGCTTTCGAGCTTTCAAGCTTTAAAGCTTTTGAGCTTGCGAGCTTTTAAGCTGGTAAGCTTTAAGGCTTTCAACCTTTTAAGCTTTCAAGTTTTCAAGCTTTCAAGCTTTTAATCTTTTGAGCTTTCAAGCTTTTGAGCTTTCAAGCTTTTGAGCTTTCGAGATTTGGAGCTTTCAAGCTTTCAAGCTTTCGAGCTTTCGAGCTTTCAATCTTTTGAGCTTTCGGGCTTTCGAGCTTTAAAGCTTAGGAGCTTTCAAGCTTTTGACTTTTTGAGCTTTTGAGCTTTCAAGCTTTCAAGCTTTAGAGCTTTCGAGCTTCCGAGCTCTCAAGCTTTAGAGCTTTTGAGCTCTCAAGCTTTAGAGCTTTCGAGCTTTTAAGCTTTAGAGCTTTTGAGCTTTAGAGCTTCCAAGCTGTAGAGATTTCAAGCTTTAGAATTTTTGTGCTTTTGAGTTTTCAAGCTTTAGAGCTCTCGAGCTTTCGAGCTTTAGAGCTTTCGAGCATTAGAACTTTCAAGCTATTGAGCTTTCGAGCTTTTGAGCTTTCGAGCTTTAGAGCTTTCAAACTTTTTAGCTTTCGAGCTTTGGAGCTTTCAAGATTTGGAGCTTTCGAGCTTTGAAGCTTCCGAGCTTTTGAGCTTTCATGTTTTGGAGCTTTTAAGCTTTAGAACTTTCGACCTTTGGAGTTTTCATGATTCAGGCTTTCGAGCTTTTTAGCTTTTAAGCTTTCAAGTTTTTGAGTTTTCAAGCTTTCAAGATTTTGAGCTTTCGAGCTATCAAGCTTTTAAGCTTTTGAGCTTTGAAGATTCAAGCTTTTGAGCTTTCAACTTTTGGAGCTTCCAAGCTTAGAGCTTTCGTGCTTGCGAGCTTTCAAGCTGTTAAGCTTTCAAGCTTTCAAGCTTTTAAGCTTTCAACCTTTCGAGCTTTCAAACTTTTTATTTTTTGAGCTTTTGAGCTTTCGAGCTTTCAAGCTTTTTAGCTATCAAGCTTTCGAGCTTTGGAGCTTTCAAGCTTTTGAGCTTTTAAGTTTCGGAGCTCCGAGCTTTAGAGCTTTTGAGCTTGCGAGCTTTCAAGCTGGGAAGCTTTCAAGCTTTTAAGCTTTCAAGCTTTCTAGCTTTCAAGCTTTTAATCTTTTGAGCTTTTGAGCGTTCGAGCTTTTGAGCTTTCAAGCTTCCGAGCTTCCGAACTTTCAAGCTTTAGAGCTTTCGAGCTTTAGAGCTTTCAAGTTTTGGAGCTTTCATGCTTTTGACTTTTCGAGCTTTTGAGCTTTCGAGCTTTCAAGCTTTAGAGCTTTTGAGCTTTCAAGTTTTAGAGCTTTTGAACTTTTAAGCTTTAGAGCTTTTGAGCTTTAGAGCTTTCAAGCTGTAGAGCTTTCAAGCTTTCAAGCTTTTAAGCTTTCAACCTTTCGAGCTTTCAGGCTTTTAATCTTTTGAGCTTGCGAGCTTTCGAGCTTTCAAGCTTTTTAGCTTTCAAGCTTTCAAGCTTTCAAGCTTTTACGCTTTCAAGCTCTCGAGCTTTCAAACTTTTGAGTTTTCAAGCTTTCAAGCTTTCGAGCTTCCAAGCTTTAGAGCTTTCAAGCTTTAGAGCTTTCAAGGCTTAGAATTTTGTAGCTTTCGAGCTTTGAAGCTTTAGAGCTTTCGAGCTTTCGAGCTTTAGAGCTTTCGAACTTTAGAGCTTTCGAGCTTTAGAGCTTTCAAGCTTTTGAGCTTTCAAGCTTTTGAGCTTTCGAGCTCCAGAGCTTTCAAGCTTTAGAGCTTTCGAGCTTTCGAGCTTTCAAGCTTTATTTCAAGCTTTAGAATTTTTGAGCTTTCGAGCTTTCAAGCTTTAGAGATTTTGAGCCTTGGAGCTTTCGAGCTTTCGAGGTTTCGAACTTAGGATCTTCCAAACTTTTGAGGTTTCGAGCTTTGGAGCTTTTGAGCTTTAGAGCTTTCAAGCTTTTGAGCTTTAGAGCTTTGGAGATTTCTAGCTTTCTAGCTTTTAAGCTTTTGAGCTTTCGAGCTTTCAAGCTTTTAGGCTTTTGAGTTTTCGACCTTTTAAGCTTTCAAGCTTTTGAGCTTTCGAGTTTTCAAGCTTTTAAACTTTTGAGCTTTTGATATTCCAAGCTTTTAAGCTTTCAAGCTTGCGAGCTTTCAAGCTTTTCAGCTTTCGAGCTTTCAAGCTTTTGAACTTTTAAGCTTTCGAGCTTTCAAGCTTTTAAGCTCTCGAGATTTCGAGCTTTCAAGCTTTTAAGCTTTCGAGCTTTCGAGCATACAAGCTTTCGAGCTTTCGAGTTTTCAAGTTCTAGAGCTTTCTAGCTCTAGAGCTTTCGAGCTTTCGAGTTTTACAGCTTCCGAACTTTCAAGCTTTTAAGCTTTAGAGCTTTAGAGCTTGCAAGCCTTTGAGCTTTTGAGCTTCGGAGCTTTCAAGCTTTCGACCTTTCGAGCTATAAAACTTTAGAGCTTTAGAATTTTCAAGCTTTCGAGCTTTTAGGCTTCAGAGCTTTCAAGCTTTCAAGCTTTAGAGCTTTTGAACTTTAGAGTTTTCAAGCTTTATAGCCTTCAAGCTTTAGAATTTTTGAACTTTTGAGCTTTCGAGCTTCCGAGCTTTGAGGTTTAGAGCTTTCAAGCTTTTGAGCTTTCGAACTTTCGAGCCTTTGAGCTTTAAAGCTCTTAGGCTTTTGAGCTTTCAAGCTTTTAGGCTTTTGAGCTTCCGGGCTTCCAAACTTTTAAGTTTTCGAGCTTTTGAGCTTTCAAGATTTTAAGCTTTTGAGCTTTTGAGATTTCAAGCTTTTAAGCTTCCAAGCTTTAGAGCTTTCAAGCTTTTAAGCTTTCGAGCTTTCGAGCTTTCAAGCTTGCGAGCTTTCAAGCTGGTAAGCTTTAAAGCTTTCAACCTTTTAAGCTTTCAAGTTTTCAAGCTTTCAAGCTTTTAATCTTTTGAGCTTTCAAGCTTTCGAGCTTTCAAGCTTTTGAGCTTACGAGCTTTCGAGCTTTCAAGCTTTTGAGCTTTCGAGCTTTCAAGCTTTTACGCTTTCAAGCTCTCGAGCTTTCAAACTTTTGAGTTTTCAAGCTTTCAAGCTTTCGAGCTTCCAAGCTTTAGAGCTTTCAAGCTTTAGAGCTTTCAAGGCTTAGAATTTTGTAGCTTTCGAGCTTTGAAGCTTTAGAGCTTTCGAGCTTTCGAGCTTTAGAGCTTTCGAACTTTAGAGCTTTCGAGCTTTAGAGCTTTCAAGCTTTTGAGCTTTCAAGCTTTTGAGCTTTCGAGCTCCAGAGCTTTCAAGCTTTCGAGCTTTCAAGCTTTATTTCAAGCTTTAGAATTTTTGAGCTTTCGAGCTTTCAAGCTTTAGAGATTTTGAGCCTTGGAGCTTTCGAGCTTTCGAGGTTTCGAACTTAGGATCTTCCAAACTTTTGAGGTTTCGAGCTTTGGAGCTTTTGAGCTTTAGAGCTTTCAAGCTTTTGAGCTTTAGAGCTTTGGAGATTTCTAGCTTTCTAGCTTTTAAGCTTTTGAGCTTTCGAGCTTTCAAGCTTTTAGGCTTTTGAGTTTTCGACCTTTTAAGCTTTCAAGCTTTTGAGCTTTCGAGTTTTCAAGCTTTTAAACTTTTGAGCTTTTGATATTCCAAGCTTTTAAGCTTTCAAGCTTGCGAGCTTTCAAGCTTTTCAGCTTTCGAGCTTTCAAGCTTTTGAACTTTTAAGCTTTCGAGCTTTCAAGCTTTTAAGCTCTCGAGATTTCGAGCTTTCAAGCTTTTAAGCTTTCGAGCTTTCGAGCATACAAGCTTTCGAGCTTTCGAGTTTTCAAGTTCTAGAGCTTTCTAGCTCTAGAGCTTTCGAGCTTTCGAGTTTTACAGCTTCCAAACTTTCAAGCTTTTAAGCTTTAGAGCTTTAGAGCTTGCAAGCCTTTGAGCTTTTGAGCTTCGGAGCTTTCAAGCTTTCGACCTTTCGAGCTATAAAGCTTTAGAGCTTTAGAATTTTCAAGCTTTCGAGCTTTTAGGCTTCAGAGCTTTCAAGCTTTCAAGCTTTAGAGCTTTTGAACTTTAGAGTTTTCAAGCTTTATAGCCTTCAAGCTTTAGAATTTTTGAACTTTTGAGCTTTCGAGCTTCCGAGCTTTGAGGTTTAGAGCTTTCAAGCTTTTGAGCTTTCGAACTTTCGAGCCTTTGAGCTTTGAAGCTCTTAGGCTTTTGAGCTTTCAAGCTTTTAGGCTTTTGAGCTTCCGGGCTTCCAAACTTTTAAGTTTTCGAGCTTTTGAGCTTTCAAGATTTTAAGCTTTTGAGCTTTTGAGATTTCAAGCTTTTAAGCTTCCAAGCTTTAGAGCTTTCAAGCTTTTAAGCTTTCGAGCTTTCGAGCTTTCGAGCTTGCGAGCTTTCAAGCTGGTAAGCTTTAAAGCTTTCAACCTTTTAAGCTTTCAAGTTTTCAAGCTTTCAAGCTTTTAATCTTTTGAGCTTTCAAGCTTTCGAGCTTTCAAGCTTTTGAGCTTACGAGCTTTCGAGCTTTCAAGCTTTTGAGCTTTCGAGCTTTCGAGCTTTCAAGCTTTAGAGCTTTCGAGCTTTCAAGCTTTGGAGCTTTCAAGCTTTTGACTTTTCGAGCTTTTGAGCTTTCAAGCTTTCAAGCTTTAGAGCTTTCGAGCTTTAGAGCTTTCGAACTTTCAAGCTTTAGAGCTTTCGAGCTTTTAAGCTTTAGAGCTTTTGAGCTTTAGAGCTTTCAAGCTGTAGAGCTTTCAAGCTTTAGAATTTTTGTGCTTTTGAGTTTTCAAGCTTTAGAGCTCTCGAGCTTTCAAGCTTTAGAGCTTTCGAGCATTAGAACTTTCAAGCTTTTGAGCTTTGGAGCTATGGAGCTTTCAAGCTTTTGAGCTTTCGAGCTTTTGATCTTTCAAGCTTTAGAGCTTTCAAACTTTTTAGCTTTCGAGCTTTGGAGCTTTCAAGATTTGGAGCTTTCGAGCTTTGAAGCTTCCAAGCTTTTGAGCTTTCATGTTTTGGAGCTTTTGAGCTTTAGAACTTTCGACCTTTGGAGCTTTCATGATTCAGAGCTTTCAAGCTTTCGAGCTTTTTAGCTTTTAAGCTTTCAAGTTTTTGAGTGTTCAAGCTTTCAAGATTTTGAGCTTTCAAGCTATCAAGCTTTTAAGCTTTTGAGGTTTGAAGATTCAAGCTTTTGAGCTTTCAACTTTTGGAGCTTCCAAGCTTTAGAGCTTTCGTGCTTACGAGCTTTCAAGCTTTCAAGCTGTTAAGCTTTCAATCTTTCAAGCTTTTAAGCTTTAAACCTTTCGAGCTTTCAAATTTCTTATCTTTTGAGCTTTCGAGCTTTCGAGCTTTGAAGCTTTTTAGCTTTCGAGCTTTCGAGCTTTCAAGTTTTTACGCTTTCAAGCTTTCGAGCTTTCAAACTTTCGAGCTTTCAATTTTTTGAGCTTCCAAGCTTTCAAGCTTTCGAGATTCCAAGCTCCAGAGCTTTCGAACTTTAGAGCTTTCGAGCTTTCGAGCTTTCAAGCTTTCGACTTTTCGAGCTTTTGAGATTCAAGCTTTAGAGCTTTCAAGCTTTCAAGCTTTAGCACTTTCGAGCTTTCAAGCTTTAGAGCTTTTGAGCTTCAGATCTTTCAAGCTTTAGAGCTTTCAAGCCTTAGAATTTTTTAGCTTCGAGCTTTGAAGCTTCAGAGCTTTCGAGCTTTCGTGCTTCCGAGCTTTCGAGCTTTAGAGCTTTCAAGCTTTTGAGCCTTCGAGCTTCCAAGCTTTAGAGCTTTCATGCTTTTTAGCTTTAGAGCTTTGGAGCTTTCAAGCTTTTGAGCTTTCGAGCTTTGGAGCTTTCAAGCTTTTGAGCTTTCAAGTTTTGTAGCTTCCATGCCTTGGAACTTTCGATCTTTGGAGCTTTCATGCTTTGGAGATTTCAAGCTTTAGAGCTTTCTAGCTTTAGAGCTTTCAACCTTTCGAGCTTATGAGCTTTCAAGCTTTTGAGCTTTCGAGCTCCAGAGCTTTCAAGCTTTCGAGCTTTCAAGCTTTCAAGCTTTCGAGCTTTCAAGCTTTATAGCTTTCGAGCTTCAGAGCTTTCAAGCTTTGGAGCTTCCAAGCTTTCGCCTTTTCCAGCTTTTGAGCTATGAGCTTTCAAGCTTCAGATCTTTTGAGCTTTCGAGCTTTCAATCTTTAGAGCTTTCGAGCTTCCAACCTTTAGAGATTTTGAGCTTTAGAGCTTTCAAGCTGTAGAGCTTTCAAGCTTTAGAATTTTTGAGCTTTCTGAGCTTTCTAGCTTTAGAGCTTTCTGGCTTCAGGGCTTTCAAGCTCTTGTGCTTCAAAACTTTGGAGATTTCAAGCTTTTGATATTTCGAGCTTTTGATATTTCGAGCTTTTGAGCTTTGGAGCTTTGGAGCTTTCAATCTTCCGAGCTTTCGAGGTTTAGACCTTTCAAGGTTTCGAGCTTTCCAGCTTTGTAGCTTTCAAGTTTTCCAACTTCCTAGCTTTTGAGCTTTCAAGCTTTCGAGCTTTCATGCTTTGGAGCTGAATTTCAATCTTTCGAGCTTTCGAACTTTTGAGCTTTTAAGCTTTCGAGCTTTATAGCTTTGGAGCTTTCAAGCTTTCGAGTTTCCAAGCTTTCGAGCTTTCGAACTTTTGAGCTTTCGAACTTTCAAGTTTTCAAGCTTTTGAGCTTTTTAGCTTTTAAGCTTTTGAGCTTTCGAGCTTTCGAGCTTTAAAGCTTTGGACCTTTCGAGCTTTTGAGTTTTCAAGCTTTCGAGCTTTGGAGCTTTCAAGCTTTTGAGCTCTAAAGTTTCGGAGCTCCGAGCTTTAGAGCTTTCGAGCTTTCGAGCTTTCAAGCTAGTAAGCTTTCAAGCTTTCAAGCTTTCAAGCTTTCTAGCTTTCAAGCCTTCAATCTTTTGAGCTTTTGAGCGTTCGAGCTTTCAAGCTTTTAAGCTTTCGAGCTTTCTAGCTTTTAAGCTTTTAAGCTTTTGAGCTTTTGAGCTTTCAAGCTTCCGAACTTTCAAGCTTTAGAGCTTTCGAGCTTTAGAGCTTTCAAGTTTTGGAGCTTTCAAGCTTTTGACTTTTCGAGCTTTTGAGCTTTCGAGCTTTCAAGCTTTTGAGCTTTCAAGTTTTAGAGCTTTTGAACTTTTAAGCTTTAGAGCTTTTGAGCTTTAGAGCTTTCAAGCTTTAGAGCTTTCAGGCTTTCAAGCTTTTAAGCTTTTAACCTTTCGAGCTTTCAGGCTTTTAATCTTTTGAGCTTGCGAGCTTTTGAGCTTTCAAGCTTTTTAGCTCTCAAGCTCTCAAGCTTTCAAGCTTTTACGCTTTCAAGCTCTCGAGCTTTCAAACTTTTGAGTTTTCAAGCTTTCAAGCTTTCGAGCTTCCAAGCTTTAGAGCTTACAAGCTTTAGAGCTTTCAAGGCTTAGAATTTTGTAGCTTTCGAGCTTTGAAGCTTTAGAGCTTTCGAGCTTTCGAGCTTTAGAGCTTTCGAACTTTAGAGCTTTCGAGCTTTAGAGCTTTCAAGCTTTTGAGCTTTCAAGCTTTTGACCTTTCGAGCTCCAGAGCTTTCAAGCTTTTGACCTTTCGAGCTCCAGAGCTTTCAAGCTTTCAAGCTTTCGAGCTTTCAAGCTTTCAAGCTTTCAAGCTTTTGAGCTTTCGAGCTTTCAAGCCTTAGAGCTTTCGAGCTTTAGAGCTTTCAAGCTTTTGAGCTTCCAAGCTTTCGCCTTTTCGAGCTTTTGAGCTTTCAAGCTTCAGAGCTTTCAAGCTTTAGAGCTTTAGAGCTTTTGAGCTTTAGAGCTTTCAAGCTCTAGAACTTTCAACCTTTAGAATTTTTGAGCCTTCTGAGCTTTCTAGCTTTAGAGCTTTGAGCTTTAGAGCTTTAAAGCTTTAGAGCTTTCAAGGTTTGGAGCTTTCAAACTTAACAGCTTTCAAGCTTTTGAGCTTTAGAGCTTTTGAGCTTTCGAGCTTTGGAGCTTTCAATCTTTCGAGCTTTCGAGGTTTGGAACTTTCAAGCTTCCAAGCTTTATAGCTTTCGAGCTATCGAACTTTTGAGCTTTTGAACTTTCGAGCTTTCAAGTTTTTGAGCTTTTTAGCTTCCAGTCTTTCAAGCTTTCAAGCTTTCGAGCTTTCAAGCTTTGGAGCTTTCGAGCTTTCAGCGTCAAGCTTTCAATCTTTCGAGCTTTGGAGCTTTCAAGTTTTCGAGCTTTTATGCTTTCGAGCTTTCTAGCTTTGGAGATTTCAAGCTTTTGAGCTTTCAAGTTTTGGAGCTTCCAAGCTTCAAAGCTTTCGAGCTTGCGAGCTTTCAAGCTGGTAAGTTTTCAAGCTTTCAAGCTTTTAAGCTTTCAAGCTTTCGAGCTTCCAAGCTTTTAATTTTTAGAGCTTTCGAGCTTTCGAGCTTTCAAGCTTTTAGGCTTTTGAGCTTTCGGGCTTTCAAGCTTTTAAGCTTTCGAGCTTTCAAGATTTTAAGCTTTTGAGCTTTTGAGATTTCAAGCTTTTAAGCTTCCAAGCTTTAGAGCTTTCAAGCTTTTAAGCTTTCGAGCTTTCGAGCTTTCAAGCTTTAAAGCTTTTGAGCTTGCGAGCTTTTAAGCTGGTAAGCTTTAAGGCTTTCAACCTTTTAAGCTTTCAAGTTTTCAAGCTTTCAAGCTTTTAATCTTTTGAGCTTTCAAGCTTTTGAGCTTTCAAGCTTTTGAGCTTTCGAGATTTGGAGCTTTCAAGCTTTCAAGCTTTCGAGCTTTCGAGCTTTCAATCTTTTGAGCTTTCGGGCTTTCGAGCTTTAAAGCTTAGGAGCTTTCAAGCTTTTGACTTTTTGAGCTTTTGAGCTTTCAAGCTTTCAAGCTTTAGAGCTTTCGAGCTTCCGAGCTCTCAAGCTTTAGAGCTTTTGAGCTCTCAAGCTTTAGAGCTTTCGAGCTTTTAAGCTTTAGAGCTTTTGAGCTTTAGAGCTTCCAAGCTGTAGAGATTTCAAGCTTTAGAATTTTTGTGCTTTTGAGTTTTCAAGCTTTAGAGCTCTTGAGCTTTCGAGCTTTAGAGCTTTCGAGCATTAGAACTTTCAAGCTATTGAGCTTTCGAGCTTTTGAGCTTTCGAGCTTTAGAGCTTTCAAACTTTTTAGCTTTCGAGCTTTGGAGCTTTCAAGATTTGGAGCTTTCGAGCTTTGAAGCTTCCGAGCTTTTGAGCTTTCATGTTTTGGAGCTTTTAAGCTTTAGAACTTTCGACCTTTGGAGTTTTCATGATTCAGGCTTTCGAGCTTTTTAGCTTTTAAGCTTTCAAGTTTTTGAGTTTTCAAGCTTTCAAGATTTTGAGCTTTCGAGCTATCAAGCTTTTAAGCTTTTGAGCTTTGAAGATTCAAGCTTTTGAGCTTTCAACTTTTGGAGCTTCCAAGCTTAGAGCTTTCGTGCTTGCGAGCTTTCAAGCTGTTAAGCTTTCAAGCTTTCAAGCTTTTAAGCTTTCAACCTTTCGAGCTTTCAAACTTTTTATTTTTTGAGCTTTTGAGCTTTCGAGCTTTCAAGCTTTTTAGCTATCAAGCTTTCGAGCTTTGGAGCTTTCAAGCTTTTGAGCTTTTAAGTTTTGGAGCTCCGAGCTTTAGAGCTTTTGAGCTTGCGAGCTTTCAAGCTGGGAAGCTTTCAAGCTTTTAAGCTTTCAAGCTTTCTAGCTTTCAAGCTTTTAATCTTTTGAGCTTTTGAGCGTTCGAGCTTTTGAGCTTTCAAGCTTCCGAGCTTCCGAACTTTCAAGCTTTAGAGCTTTCGAGCTTTAGAGCTTTCAAGTTTTGGAGCTTTCATGCTTTTGACTTTTCGAGCTTTTGAGCTTTCGAGCTTTCAAGCTTTAGAGCTTTTGAGCTTTCAAGTTTTAGAGCTTTTGAACTTTTAAGCTTTAGAGCTTTTGAGCTTTAGAGCTTTCAAGCTGTAGAGCTTTCAAGCTTTCAAGCTTTTAAGCTTTCAACCTTTCGAGCTTTCAGGCTTTTAATCTTTTGAGCTTGCGAGCTTTCGAGCTTTCAAGCTTTTTAGCTTTCAAGCTTTCAAGCTTTCAAGCTTTTACGCTTTCAAGCTCTCGAGCTTTCAAACTTTTGAGTTTTCAAGCTTTCAAGCTTTCGAGCTTCCAAGCTTTAGAGCTTTCAAGCTTTAGAGCTTTCAAGGCTTAGAATTTTGTAGCTTTCGAGCTTTGAAGCTTTAGAGCTTTCGAGCTTTAGAGCTTTCGAACTTTAGAGCTTTCAGGCTTTAGAGCTTTCAAGCTTTTGAGCTTTCAAGCTTTTGAGCTTTCGAGCTCCAGAGCTTTCAAGCTTTCAAGCTTTCGAGCTTTCAAGCTTTCGAGCTTTCAAGCTTTCAAGCTTTTGAGCTTTCGAGCTTTCAAGCCTTAGAGCTTTCGAGCTTTAGAGCTTTCAAGCTTTTGAGCTTCCAAGCTTTCGCCTTTTCGAGCTTTTGAGCTTTCAAGCTTTAGAGCTTTCAAGCTTTAGAGCTTTAGAGCTTTTGAGCTTTAGAGCTTTAGAGCTTTCAAGCTCTAAAGCTTTCAACCTTTAGAATTTTTGAGCTTTCTGAGCTTTCTAGCTTTAGAGCTTTCGAGCTTTAGAGCTTTAAAGCTTTAGAGCTTTCAAGGTTTGGAGCTTTCAAACTTAACAGCTTTCAAGCTTTCGAGCTTTCGAGCTTTTGAGCTTTCGAGCTTTAGAGCTTTCAAGCTTTCGAGCTTTCAAGCTTTAGCACTTTCGAGCTTTCAAGCTTTAGAGCTTCCGAGCTTTAGATCTTTCAAGATTTAGAGTTTTCAAGCCATAGAATTTTTTAGCTTCGAGCTTTGAAGCTTTAGAGCTTTCGAGCTTTCGTGTTTTCGAGCTTTCGAGCTTTAGAGCTTTCGAGCTTTAGAGCTTTCAAGCTTTTGAGCTTTCGAACTTTGGAGCTTTCAAGCTTTTGAGCCTTCGAGCTTTCAAGCTTTTGAGCCTTCGAGCTTTTGAGCTTTAGAGCTTTCATGCTTTTTAGCTTTTGAGCTTTGGAGCTTTCAAGCTTTTGAGCTTTCGAGCTTTGGAGCTTTCAAACTTTTGACCTTTCAAGTTTTGGAGCTTCCATGCCTTGGAACTTTCGATCTTTGGAGCTCTCATGCTTTAGAGATTTCAAGCTTTAGAGCTTTCTAGCTTTAGAGCTTTCAAGCTTTTGAGCTTATGAGCTTTCAAGATTTTGAGCTTTCGAGCTCCAGAGCTTTCAAGCTTTCGAGCTTTCAATCTTTCGAGCTTTCAAGCTTTCAAGCTTTTGAGCTTTCGAGCTTTCAAGCTTTAGAGCTTTAGAGCTTCAGAGCTTTCAAGCTGTGGAGCTTCCAAGCTTTTGCCTTTTCGAGCTTTTGAGCTATGAGCTTTCAAGCTTCAGAGCTTTTGAGCTTTCGAGCTTTCAATCTTTAGAGCTTTCGAGCTTTCAAGCTTTAGAGCTTTTGAGCTTTAGAGCTTTCAAGCTGTAGATCTTTCAAGCTTTAGAATTTTTGAGCTTTCTGAGCTTTCTAGCTTTAGAGCTTTCTGGCTTTAGAGCTTTCAAGCTTTTGAGCTGTAAAATTTTGGAGATTTCAAGCTTTTGATATTTCGAGCTTTTGATATTTCGAGCTTTTGAGCTTTCGAGCTTGGGAGCTTTCAATCTTCCGAGTTTTCGATGTTTAGAGCTTTCAAGGTTTCGAGCTTTCCAGCTTTGTAGCTTTCAAGCTTTCTTACTTCCTAGCTTTCGAGCTTTCAAGCTTTCTAGCTTTCAAGCTTTCAAGCTTTCAAGCTTTGGAGCTTTCAATCTTTCGAGCTTTCAAGCTTTCGAGCTTTGGAGCTTTTAAGCTTTCGAGCTTTTTAGCTTTTGAGCTTTCAAGTTTTCGAGTTTCCAAGCTTCTGAACTTTCGATCTTTCAAGTTTTCAAGCTTTCAAGCTTTGGACCTTTCGAGCTTTTGAGTTTTCAAGCTTTCGAGCTTTGGAGCTTTCAAGCTTTTGAGCTTTCAAGTTTCGGAGCTCCAAGCTTTAGAGCTTTCGAGCTTGCGAGCTTTCAAGCTGGTAAGCTTTCAAGCTTTTAAGCTTTCAAGCTTTTGAGCTTTCAAGCTTTTAATCTTTTGAGCTTTTGAGCTTTCAAGCTTTCAAGCTTTCGAGCTTTCAAGCTTTTAAGCTTTTGAGCTTTCGAGCTTTCAAGCTTTTGAGCTTTCAAGCTTTTGAGCTTTCGAGCTTTAGAGCTTCCAAACTTTTTAGCTTTCGAGCTTTGGAGCTTTCAAGATTTTGAGCTTTCGAGCTTTGAAGCTTCCAAGCTTTTGAGCTTTCATGTTTTGGAGCTTTTAAGCTTTAGAACTTTCGACCTTTGGAGCTTTCATGATTCAGAGCTTTCAAGCTTTCGAGCTTTTTAGCTTTTAAGCTTTCAAGTTTTTGAGTTTTCAAGCTTTCAAGATTTTGAGCTTTCGAGCTATCAAGCTTTTAAGCTTTTGAGCTTTGAAGATTTAAGCTTTTGAGCTTTCAACTTTTGGAGCTTCCAAGCTTTAGAGCTTTCGTGCTTGCGAGCTTTAAAGCTGTTAAGCTTTCAAGCTTTCAAGCTTTTAAGCTTTCAACCTTTCGAGATTTCAAACGTTTTATCTTCTGAGCTTTTGAGCTTTCGAGCTTTCAAGCTTTTTAGCTTTCGAGCTTTCGAGCTTTCAAGCTTTAACGCTTTCAAGCTTTCGAGCTTTCAAGCTTTTGAGCTTCCAAGCTTTCAAGCTTCCAAGCTCCAGAGCTTTCGAACTTTAGAGCTTTCGAGCTTTCAAGCTTTCGACTTTTCGAGCTTTTGAGATTCAAGCTTTAGAGCTTTCAAGCTTTCGAACTTTCAAGCTTTAGCACTTTCGAGCTTTCAAGCTTTAGAGCTTCCGAGCTTTAGATCTTTCAAGATTTAGAGTTTTCAAGCCATAGAATTTTTTAGCTTCGAGCTTTGAAGCTTTAGAGCTTTCGAGCTTTCGTGCTTTCGAGCTTTCGAGCTTTAGAGCTTTCATGCTTTTGAGCTTTCGAACTTTGGAGCTTTCAAGCTTTTGAGCCTTCGAGCTTTCAAGCTTTTGAGCCTTCGAGCTTTCGAGCTTTAGAGCTTTCATGCTTTTTAGCTTTTGAGCTTTGGAGCTTTCAAGCTTTTGAGCTTCCGAGCTTTGGAGCTTTCAAGCTTTTGACCTTTCAAGTTTTGGAGCTTCCATGCCTTGGAACTTTCGATCTTTGGAGCTCTCATGCTTTAGAGATTTCAAGCTTTAGAGCTTTCTAGCTTTAGAGCTTTCAAGCTTTCGAGCTTATGAGCTTTCAAGCTTTTGAGCTTTCGAGCTCCAGAGCTTTCAAGCTTTCGAGCTTTCAATCTTTCAAGCTTTCAAGCTCTCAAGCTTTTGAGCTTTCGAGCTTTCAAGCTTTAGAGCTTTAGAGCTTCAGAGCTTTCAAGCTTTGGAGCTTCCAAGCTTTTGCCTTTTCGAGCTTTTGAGCTATGAGCTTTCAAGCTTCAGAGCTTTTGAGCTTTTGAGCTTTCAATCTTTAGAGCTTTCGAGCTTTCAAGCTTTAGAGCTTTTGAGCTTTAGAGCTTTCAAGCTGTAGATCTTTCTAGCTTTAGAATTTTTGAGCTTTCTGAGCTTTCTAGCTTTAGAGCTTTCTGGCTTTAGAGCTTTCAAGCTTTTGAGCTGTAAAATTTTGGAGATTTCAAGCTTTTGATATTTCGAGCTTTTGATATTTCGACCTTTTGAGCTTTCGAGCTTGGGAGCTTTCAATCTTCCGAGCTTTCGATGTTTAGAGCTTTCAAGGTTTTGAGCTTTCCAGCTTCGTAGCTTTCAAGCTTTCTAACTTCCTAGCTTTCGAGCTTTCAAGCTTTTGAGCTTTCAAGCTTTCAAGCTTTCAAGCTTTGGAGCTTTCAATCTTTCGAGCTTTCAAGCTTTCGAGCTTTGGAGCTTTCAATTTTTCGAGCTTTTTAGCTTTGGAGCTTTCAAGTTTTCGAGTTTCAAAGCTTCTGAACTTTCGATCTTTCAAGTTTTCAAGCTTTCAAGCTTTGGACCTTTCGAGCTTTTGAGTTTTCAAGCTTCCGAGCTTTGGAGCTTTCAAGCTTTTGAGCTTTCAAGTTTTGGAGCTCCAAGCTTTAGAGCTTTCGAGCTTGCGAGCTTTCAAGCTGGTAAGCTTTCAAGCTTTTAAGCTTTCAAGCTTTTGAGCTTTCAAGCTTTTAATCTTTTGAGCTTTTGAGCTTTCGAGCTTTCAAGCTTTCAAGCTTTCGAGCTTTCGAGCTTTCAAGCTTTTAAGCTTTTGAGCTTTCGAGCTTTCAAGCTTTTGAGCTTTCAAGCTTCCGACCTTTCAAGCTTTAGAGCTTTCGAGCTTTAGAGCTTTCAAGCTTTGGAGCTTTGAAGCTTTTGACTTTTCGAGCTTTTGAGCTTTCGAGCTTTCAAGCTTTAGAGCTTTCGAGCTTTTGAGCTTTCAAATTTTAGAGCGTTCGAACTTTTAAGCTTTAGAGCTTTTGAGCTTAAGAGCTTTCAAGCTGTAGAGCTTTCAAGCTTTCAAGCTTTTAAGCTTTCAACCTTTTGAGCTTTCAGGCTTTTAATCTTTTGAGCTTGCGAGCTTTCGAGCTTTCAAGCTTTTTAGCTTTCAAGCTTTCGAGCTTTCAAGTTTTTACGCTTTTAAGCTCTCGAGCTTTCAAGCTTTTGAGTTTTCAAGCTTTCGAGCTTTCGAGCTTCCAAGCTTCAGAGCTTTCAAGCTTTAGAGCTTTCTAGCTTTAGAGCTTTCGAGCTTTGGAGCTTTCAAGCTTTTGACTTTTCGAGCTTTTGAGATTTAAGCTTTAGAGCTTTCGACCTTTCAAGCTTTAGAGCTTTCGAGCTTTCAAACTTTAGAGCTTTCAAGCTTCAGAGCTTTCAAGCCTTAGTATTTTTTAGCTTTTGAGCTTTGAAGCTTTAGAGCTTTTGAGCTTTTGAGCTTTAGAGCTTTCGAACTTTAGAGCTTTTGAGCTTTAGAGCTTTCAAGCTTTTGAGCTTTCGAGCTCCAGAGCTTTCAAGCTTTCGAACTTTCAAGCTTTCGAGCTCTCAAGCTTTCAAGCTTTCAAGCTTTTGAGCTTTCGAGCTTTCGAGCTTTCAAGCTTTAGAGCTTTCGAGCTTTAGAGCTTTCAAGCTTTTGAGCTTTCAAGCTTTCGCCTTTTCGAGCTTTGGAGCTTTCAAGCTTTAGAGCTTTAGAGCTTTTGAGCTGTAGAGCTTTCAAGCTGTAGAGCTTTCAACCTTTAGAATTCTTGAGCTTTCTGAGCTTTCTAGCTTTAGAGCTTTCGAGCTTTAGAGCTTTCAAGCTTTAGAGCTTTAATGGTTTGGAGCTTTCGAACTTAAGAGCTTTCAAGCTTTTGAGCTTTCGATCTTTTGAGCTTTCGAGCTATGGAGCTTTCAATCTTTCGAGCTTTCGAGGTTTGGAACTTTCAAGGTTTTGAGCTTTCCAGCTTTGTAGCTTTCAGGCTTTCAAACTTCCTAGCTTTGGAGCTTTCAAGCTTTCGAGCTTTCTAGCTTTGGAGCTTTCAAGCTTCCGAGCTTTATAGCTTTCGAGCTATCGAACTTTTGAGCTTTCGAACTTTCAAGCTTTCAAGCTTTCGAGCTTTGGAGCTTTCAAGTTTTCGAGCTTTCAAGCTTTGGAGCTTTCTAGCTTTGGAGCTTTCAAGCTTCCGAGCTTTATAGCTTTCGAGCTATCGAACTTTTGAGCTTTCTAACTTTCGAGCTTCCAAGCATTTGAGCTTTTTAGCTTCTAGTCTTTCAAGCTTTTGAGCTTTCGAGCTTTCAAGCTTTCGAGCTTTCGAGCTTTCAAGCTTTCAAGCTTTCGAGCTTTGGAGCTTTCAAGTTTTCGAGCTTTCTAGCTTTGGAGCTTTCAAGCTTCTTAGCTTTCAAGTTTTGGAGCTTCCAAGCTTCCAAGCTTTCGAGCTTGCGAGCTTTCAAGCTGGTAAGCTTTCAAGCTTTTAAGCTTTTAAGCTTTCAAGCTTTCGAGCTTCCAAGCTTTTAATTTTTTGAGCTTTCGAGCTTTCGAGCTTTCAAGCTTTCAAGCTTTCGAGCTTCCGAGCTTTCAAGCTTTTAAGCTTTCGAGCTTTTGAGCTTTCAAGCTTTAAAGCTTTCAAGCTTGGGAGCTTTCAAGCTGGTAAGCTTTGAAGCTTTCAACCTTTTAAGCTTTCAAGTTTTCAAGCTTTCAAGCTTTTAATCTTTTGAGCTTTCGAGCTTTTGAGTTTTCAAGTTTTTGAGCTTTCGAGCTTTCGAGCTTTCAAGCTTTCGAGCTTTCAAGCTTTGGAGCTTTCAAGCTTTTGACTTTTTGAGCTTTGGAGCTTTCAAGCTTTCAAGCTTTAGAGCTTTCGAGTTTTCGAGCTTTCGAACTTTCAAGCTTTATAGCTTTCGAGGTTTCAAGCTTTAGAGCTTTTGAGCTTTAGAGCTTTCAAGCTCTAGAACTTTCAAGCTTTAGAATTTTTGTGCTTTTGAGTTTTCAAGCTTTAGAGCTCTTGAGCTTTCGAGCTTTTTGAGCTTTCGGGCATTAGAACTTTCAAGCTTTTCAGCTTTGGAGCTATGGAGCTTTCAAGCTTTTGAGCTTTCGAGCTTTTGAGCTTTCGAGCTTTAGAGCTTCCAAACTTTTTAGCTTTCGAGCTTTGGAGCTTTCAAGATTTTGAGCTTTCGAGCTTTGAAGCATCCAAGCTTTTGAGCTTTCATGTTTTGGAGCTTTTAAGCTTTAGAACTTTCGACCTTTGGAGCTTTCATGATTCAGAGCTTTCAAGCTTTCGAGCTTTCAAGCTTTCGAGCTTTCAAGCTTTCGAGCTTTTTAGCTTTTAAGCTTTCAAGTTTTTGAGTTTTCAAGCTTTCAAGATTTTGAGCTTTTGAGTTATCAAGCTTTTAAGCTTTTGAGCTTTGAAGATTCAAGCTTTTGAGCTTTCAACTTTTGGAGCTTCCAAGCTTTAGAGCTTTCTTGCTTGCGGGCTTTCAAGCTGTTAAGCTTTCAAGCTTTCAAGCTTTTAAGCTTTCAACCTTTCGAGCTTTCAAACTTTTTATTTTTTGAGCTTTCGAGCTTTCGAGCTTTCAAGCTTTTTAGCTATCAAGCTTTCGAGCTTTGGAGCTTTCAAGCTTTTGAGCTTTTAAGTTTCGGAGCTCCGAGCTTTAGAGCTTTCGAGCTTGCGAGCTTTCAAGCTGGTAAGCTTTCAAGCTTTTAAGCTTTCAAGCTTTCTAGCTTTCAAGCTTTTAATCTTTTGAGCTTTTGAGCGTTCGAGCTTTCGAGCTTTCAAGCTTCCGAGCTTCCGAACTTTCAAGCTTTATAGCTTTCGAGCTTTAGAGCTTTCAAGTTTTGGAGCTTTCAAGCTTTTGACTTTTCGAGCTTTTGAGCTTTCGAGCTTTCAAGCTTTAGAGCTTTTGAGCTTTCAAGTTTTAGAACTTTTGAACTTTTAAGCTTTAGAGCTTTTGAGCTTTAGAGCTTTCAAGCTGTAGAGCTTTCAAGCTTTCAAGCTTTTAAGCTTTCAACCTTTTCGAGCTTTCAGGCTTTTAATCTTTTGAGCTTGCGAGCTTTCAAGCTTTCAAGCTTTTTAGCTTTCAAGCTTTCAAGCTTTCAAGCTTTTACGCTTTCAAGCTCTCGAGCTTTCAAACTTTTGAGTTTTCAAGCCTTCAAGCTTTCGAGCTTCCAAGCTTTAGAGCTATCAAGCTTTAGAGCTTTCAAGGCTTAGAATTTTGTAGCTTTCGAGCTTTGAAGCTTCAGAGCTTTCGAACTTTAGAGCTTCCGAGCTTTAGAGCTTTCAAGCTTTTGAGCTTTCAAGCTCCAGAGCTTTCAAGCTTTCAAGCTTTCAAGCTTTCGAGCTTTCAAGCTTTCGAGCTTTCAAGCTTTCAAGCTTTTGAGCTTTTGAGCTTTCAAGCCTTAGAGCTTTCGAGCTTTAGAGCTTTCAAGCTTTTGAGCTTCCAAGCTTTCGCCTTTTCGAGCTTTTGAGCTTTCAAGCTTTAGAGTTTTCAAGCTTTAGAGCTTTAGAGCTTTTGAGCTTTAGAGCTTTAGAGCTTTCAAGCTCTAGAGCTTTCAACCTTTAGAATTTTTGAGCTTTCTGAGCTTTCTAGCTTTAGAGCTTTCGAGCTTTAGAGCTTTAAAGCTTTAGAGCTTTCAAGGTTTCGAGCTTTTAAACTTAACAGCTTTCAAGCTTTTGAGCTTTCGAGCTTTTGAGCTTTCGAGCTTTGGAGCTTTCAATCTTTCGAGCTTTCGAGGTTTGGAACTTTCAAGCTTCCAAGCTTTATAGCTTTCGAGCTATCGAACTTTTGAGCTTTTGAACTTTCGAGCTTTCAAGTTTTTGAGCTTTTTAGCTTCCAGTCTTTCAAGCTTTCGAGCTTTCAAGCTTTGGAGCTTTCGAGCTTTCAGCGTCAAGCTTTCAAGCTTTCGAGCTTTGGAGCTTTCAAGTTTTCGAGCTTTCATGCTTTCGAGCTTCCTAGCATTGGAGATTTCAAGCTTTTGAGCTTTCAAGTTTTGGAGCTTCCAAGCTTCAAAGCTTTCGAGCTTGCGAGCTTTCAAGCTGGTAAGTTTTCAAGCTTTCAAGCTTTTAAGCTTTCAAGCTTTCGAGCTTCCAAGCTTTTAATTTTTAGAGCTTTCGAGCTTTCGAGCTTTCAAGCCTTTAGGCTTTTGAGCTTTCGGGCTTTCAAGCTTTTAAGCTTTCGAGCTTTCAAGATTTTAAGCTTTTGAGCTTTTGAGATTTCAAGCTTTTATGCTTCCAAGCTTTAGAGCTTTCAAGCTTTTAAGCTTTCGAGCTTTCGAGCTTTCAAGCTTTAAAGCTTTTGAGCTTGCGAGCTTTTAAGCTGGTAAGCTTTAAAGCTTTCAACCTTTTAAGCTTTCAAGTTTTCAAGCTTTCAAGCTTTTAATCTTTTGAGCTTTCAAGCTTTTGAGCTTTCAAGCTTTTGAGCTTTCAAGCTTTTGAGCTTTCGAGCTTTCGAGCTTTCAAGCTTTCAAGCTTTCGAGCTTTCGAGCTTTCAAGCTTTTGAGCTTTCAGGCTTTCGAGCTTTAAAGCTTAGGAGCTTTCAAGCTTTTGACTCTTCGAGCTTTTGAGCTTTCAAGCTTTCAAGCTTTAGAGCTTTCGAGCTTCCGAGCTCTCAAGCTTTAGAGCTTTTGAGCTTTTGAGCTCTCAAGCTTTAGAGCTTTCGAGCTTTTAAGCTTTAGAGCTTTTGAGCTTTAGAGCTTTCAAGCTGTAGAGCTTTCAAGCTTTAGAATTTTTGTGCTTTTGAGTTTTCAAGCTTTAGAGCTCTCGAGCTTTCGAGCTTTAGAGCTTTCGAGCATTAGAACTTTCAAGCTTTTGAGCTTTTGAGCTTTCGAGCTTTAGAGCTTTCAAACTTTTTAGCTTTCGAACTTTGGAGCTTTCAAGATTTGGAGCTTTCGAGCTTTGAAGCTTCCGAGCTTTTGAGCTTTCATGTTTTGGAGCTTTTAAGCTTTAGAACTTTCGACCTTTGGAGTTTTCATGATTCAGGCTTTCGAGCTTTTTAGCTTTTAAGCTTTCAAGTTTTTGAGTTTTCAAACTTTCAAGATTTTGAGCTTTCGAGCTATCAAGCTTCTAAGCTTTTGAGCTTTGAAGATTCAAGCTTTTGAGCTTGCGAGCTTTTAAGCTGGTAAGCTTTAAAGCTTTCAACCTTTTAAGCTTTCAAGTTTTCAAGCTTTCAAGCTTTTAATCTTTTGAGCTTTCAAGCTTTTGAGCTTTCAAGCTTTTGAGCTTTCAAGCTTTTGAGCTTTCGAGCTTTCGAGCTTTCAAGCTTTCAAGCTTTCGAGCTTTCGAGCTTTCAAGCTTTTGAGCTTTCAGGCTTTCGAGCTTTAAAGCTTAGGAGCTTTCAAGCTTTCGAGCTTTCAAGCTTTCAAGCTTTAGAGCTTTCGAGCTTCCGAGCTCTCAAGCTTTAGAGCTTTTGAGCTTTTGAGCTCTCAAGCTTTAGAGCTTTCGAGCTTTTAAGCTTTAGAGCTTTTGAGCTTTAGAGCTTTCAAGCTGTAGAGCTTTCAAGCTTTAGAATTTTTGTGCTTTTGAGTTTTCAAGCTTTAGAGCTCTCGAGCTTTCGAGCTTTAGAGCTTTCGAGCATTAGAACTTTCAAGCTTTTGAGCTTTCGAGCTTCTGAGCTTTCGAGCTTCAGAGCTTTCAAACTTTTTAGCTTTCGAACTTTGGAGCTTCCAAGATTTGGAGCTTTCGAGCTTTGAAGCTTCCGAGCTTTTGAGCTTTCATGTTTTGGAGCTTTTAAGCTTTAGAACTTTCGCCATTGGGAGTTTCCATGATTCAGGCTTTCGAGCTTTTTAGCTTTTAAGCTTTCAAGTTTTTGAGTTTTCAAACTTTCAAGATTTTGAGCTTTCGAGCTATCAAGCTTTTAAGCTTTTGAGCTTTGAAGATTCAAGCTTTTGAGCTTTCAACTTTTGGAGCTTCCAAGCTTTAGAGCTTTCGTACTTGCGAGCTTTCAAGCTGTTAAGCTTTAAAGCTTTCAAGCTTTTAGGCTTTCAACCTTTCGAGCTTTCAAACGTTTTATCTTCTGAGCTTTCGAGCTTTCAAGCTTTTTAGCTTTCGAGCTTTCGAGATTTCAAGCTTTTACGCTTTCAAGCTTTCGAGCTTTCAAGCTTTTGAGCTTCCAAGCTTTCAAGCTTTCAAGCTTCCAAGCTCCAGAGCTTTCAAACTTTAGAGCTTTTGAGCTTTCAAGCTTTCGACTTTTCGAGCTTTTGAGATTCAAGCTTTAGAGCTTTCAAGCTTTCGAGCTTTCAAGCTTTAGCACTTTTGAGCTTTCAAGCTTTAGAGCTTCCGAGCTTTAGATCTTTCAAGATTTAGAGTTTCCAAGCCATAGAATTTTTTAGCTTCGAGCGTTGAAGCTTTAGAGCTTTTGAGCTTTCGTGCTTTCTAGCTTTCGAGCTTTAGAGCTTTCAAGCTTTTGAGCTTTCGAACTTTGGAGCTTTCAAGCTTTTGAGCCTTCGAGCTTTCAAGCTTTTGAGCCTTCGAGCTTTTGAGCTTTAGAGCTTTCATGCTTTTTAGCTTTTGAGCTTTGGAGCTTTCAAGCTTTTGAGCTTTCGAGCTTTGGAGCTTTCAAGCTTTTGACCTTTCAAGTTTTGGAGCTTCCATGCATTGGAACTTTCGATCTTTGGAGCTCTCATGCTTTAGAGATTTCCAACTTTAGAGCTTTCTAGCTTTAGAGCTTTCAAGCTTTCGAGCTTATGAGCTTTCAAGCTTTTAAGCTTTCGAGCTCCAGAGCTTTCAAGCTTTCGAGCTTTCAATCTTTCAAGCTTTCAAGCTTTCAAGCTTTTGAGCTTTCGAGCTTTCAAGCTTTAGAGCTTTAGAGCTTCAGAGCTTTCAAGCTTTGGAGCTTCCAAGCTTTTGCCTTTTCGAGCTTTTGAGCTATGAGCTTTCAAGCTTCAGAGCTTTTGAGCTTTCGAGCTTTCAATCTTTAGAGCTTTCGAGCTTTCAAGCTTTAGAGCTTTTGAGCTTTTGAGCTTTCAAGCTGTAGATCTTTCAAGCTTTAGAATTTTTGAGCTTTCTGAGCTTTCTAGCTTTAGAGCTTTCTGGCTTTAGAGCTTTCAAGCTTTTGAGCTGTAAAATTTTGAAGATTTCAAGCTTTTGATATTTCGAGCTTTTGATATTTCGAGCTTTTGAGCTTTCGAGCTTTGGAGCTTTCAATCTTCCGAGCTTTCGATGTTTAGAGTTTTCAAGGTTTCGAGCTTTCCAGCTTTGTAGCTTTCAAGCTTTCTAACTTCCTAGCTTTCGAGCTTTCAAGCTTTCGAGCTTTCAAGCTTTGGAGCTTTCAAGCTTTTAAGCTTTCGAGCTTTGGAGATTAGAGCTTTCAAGGTTTTGAGCTTCCCAGCTTTTGAGATTCAAGCTTTAGAGCTTTCGACCTTTCAAGCTTTAGAGCTTTCGAGCTTTCAAACTTTAGAGCTTCCAAGCTTTACAGCTTTCAAGCCTTAGAATTTTTTAGCTTTCGAGCTTTGAAGCTTTCGAGCTTTCGAGCTTTCGAACTTTAGAGCTTTTGAGCTTTAGAGCTTCCAAGCTTTTGAGCTTTTGAGCTGCAGAGCTTTCAAGCTTTCGAACTTTCAAGCTTTCGAGCTCTCAAGCTTTCAAGCTTGCAAGCTTTCAAGCTTTTGAGCTTTCGAGCTTTTGAGCTTTCAAGCTTTAGAGCTTTCGAGCTTTAGAGCTTTCAAGCTTTTGAGCTTCCAAGCTTTCGCCTTTTCGAGCTTTGGAGCTTTCAAGCTTTAGAGCTTTAGAGCTTTTGAGCTGTAGAGCTTTCAAGCTGTAGAGCTTTCAACCTTTAGAATTTTTGAGCTTTCTGAGCTTTCTAGCTCTAGAGCTTTCGAGCTTTAGAGTTTTCGAGCTTTAGAGCTTTAATGGTTTTGAGCTTTCGAACTTAAGAGCTTTCAAGCTTTTGAGCTTTCGATGTTTTGAGCTTTCGAGCTATGGAGCTTTCAATCTTTCGAGCTTTCGAGGTTTGGAACTTTCAAGGTTTTGAGCTTTCCAGCTTTGTAGCTTTCAAGCTTTCAAACTTCCTAGCTTTGGAGCTTTCAAGCTTTCGAGCTTTCTAGCTTTGGAGCTTTCAAGCTTCCGAGCTTTATAGCTTTCGAGCTATATAACTTTTCAGCTTTCGAACTTTCAAGCTTTCAAGCTTTCGAGCTTTGGAGCTTTCAAGTTTTCGAGCTATCAAGCTTTGGAGCTTTCTAGCTTTGGAGCTTTCAAGCTTCCGAGCTTTATAGCTTTCGAGCTATCGAACTTTTGAGCTTTCGAACTTTCGAGCTTCCAAGCATTTGAGCTTTTTAGCTTCTAGTCTTTCAAGCTTTTGAGCTTTCTAGCTTTCAAGCGTTCAAGCTTTCGAGCTTTCGAGCTTTCAAGCTTTCAAGCTTTCGAGCTTTGGAGCTTTCAAATTTTCGAGCTTTCTAGCTTTGGAGCTTTCAAGCTTCTTAGCTTTCAAGTTTTGGAGCTTCCAAGCTTCCAAGCTTCCAAGCTTCCAAGCTTTCGAGCTTGCGAGCTTTCAAGCTGGTAAGCTTTCAAGCTTTTAAGCTTTCAAGCTTTCGAGCTTCCAAGCTTTTAATTTTTTGAGCTTTCGAGCTTTCGAGCTTTCAAGCTTTCAAGCTTTCGAGCTTCCGAGCTTTCAAGCTTTTAAGCTTTCGAGCTTTCGAGCTTTCAAGCTTTAAAGCTTTCAAGCTTGGGAGCTTTCAAGCTGGTAAGCTTTGAAGCTTTCAACCTTTTAAGCTTTCAAGTTTTCAAGCTTTCAAGCTTTTAATCTTTTGAGCTTTCGGGCTATTGAGTTTTCAAGTTTTTGAGCTTTCGAGCTTTCGAGCTTTCAAGCTTTCAAGCTTTCGAGCTTTCAAGCTTTGGAGCTTTCAAGCTTTTGACTTTTCGAGCTTTTGAGCTTTCAAGCTTTCAAGCTTTAGAGCTTTCGAGCTTTCGAACTTTCAAGCTTTAGAGCTTTTGAGCTTTTAAGCTTTAGAGCTTTTGAGCTTTAGAGCTTTCAAGCTGTAGAGCTTTCAAGCTTTAGAATTTTTGTGCTTTTGAGTTTTCAAGCTTTAGAGCTCTTGAGCTTTCGAGCTTTTTGAGCTTTCGAGCATTAGAACTTTCAAGCTTTTGAGCTTTGGAGCTATGGAGCTTTCAAGCTTTTGAGCTTTCGAGCTTTTGAGCTTTCGAGCTTTAGAGCTTTCAAACTTTTTAGCTTTCGAGCTTTGGAGCTTTCAAGATTTTGAGCTTTCGAGCTTTGAAGCTTCCAAGCTTTTGAGCTTTCATGTTTTGGAGCTTTTAAGCTTTAGATCTTTCGACCTTTGGAGCTTTCATGATTCAGAGCTTTCAAGCTTTCGAGCTTTCAAGCTTTCGAGCTTTTTAGCTTTTAAGCTTTCAAGTTTTTGAGTTTTTAAGCTTTCAAGATTTTGAGCTTTCGAGCTATCAAGCTTTTAAGCTTTTGAGCTTTGAAGATTCAAGCTTTTGAGCTTTCAACTTTTGGAGCTTCCAAGCTTTAGAGCTTTCGTGCTTGCGAGCTTTCAAGCTGTTAAGCTTTCAAGCTTTCAAGCTTTTAACCTTTCAACCTTTCGAGCTTTCAAACTTTTTATTTTTTGAGCTTTTGAGCTTTCGAGCTTCCAAGCTTTTTAGCTTTCGAGCTTTCGAGCTTTCAAGCTTTTACGCTTTCAAGCTTTTGAGCTTTCAAGCTTTTGAGCTTCCAAGCTTTCAAGCTTTCGAGCTTCCAAGCTCCAGAGCTTTCGAACTTTAGAGCTTTCGAGCTTTCGAGCTTTCAAGCTTTCGACTTTTCGAGCTTTTGAGATTCAAGCTTTAGAGCTTTCAAGCTTTCGAGCTTTCAAGCTTTAGCACTTTCGAGCTTTCAAGCTTTAGAGCTTTTGAGCTTCAGATCTTTCAAGCTTTAGAGCTTTCAAGCCTTAGAATTTTTTAGCTTCGAGCTTTGAAGCTTCAGAGCTTTCGAGCTTTCGTGCTTTCGAGCTTTCGAGCTTTAGAGCTTTCAAGTTTTTGAGCTTTCGAACTTTGGAGCTTTCAAGCTTTTGAGCCTTCGAGCTTCCAAGCTTTAGAGCTTTCATGCTTTTTAGCTTTCGAGCTTTAGAGCTTTCAAGCTTTTGAGCTTTCGAGCTTTGGAGCTTTCAAGCTTTTGAGCTTTCAAGTTTTGGAGCTTCCATGCCTTGGAACTATCGATCTTTGGAGCTTTCATGCTTTGGAGAATTCAAGCTTTAGAGCTTTCTAGCTTTAGAGCTTTCAACCTTTCGAGCTTATGAGCTTTCAAGCTTTTGAGCTTTCGAGCTCCAGAGCTTTCAAGCTTTCGAGCTTTCAAGCTTTCAAGCTTTCAAGCTTTCGAACTTTTGAGCTTTTGAGCTTTCGAGCTTTATAGCTTTCGAGCTTCAGAGCTTTCAAGCTTTGGAGCTTCCAAGCTTTCGCCTTTTCGAGCTTTTGAGCTATGAGCTTTCAAGCTTCAGATCTTTTGAGCTTTCGAGCTTTCAATCTTCAGAGCTTTCGAGCTTTCAAGCTTTAGAGATTTTGAGCTTTAGAGCTTTCAAGCTGTAGAGCTTTCAAGCTTTCGAAATTTTGAGCTTTCTGAGCTTTCTAGCTTTAGAGCTTTCTGGCTTCAGAGCTTTCAAGCTCTTGTGCTTTAAAACTTTGGAGATTTCAAGCTTTTGATATTTCGAGCTTTTGATATTTTGAGCTTTTGAGCTTTTGAGCTTTGGAGCTTTCAATCTTCCGAGCTTTCGAGGTTTAGAGCTTTCAAGGTTTCGAGCTTTCCAGCTTTGTAGCTTTCAAGTTTTCCAACTTCCTAGCTTTCGAGCTTTCAAGCTTTCGAGCTTTCAAGCTTTGGAGCTGAATTTCAATCTTTCGAGCTTTCCAGCTTTCGAGCTTTAAAGCTTTCGAGCTTTATAGCTTTGGAGCTTTCAAGCTTTCGAGTTTCCAAGCTTTCGAGCTTTCGAACTTTTGAGCTTTCGAACTTTCAAGTTTTCAAGCTTTTGAGCTTTTAAGCTTTTGAGCTTTCGAGCTTTGGAGCTTTCAAGCTTTGGACCTTTCGAGCTTTTGAGTTTTCAAGCTTTCGAGCTTTGGAGCTTCCAAGCTTTTGAGCTTTCAAGTTTCGGAGCTCCGAGCTTTAAAGCTTTCGAGCTTGCGAGCTTTCAAGCTGGTAAGCTTTCAAGCTTTCTAGCTTTCAAGCTTTTAATCTTTTGAGCTTTAGAGCGTTCGAGCTTTCAAGCTTTTAAGCTTTCGAGCTTTCTAGCTTTCAAGCTTTCAAGCTTTTGAGCTTTAGAGCTTTCAAGCTTTTGAGCTTTCAAGCTTCCGAGCTTCCGAACTTTCAAGCTTTAGAGCTTTCGAGCTTTAGAGCTTTCAAGTTTTGGAGCATTCAAGCTTTTGACTTTTCGAGCTTTTGAGCTTTCAAGCTTTCAAGCTTTAGAGCTTTTGAGCTTTCAAGTTTTAGAGCTTTTGAACTTTTAAGCTTTAGAGCTTTTGAGCTTTAGAGATTTCAAGCTGTAGAGCTTTCAAGCTTTCAAGCTTTTAAGCTTTCAACCTTTCGAGCTTTCAGGCTTTTAATCTTTTGAGCTTGCGAGCTTTCGAGCTTTCAAGCTTTTTAGCTTTCAAGCTTTCGAGCTTTCAAGCTTTTACGCTTTCAAGCTCTCGAGCTTTCAAGCTTTTGAGTTTTCAAGCTTTCAAGCTTTCGAGCTTCCAAGCTTTAGAGCTTTCAAGCTTCAGAGCTTTCAAGGCTTAGAATTTTGTAGCTTTCGAGCTTTGAAGCTTTAGAGCTTTCGAGCTTTCGAGCTTTAGAGCTTTCGAGCTTTTGAGCTTTCGAGCTTTAGAGCTTTCAAACTTTTTAGCTTTCGAGCTTTGGAGCTTTCAAGATTTGGAGCTTTCGAGCTTTGAAGCTTCCAAGCTTTTGAGCTTTCATGTTTTGGAGCTTTTAAGCTTTAGAACTTTCGACCTTTGGAGCTTTCATGATTCAGAGCTTTCAAGCTTTCGAGCTTTCAAGCTTTCAAGCTTTTTAGCTTTTAGGCTTTCAAGTTTTTGAGTTTTCAAGCTTTCAAGATTTTGAGCTTTCGAGCTATCAAGCTTTTAAGCTTTTGAGCTTTGAAGATTCAAGCTTTTCAGCTTTCAACTTTTGGAGCTTCCAAGCTTTAGAGCTTTCGTGCTTGCGAGCTTTCAAGCTGTTAAGCTTTCAAGCTTTCAAGCTTTTAAGCTTTCAACCTTTCGAGCTTTCAAACTTTTTATCTTTTGAGCTTTCGAGCTTTCGAGCTTTGAAGCTTTTAAGCTTTCGAGCTTTCGAGCTTTCAAGCTTTTACGCTTTCAAGCTTTCGAGCTTTCAAGCTTTTGAGCTTCCAAGCTTTCAAGCTTTCGAGCTTCCAAGCTCCAGAGCTTTCGAACTTTAGAGCTTTCGAGCTTTCGAGCTTTCAAGCTTTCGACTTTTCGAGCTTTTGAGATTCAAGCTTTAGAACTTTCAAGCTTTCAAGCTTTCAAGCTTTAGCACTTTCGAGCTTTCAAGCTTTAGAGCTTTTGAGCTTGAGATCTTTCAAGCTTTAGAGCTTTCAAGCCTTAGAATTTTTTAGCTTCGAGCTTTGAAGCTTCAGAGCTTTCGAGCTTTCTTACTTTCGAGCTTTCGAGCTTTAGAGCTTTCAAGCTTTTGAGCTTTCGAACTTTGGAGCTTTCAAGCTATTGAGCCATCAAGCTTCCAAGCTTTAGAGCTTTCATGCTTTTTAGCTTTCGTGCTTTGGAGCTTTCAAGCTTTTGAGCTTTCGAGCTTTGGAGCTTTCAAGCTTTTGAGCCTTCAAGTTTTGGAGCTTCCATGCCTTGGAACTTTCGATCTTTGGAGCTTTCATGCTTTGGAGATTTCAAGCATTAGAGCTTTCTAGCTTTAGAGCTTTCAACCTTTCGAGCTTTTGAGCTCTCAAGCTTTTGAGCTTTCGAGCTCCAGAGCTTTCAAGCTTTCGACCTTTCAAGCTTTCAAGCTTTCAAGCTTTCGACCTTTTGAGCTTTCGAGCTTTCAAGCTTTATAGCTTTCAAGCTTCAGAGCTTTCAAGCTTTGGAGCTTCCAAGCTTTCGCCTTTTCGAGCTTTTGAGCTATGAGCTTTCAAGCTTCAGATCTTTTGAGCTTTCGAGCTTTCAATCTTTAGAGCTTTCGAGCTTTCAAGCTTTCAAATTTTTGAGCTTTCTGAGCTTTCTAGCTTTAGAGCTTTCTGGCTTCAGAGCTTTCAAGCTCTTGTGCTTTAAAACTTTGGAGATTTCAAGCTTTTAATATTTCGAGCTTTTGATATTTCAAGCTTTTGAGCTTTCGAGCTTTGGAGCTTTCAATCTTCCGAGCTTTCGAGGTTTAGAGCTTTCAAGGTTTCGAGCTTTCCAGCTTTGTAGCTTTCAAGTTTTCCAACTTCCTAGCTTTCGAGCTTTCAAGCTTTCGAGCTTTCAAGCTTTGGGGTTGAATTTCAATCTTTCGAGCTTTCGAGCTTTCGAGCTTTTAAGCTTCCGAGCTTTATAGCTTTGGAGCTTTCAAGCTTTCGAGTTTACAAGCTTTCGAGCTTTCGAACTTTTGAGCTTTCGAACTCTCAAGTTTTCAAGCTTTTGAGCTTTTTAGCTTTTAAGCTTTTGAGCTTTCGAGCTTTCGAGCTTTCAAGCTTTGGACCTTTCGAACTTGCGAGCTTTCAAGCTGGTAAGCTTTCAAGCTTTCTAGCTTTCAAGCTTTTAATCTTTTGAGCTTTTGAGCGTTCGAGCTTTCAATCTTTTAAGCTTTCGAGCTTTCTAGCTTTCAAGCTTTCAAGCTTTTGAGCTTTAGAGCTTTCAAGCTTTTGAGCTTTCAAGCTTCCGAGCTTCCGAACTTTCAAGCTTTAGAGCCTTCGAGCTTTAGAGCTTTCAAGCTTTGGAGCTTTCAAGATTTTGACTTTTCGAGCTTTTGAGCTTTCGAGCTTTCAAGCTTTAGAACTTTTGAGCTTTCAAGTTTTAGAGCTTTTGAACTTTTAAGCTTTAGAGCTTTTGAGCTTTAGAGCTTTCAAGCAGTAGAGCTTTCAAGCTTTCAAGCTTTTAAGCTTTCAACCTTTCGAGCTTTCAGGCTTTTAATCTTTTGAGCTTGCGAGCTTTTGAGCTTTCAAGCTTTTTAGCTTTCAAGCTTTCTAGCTTTCAAGCTTTTACGCTTTCAAGCTCTCGAGCTTTCAAGCTTTTGAGTTTTCAAGCTTTCAAGCTTTCGAGCTTCCAAGCTTTAGATCTTTCAAGCTTTAGAGCTTTCAAGGCTTAGAATTTTGTAGCTTTCGAGCTTTGAAGCTTTAGAGCTTTCAAGCTTTCGAGCTTTAGAGCTTTCGAACTTTAGAGCTTTCGAGCTTTAGAGCTTTCAAGCTTTTGAGCTTCCAAGCTTTTGAGCTTTCGAGCTCCAGAGCTTTCAAGCTTTCGAGCTTTCAAGCTTTCGAGCTTTCAAGCTTTCAAGCTTTTGAGCTTTCGAGCTTTCAAGCCTTAGAGCTTTCGAGCTTTAGAGCTTTCAAGCTTTTGAGCTTCCAAGCTTTCGCCTTTTCGAGCTTTTGAGCTTTCATGCTTTAGAGCTTTCAAGCTTTAGAGCTTTAGAGCTTTGGAGCTTTAGAGCTCTCAAGCTCTAGAGCTTTCAACCTTTAGAATTTTTGAGCTTTCTGAGCTTTCTAGCTTTAGAGCTTTCGAGCTTTAGAGCTTTCGAGCTTTAGAGCTTTCAAGGTTTGGAGCTTTCAAACTCTACAGCTTTCAAGCTTTTGAGCTTTCGAGCTTTTGAGCTTCCGAGATTTGGAGCTTTCAATCTTTCGAGCTTTCGAAGCTTGGAACTTTCAAGCTTCCAAGCTTTATAGCTTTCGAGCTATCGAACTTTTGAGCTTTCGAACGTTCAAGCTTTCAAGCTTTCGAGCTTTGGAGCTTTCAAGTTTTCGAGCTTTTAAGCTTTCGAGCTTTCTAGGTTTGGAGCTTTCAATCTTCCGAGCTTTATAGCTTTCGAGCTATCAAACTTTTGAGCTTTTGAACTTTCGAGCTTTCAAGTTTTTGAGCTTTTTAGCTTCCAGTCTTTCAAGCTTTCGAGGTTTCAAGCTTTGGAGCTTTCGAGCTTTCAGCGTCAAGCTTTCAAGCTTTCGAGCTTTGGAGCTTTCAAGTTTTCGAGCTTTCATGCTTTCGAGCTTTCTAGCTTTGGAGATTTCAAGCTTTTGAGCTTTCAAGTTTTGGAGCTTCCAAGCTTCAAAGCTTTCGAGCTTGCGAGCTTTCAAGCTGGTAAGTTTTCAAGCTTTCAAGCTTTTAAGCTTTCAAGCTTTCGAGCTTCCAAGCTTTTAAAGCTTTCGAGCTTTCAAGCTTTTAGGCTTTTGAGCTTTCGGGCTTTGTAGCTTTTAAGCTTTCGAGCTTTCAAGATTTTAAGCTTTTGAGCTTTTGAGATTTCAAGCTTTTAAGCTTCCAAGCTCTAGAGCTTTCAAGCTTTTAAGCTTTTGAGCTTTCAAGCTTTAAAGTTTTCGAGCTGGCGAGCTTTTAAGCTGGTAAGCTTTAAAGCTTTCAACCTTTTAAGCTTTCAAGTTTTCAAGCTTTCAAGCTTTTAATCTTTTGAGCTTTCAAGCTTTTGAGCTTTCAAGCTTTTGAGCTCTCGAGCTTTCGAGCTTTCAAGCTTTCAAGCTTTCGAGCTTTTGAGCTTTCAAGCTTTTGAGCTTTCGGGCTTTCGAGCTTTAAAGCTTAGGAGCTTTCAAGCTTTTGACTTTTCGAGCTTTTGAGCTTTCAAGCTTTCAAGCTTTAGAGCTTTCGAGCTTCCGAGCTCTCAAGCTTTAGAGCTTTTGACCTTTTGAGCTCTCAAGCTTTAGAGCTTTCGAGCTTTTAAGCTTTAGAGCTTTTGAGCTTTAGAGCTTTAAAGCTGTAGAGCTTTCAAGCTTTAGAATTTTTGTGCTTTTGAGTTTTCAAGCTTTAGAGCTCTTGAGCTTTCGAGCTTTAGAGCTTTCGAGCATTAGAACTTTCAAGCTTTTGAGCTTTCGAGCTTTTGAGCTTTCGAGCTTTAGAGCTTTCAAACTTTTTAGCTTTCAAGCTTTGGAGCTTTCAAGATTTGGAGCTTTCGAGCTTTGAAGCTTCCGAGCTTTTGAGCTTTCATGTTTTGGAGCTTTTAAGCTTTAGAACTTTCGACCTTTGGAGTTTTCATGATTCAGGCTTTCGAGCTTTTTAGCTTTTAAGCTTTCAAGTTTTTGAGTTTTCAAGCTTTCAAGATTTTGAGCTTTCGAGCTATCAAGCTTTTAAGCTTTTGAGCTTTGAAGATTCAAGCTTTTGAGCTTTCAACTTTTGGAGCTTCCAAGCTTTAGAGCTTTCGTGCTTGCGAGCTTTCAAGCTGTTAAGCTTTCAAGCTTTCAAGCTTTTAGGCTTTCAACCTTTCGAGCTTTCAAACGTTTTATCTTCTGAGCTTTCGAGCTTTCGAGCTTTCAAGCTTTTTAGCTTTCGAGCTTTTGAGCTTTCAAGCTTTTACGCTTTCAAGCTTTCGAGCTTTCAAGCTTTTGAGCTTCCAAGCTTTCAAGCTTTCAAGCTTCCAAGCTCCAGAGCTTTCGAACTTTAGAGCTTTCGAGCTTTCAAGCTTTCGACTTTTCGAGCTTTTGAGATTCAAGCTTTGGAGCTTTCAAGCTTTGGAGCTTTCAAGCTTTCGAGCTTTCATGCTTTAGCACTTTCGAGCTTTAAAGCTTTAGAGCTTCCGAGCTTTAGATCTTTCAAGATTTAGAGTTTTCAAGCCATAGAATTTTTTAGCTTCGAGCTTTGAAGCTTTAGAGCTTTCGAGCTTTCGTGCTTTCGAGCTTTAGAGCTTTCAAGCTTTTGAGCTTTCGAACTTTGGAGCTTTCAAGCTTTTGAGCCTTCGAGCTTACGAGCTTTAGAGCTTTCATGCTTTTTAGCTTTTGAGCTTTGGAGCTTTCAAGCTTTTGAGCTTTCGAGCTTTGGAGCTTTCAAGCTTTTGAGCTTTCAAGTTTTGGAGCTCCAAGCTTTAGAGCTTTCGAGCTTGCGAGCTTTCAAGCTGGTAAGCTTTCAAGCTTTAAAGCTTTCAAGCTTTTGAGCTTTCAAGCTTTTAATCTTTTCAGCTTTTGAGCTTTCGAGCTTTTAAGCTTTCAAGTTTTCGAGCTTTCGAGCTTTCAAGCTTTTAAGCTTTTGAGCTTTCGAGCTTTCAAGCTTTTGAGCTTTCAAGCTTCCGATCTTTCAAGCTTTAGAGCTTTCGAGCTTTAGAGCTTTCAAGCTTTGGAGCTTTCAAGCTTTTGACTTTTCGAGCTTTTGAGCTTTCGAGCTTTCAAGCTTCAGAGCTTTCGAGCTTTTGAGCTTTCAAATTTTAGAGCGTTCGAACTTTTAAGCTTTAGAGCTTTTGAGCTTAAGAGCTTTCAAGCTGTAGAGCTTTCAAGCTTTCAAGCTTTTAAGCTTTCAACCTTTTGAGCTTTCAGGGTTTTAATCTTTTGAGCTTGCGAGCTTTCGAGCTTTCAAGCTTTTTAGCTTTCAAGCTTTCGAGCTTTCAAGCTTTTGAGTTTTCAAGCTTTCGAGCTTTCGAGCTTCCAAGCTTCAGAGCTTTCAAGCTTTAGAGCTTTCGAGCTTTAGAGCTTTCGAGCTTTGGAGCTTTCAATCTTTTGACTTTTCGAGCTTTTGAGATTCAAGCTTTAGAGCTTTCGACCTTTCAAGCTTTAGAGCTTTCGAGCTTTCAAACTTTAGAGCTTAAAAGCTTTAGAGCTTTCAAGCCTTAGAATTTTTTAGCTTTCGGGCTTTGAAGCTTTCGAGCTTTCGAGCTTTCGTGCTTTAGAGCTTTCGAACTTTAGAGCTTTCGAGCTTTAGAGCTTTCAAGCTTTTGAGCTTTCGAGCTCCAGAGCTTTCAAGCTTTCGAGCTTTCAAGCTTTCGAGCTTTCAAGCTTTTGAGCTTCCAAGCTTTCAAGCTTTCAAGCTTCCAAGCTCCAGAGCTTTCGAACTTTAGTGCTTTCGAGCTTTCAAGCTTTCGACTTTTCAAGCTTTTGAGATTCAAGCTTTAGAGCTTTCAAGCTTTCGAGCTTTCAAGCTTTAGCACTTTCGAGCTTTAAAGCTTTAGAGCTTCCGAGCTTTAGATCTTTCAAGATTTAGAGTTTTCAAGCCATAGAATTTTTTAGCTTCGAGCTTTGAAGCTTTAGAGCTTTCGAGCTTTCGTGCTTTCGAGCTTTCGAGCTTTAGAGCTTTCAAGCTTTTGAGCTCTTGAACTTTGGAGCTTTCAAGCTTTTGAGCCTTCGAGCTTACGAGCTTTAGAGCTTTCATGCTTTTTAGCTTTTGAGCTTTGGAGCTTTCAAGCTTTTGAGCTTTCGAGCTTTGGAGCTTTCAAGCTTTTGACCTTTCAAGTTTTGGAGCTTCCATGCCTTGGAACTTTCGATCTTTGGAGCTCTCATGCTTTAGAGATTTCAAGCTTTAGAGCTTTCTAGCTTTAGAGCTTTCAAGCTTTCAAGCTCATGAGCTTTCAAGCTTTTGAGCTTTCGAGCTCCAGAGCTTTCAAGCTTTTGAGCTTTCAAGCTTTCGAGCTTTCAAGCTTTCAAGCTTTTGAGCTTTCAAGCTTTCAAGCTTTAGAGCTTTCGAGCTTCAGAGCCTTCAAGCTTTGGAGCTTCCAAGCTTTTGCCTTTTTGAGCTTTTGAGCTATGAGTTTTCAAGCTTCAGAGCTTTTGAGCTTTCGAGCTTTCAATCTTTAGAGCTTTCGAGCTTTCAAGCTTTAGAGCTTTTTAGCTTTAGAGCTTTCAAGCTGTAGATCTTTCAAGCTTTAGAATTTTTGAGCTTTCTGAGCTTTGTAGCTTTAGAGCTTTCTGGCTTTAGAGCTTTCAAGCTTTTGAGCTGTAAAATTTTGGAGATTTAAAGCTTTTGATATTTCGAGCCTTTGATATTTCGAGCTTTTGAGCTTTCGAGCTTTGGAGCTTTCACTCTTCCGAGCTTTCGATGTTTAGAGCTTTCAAGGTTTTGAGCTTTCCAAATTTGTAGCTTTCAAGCTTTCTAACTTCCTAGCTTTCGAGCTTTCAAGCTTTCGAGCTTTCAAGCTTTGGAGCTTTCAATCTTTCGAGCTTTCAAGCTTTCGAGCTTTCGAGCTTTCAAGCTTTCGAGCTTTATAGCTTTGGAGCTTTCAAGTTTTCGAGTTTCCAAGCTTTTGAGCTTTCGAACTTTCAAGTTTCCAAGCTTTCAAGCTTTGGACCTTTCGAGCTTTTGAGTTTTCAAGCTTTCGAGCTTTGGAGCTTTCAAGCTTTTGAGCTTTCAAGTTTCGGAGCTCTAAGCTTTAGAGCTTTCGAGCTTGCGAGCTTTCAAGCTGGTAAGCTTTCAAACTTTAAAGCTTTCAAGCTTTTGAGCTTTCAAGCTTTTAATCTTTTGAGCTTTTGAGCTTTCGAGCTTTCAAGCTTTCGAGCTTTAGAGCTTTCAAGCTTTTAAGCTTTTGAGCTTTCGAGCTTTCAAGCTTTTGAGCTTTCAAGCTTCCGAGCTTTCAAGCTTTAGAGCTTTCGAGCTTTAGAGCTTTCAAGCTTTGGAGCTTTCAAGCTTTTGACTTTTCGAGCTTTTGAGGTTTCGAGCTTTCAAGCTTCAGAGCTTTCGAGCTTTTGAGCTTTCAAATTTTAGAGCGTTCGAACTTTTAAGCTTTAGAGCTTTTGAGCTTAAGAGCTTTCAAGCTGTAGAGCTTTCAAGCTTTTAAGCTTTCAACCTTTTGAGCTTTCAGGGTTTTAATCTTTTGAGCTTGCGAGCTTTCGAGCTTTCAAGCTTTCGAGCTTTCAAGCTTTTACGCTTTCAAGCTCTCGAGCTTTCAAGCTTTTGAGTTTTCAAGCTTTCGAGCTTCCGAGCTTCCAAGCTTCAGAGCTTTCAAGCTTTAGAGCTTGCGAGCTTTAGAGCTTTCGAGCTTTGGAGCTTTCAATCTTTTGACTTTTCGAGCTTTTGAGATTCAAGCTTTAGAGCTTTCGAGCTTTCAAGCTTTAGAGCTTTCGAGCTTTCAAACTTTAGAGCTTTCAAGCTTTAGAGCTTTCAAGCCTTAGAATTTTTTAGCTTTCGAGCTTTGAAGCTTTCGAGCTTTCAAGCTTTCGAGCTTTAGAGCTTTCGAACTTTAGAGCTTTCGAGCTTTAGAGCTTTCAAGCTTTTGAGCTTTCAGGGTTTTAATCTTTTGAGCTTGCGAGCTTTCGAGCTTTCAAGCTTTCGAGCTTTCAAGCTTTTACGCTTTCAAGCTCTCGAGCTTTCAAGCTTTTGAGTTTTCAAGCTTTCGAGCTTCCGAGCTTCCAAGCTTCAGAGCTTTCAAGCTTTAGAGCTTTCGAGCTTTAGAGCTTTCGAGCTTTGGAGCTTTCAATCTTTTGACTTTTCGAGCTTTTGAGATTCAAGCTTTAGAGCTTTCGAGCTTTCAAGCTTTAGAGCTTTCGAGCTTTCAAACTTTAGAGATTTCAAGCTTTAGAGCTTTCAAGCCTTAGAATTTTTTAGCTTTCGAGCTTTGAAGCTTTCGAGCTTTCAAGCTTTCGAGCTTTAGAGCTTTCGAACTTTAGAGCTTTCGAGCTTTAGAGCTTTCAAGCTTTTGAGCTTTCGAGCTCCAGAGCTTTCAAGCTTTCGAGCTTTCAAGCTTTCGAGCTTTCAAGCTTTCAAGCTTTCAAGCTTTCAAGCTATCAAGCTTTTGGGCTTTCGAGCTTTCGAGCTTTCGAGCTTTAGAGCTTTCAAGCTTTTGAGCTTTCAAGCTTTCGCCTTTTCGAGCTTTTGAGCTTTCAAGCTTTAGAGCTTTAGAGCTTTTGAGCTGTAGAGCTTTCAAGCTGTAGAGCTTTCAAGCTGTAGAGCTTTCAACCTTTAGAATTCTTGAGCTTTTTGGGCTTTCTAGCTTTAGAGCTTTCGAGCTTTAGAACTTTCGAGCTTTAGAGCTTTAAAGGTTTGGAGCTTTCGAACTTAAGAGCTTTCAAGCTTTTGAGCTTTCGATCTTTTGAGCTTTCGAGCTATGGAGCTTTCAATCTTTCGAGCTTTCGAGGTTTGGAACTTTCAAGGTTTTGAGCTTTCCAGCTTTGTAGCTTTCAAGCTTTCAAACTTCCTAGCTTTGGAGCTTTCAAGCTTTCGAGCTTTCTAGCTTTGGAGCTTTCAAGCTTCCGAGCTTTATAGCTTCCAAGCTATCGAACTTTTGAGCTTTCGAACTTTCAAGCTTACAAGCTTTCGAGCTTTGGAGCTTTCAAGTTTTCGAGCTTTCAAGCTTTGGAGCTTTCTAGCTTTGGAGCTTTCAAGCTTCCGAGCTTTATAGCTTTCGAGCTATCAAATTTTTGAGCTTTCGAACTTTCGAGCTTCCAAGCATTTGAGCTTTTTAGCTTCTAGTCTTTCAAGCTTTTGAGCTTTCGAGCTTTCAAGCTTTAGAGCTTTCGAGCTTTCAAGCTTTCAAGCTTTAGAGCTTTGGAGCTTTCAAGTTTTCGAGCTTTCTAGCTTTGGAGCTTTCAAGCTTCTGATCTTTCAAGTTTTGGAGCTTCCAAGCTTCCAAACTTTCCAGCTTGCGAGCTTTCAAGCTGGTAAGCTTTCGAGTTTTCAAGCTTCCAAGCTTTCGAGCTTTCGAGCTTTCAAGCTTTTAAGCTTTCGAGCTTTCAAGCTTTAAAGCTTTCGAGCTTGCGAGCTTTCACAAGCTTCTGATCTTTCAAGTTTTGGAGCTTCCAAGCTTCCAAGCTTTCCAGCTTGCGAGCTTTCAAGCTGGTAAGCTTTCGAGTTTTCAAGCTTCCAAGCTTTCGAGCTTTCGAGCTTTCAAGCTTTTAAGCTTTCGAGCTTTCGAGCTTTCAAGCTTTAAAGCTTTCGAGCTTGCGAAGTTTCAAGCTGGTAAGCTTTGAAGCTTTCACCCTTTTAAGCTTCCAAGTTTTCAAGCTTTCAAGCTTTTAATCTTTTGAGCTTTCAAGCTTTTGAGTTTTCAAGTTTTCGAGCTTTCGAGCTTTCAAGCTTTCAAGCTTTCGAGCTTTCAAGCTTTGGAGCTTTCAAGCTTTTGACTTTTCAAGCTTTTGAGCTTTCAAGCTTTCAAGCTTTAGAGCTTTCGAGCTTTCGAGCTTTTGAACTTTCAAGCTTTAGAGCTTTCGAGCTTTTAAGCTTTAGAGCTTTTGAGCTTTAGAACTTTCAAGCTGTAGAGCTTTCAAGCTTTAGAATTTTTGTGCTTTTGAGTTTTCAAGCTTTAGAGCTCTCGAGCTTTCGAGCTTTAGAGCTTTCGAGCATTAGAACTTTCAAGCTTTTGAGCTTTGGAGCTATGGAGCTTTCAAGCTTTTGAGCTTTCGAGCTTTTGAGCTTTCGAGCTTTAGAGCTTTCAAACTTTTTAGCTTTCGAGCTTTGGAGCTTTCAAGATTTGGAGCTTTCGAGCTTTGAAGCTTCCAAGCTTTTGAGCTTTCATGTTTTGGAGCTTTTAAGCTTTAGATCTTTCGACCTTTGGAGCTTTCATGATTCAGAGCTTTCAAGCTTTCGAGCTTTCAAGCTTTCGAGCTTTTTATCTTTTAAGCTTTCAAGTTTTTGAGTTTTCAAGCTTTCAAGATTTTGAGCTTTCGAGCTATCAAGCTTTTAAGCTTTTGAGCTTTGAAGATTCAAGCTTTTGAGCTTTCAACTTTTGGAGCTTCCAAGCTTTAGAGTTTTCGTGCTTGCGAGCTTTCAAGCTGTTAAGCTTTCAAGCTTTCAAGCTTTTAAGCTTTCAACCTTTCGAGCTTTCAAACTTTTTATCTTTTGAGCTTTGGAGCTTTCAAGCTTTCAAGCTTTTTAGCTTTCGAGCTTTCGATCTTTCAAGCTTTTACGCTTTCAAGCTTTTGAGCTTTCAAGCTTCTGAGCTTCCAAGCTTTCAAGCTCTCGAGCTTCCAAGCTCCAGAGCTTTCGAACTTTAGAGCTTTCGAGCTTTCGAGCTTTCAAGCTTTCGACTTTTCGAGCTTTTGAGATTCAAGCTTTAGAGCTTTCAAGCTTTCGAGCTTTCAAGCTTTAGAGCTTTTGAGCTTCAGATCTTTCAAGCTTTAGAGTTTCCAAGCTTTAGAGCTTTAGAGCTTTTGAGCTTTAGAGCTTTCAAGCTCTAGAGCTTTCAACCTTTAGAATTTTTGAGCTTTCTGAGCTTTCTAGCTTTAGAGCTTTCGAGCTTTCGAGCTTTCAAGCTTTCGACTTTTCGAGCTTTTGAGATTCAAGCTTTAGAGCTTTCAAGCTTTCGAGCTTTCAAGCTTTAGAGCTTTTGAGCTTCAGATCTTTCAAGCTTTAGAGTTTCCAAGCTTTATAGCTTTAGAGCTTTTGAGCTTTAGAGCTTTCAAGCTCTAGAGCTTTCAACCTTTAGAATTTTTGAGCTTTCTGAGCTTTCTAGCTTTAGAGCTTTCGAGCTTTTGAGCTTTCAAGCTTTAGAGCTTTCAAGCTTTAGAGCTTTAGAGCTTTTGAGCTTTAGAGCTTTCAAGCTCTAGAGCTTTCAACCTTTAGAATTTTTGAGCTTTCTGAGCTTTCTAGCTTTAGAGCTTTCGAGCTTTAGAGCTTTCAAACTTTAGAGCTTTCAAGGTTTGGAGCTTTCAAACTTAACAGCTTTCAAGCTTTTGAGCTTTCGAGCTTTTGAGCTTTCGAGCTTTGGAGCTTTCAATCTTTCGAGCTTTCGAGGTTTGGAACTTTCAAGCTTCCAAGCTTTATAGCTTTCGAGCTATCGAACTTTTGAGCTTTTGAACGTTCAAGCTTTCAAGCTTTCGAGCTTTGGAGCTTTCAAGTTTTCGAGCTTTCAAGCTTTCGAGCTTTCTAGGTTTGGAGCTTTCAAGCTTCCGAGCTTTATAGTTTTCGAGCTATCAAACTTTTGAGCTTTTGAATTTTCGAGCTTTCAAGTTTTTGAGCTTTTTAGCTTCCAGTCTTTCAAGCTTTCGAGCTTTCGAGCTTTCAAGCTTTGGAGCTTTCGAGCTTTCAGCTTTCCAGCTTTCAAGCTTTCGAGCTTTGGAGCTTTCAAGTTTTCGAGCTTTCATGCTTTCGAGCTTTCTAGCTTTGGAGATTTCAAGCTTTTGAGCTTTCAAGTTTTGGAGCTTACAAGCTTCAAAGCTTTCGAGCTTGCGAGCTTTCAAGCTGGTAAGTTTTAAAGCTTTCAAGCTTTTAAGCTTTCAAGCTTTCGAGCTTCCAAGCTTTTAATTTTTTGAGTTTTCGAGCTTTCAAGCTTTCAAGCTTTTAGGCTTTTGAGCTTTCGGGCTTTCAAGCTTTTAAGCTTTCGAGCTTTCAAGATTTTAAGCTTTTGAGCTTTTGAAATTTCAAGCTTTTAAGCTTCCAAGATTTAGAGCTTTTAAGCTTTTAAGCTTTCGAGCTTTCGAGCTTTCAAGCTTTAAAGCTTTCGAGCTTGCGAGCTTTTAAGCTGGTAAGCTTTAAAGCTTTCAACCTTTAAAGCTTTCAAGTTTTCAAGCTTTCAAGCTTTTAATCTTTTGAGCTTTCAAGCTTTTGAGCTTTCGAGCTTTCAAGCTTTCAAGCTTTCGAGCTTTCGAGCTTTCAAGCTTTTGAGCTTTCGGGCTTTCGAGCTTTAAAACTTAGGAGCTTTCAAGCTTTTGACTTTTCGAGCTTTTGAGTTTTCAAGCTTTCGAGCTTTCGAGCTTCCAAGCTTCAGAGCTTTCAAGCTTTAGAGCTTTCGAGCTTTAGAGCTTTCGAGCTTTGGAGCTTTCAATCTTTTGACTTTTCGAGCTTTTGAGATTCAAGCTTTAGAGCTTTCGACCTTTCAAGCTTTAGAGCTTTCGAGCTTTCAAACTTTAGAGCTTAAAAGCTTTAGAGCTTTCAAACCTTAGAATTTTTTAGCTTTCGAGCTTTGAAGCTTTCGAGCTTTCGAGCTTTCGTGCTTTAGAGCTTTCGAACTTTAGAGCTTTCGAGCTTTAGAGCTTTCAAGCTTTTGAGCTTTCGAGCTCCAGAGCTTTCAAGCTTTCGAGCTTTCAAGCTTTCGAGCTTTCAAGCTTTCAAACTTTCAAGCTTTTGGGCTTTCGAGCTTTCGAGCTTTCGAGCTTTCAAGCTTTAGAGCTTTCGAGCTTTAGAGCTTTCAAGCTTTTGAGCTTTCAAGCTTTCTCCTTTTCGAGCTTTTGAGCTTTCAAGCTTTAGAGCTTTAGAGCTTTTGAGCTGTAGAGCTTTCAAGCTGTAGAGCTTTCAAGCTGTAGAGCTTTCAACCTTTAGAATTTTTGAGCTTTTTGGGCTTTCTAGCTTTAGAGCTTTCGAGCTTTAGAACTTTCGAGCTTTAGAGCTTTAAAGGTTTGGACCTTTCGAACTTAAGAGCTTTCAAGCTTTTGAGCTTTCGATCTTTTGAGCTTTCGAACTATGGAGCTTTCAATCTTTCGAGCTTTCGAGGTTGGGAACTTTCAAGGTTTTGAGCTTTCCAGCTTTGTAGCTTTCAAGCTTTCAAACTTCCTAGCTTTGGAGCTTTCAAGCTTCCGAGCTTTCTATCTTTGGAGCTTTCAAGCTTCCGAGCTTTATAGCTTTCAAGCTATCGAACTTTTGAGCTTTCGAACTTTCAAGCTTACAAGCTTTCGAGCTTTGGAGCTTTCAAGTTTTCGAGCTTTCAAGCTTTGGAGCTTTCTAGCTTTGGAGCTTTCAAGCTTCCGAGCTTTATAGCTTTCGAGCTATCGAACTTTTGAGCTTCCGAACTTTGGAGCTTCCGAGCTCTCAAGCTTTAGAGCTTTTGAGCTTTTGAGCTCTCAAGCTTTAGAGCTTTCGAGCTTTTAAGTTTTAGAGCTTTTGAGCTTTAGAGCTTTCAAGCTGTAGAGCTTTCAAGCTTTAGAATTTTTGTGCTTTTGAGTTTTCAAGCTTTAGAGCTCTTGAGCTTTCGAGCTTTAGAGCTTACGAGCATTAGAACTTTCAAGTTTTTGAGCTTTCGAGCTTTTGAGCTCTCAAGCTTTAGAGCTTTCAAACTTTTTAGCTTTCAATCTTTGGAGCTTTCAAGATTTGGAGCTTTCGAGCTTTGAAGCTTCCGAGCTTTTGAGCTTTCATGTTTTGGAGCTTTTAAGCTTTAGAACTTTCGACCTTTGGAGTTTTCATGATTCATGCTTTCGAGCTTTTTAGCTTTTAAGCTTTCAAGTTTTTGAGTTTTCAAGCTTTCAAGATTTTGAGCTTTCGAGCTATCAAGCTTTTAAGCTTTTGAGCTTTGAAGATTCAAGCTTTTGAGCTTTCAAACGTTTTATCTTCTGAGCTTTCGAGCTTTCGAGCTTTCAAGCTTTTTAGCTTTCGAGCTTTTGAGCTTTCAAGCTTTTACGCTTTCAAGCTTTCGAGCTTTCAAGCTTTTGAGCTTCCAAGCTTTCAAGCTTTCAAGCTTCCAAGCTCCAGAGCTTTCGAACTTTAGTGCTTTCGAGCTTTCAAGCTTTCGACTTTTCAAGCTTTTGAGATTCAAGCTTTAGAGCTTTCAAGCTTTCGAGCTTTCAAGCTTTAGCACTTTCGAGCTTTAAAGCTTTAGAGCTTCCGAGCTTTAGATCTTTCAAGATTTAGAGTTTTCAAGCCATAGAATTTTTTAGCTTCGAGCTTTGAAGCTTTAGAGCTTTCGAGCTTTCGTGTTTTCGAGCTTTCGAGCTTTAGAGCTTTCAAGCTATTGAGCTCTTGAACTTTGGAGCTTTCAAGCTTTTGAGCCTTCGAGATTACGAGCTTTAGAGCTTTCATGCTTTTTAGCTTTTGAGCTTTGGAGCTTTCAAGCTTTTGAGCTTTCGAGCTTTGGAGCTTTCAAGCTTTTGACCTTTCAAGTTTTGGAGCTTCCATGCCTTGGAACTTTTGATCTTTGGAGCTCTCATGCTTTAGAGATTTCAAGCTTTAGAGCTTTCTAGCTTTAGAGCTTTCAAACTTAACAGCTTTCAAGCTTTTGAGCTTTCGAGCTTTTGAGCTTTCGAGGTTTGGAGCTTTCAATCTTTCGAGCTTTCGAGGTTTGGAACTTTCAAGCTTCCAAGCTTTATAGCTTTCGAGCTATCGAACTTTTGAGCTTTTGAACGTTCAAGCTTTCAAGCTTTCGAGCTTTGGAGCTTTCAAGTTTTCGAGCTTTCAAGCTTTCGAGCTTTCTAGGTTTGGAGCTTTCAAGCTTCCGAGCTTTATAGTTTTCGAGCTATCAAACTTTTGAGCTTTTGAATTTTCAAGCTTTCAAGTTTTTGAGCTTTTTAGCTTCCAGTCTTTCAAGCTTTCGAGCTTTCGAGCTTTCAAGCTTTGGAGCTTTCGAGCTTTCAGCTTTCAAGCTTTCAAGCTTTCGAGCTTTGGAGCTTTCAAGTTTTCGAGCTTTCATGCTTTCGAGCTTTCTAGCTTTGGAGATTTCAAGCTTTTGAGCTTTCAAGTTTTGGAGCTTACAAGCTTCAAAGCTTTCGAGCTTGCGAGCTTTCAAGCTGGTAAGTTTTAAAGCTTTCAAGCTTTTAAGCTTTCAAGCTTTCGAGCTTCCAAGCTTTTAATTTTTTGAGTTTTCGAGCTTTCAAGCTTTCAAGCTTTTAGGCTTTTGAGCTTTCGGGCTTTCAAGCTTTTAAGCTTTCGAGCTTTCAAGATTTTAAGCTTTTGAGCTTTTGAAATTTCAAGCTTTTAAGCTTCCAAGCTTTAGAGCTTTTAAGCTTTTAAGCTTTCGAGCTTTCGAGCTTTCAAGCTTTAAAGCTTTCGAGCTTGCGAGCTTTCAAGCTGGTAAGCTTTAAAGCTTTCAACCTTTAAAGCTTTCAAGTTTTCAAGCTTTCAAGCTTTTAATCTTTTGAGCTTTCAAGCTTTTGAGCTTTCGAGCTTTCAAGCTTTCAAGCTTTCGAGCTTTCAAGCTTTTGAGCTTTCGGGCTTTCGAGCTTTAAAACTTAGGAGCTTTCAAGCTTTTGACTTTTCGAGCTTTTGAGTTTTCAAGCTTTCGAGCTTTCGAGCTTCCAAGCTTCAGAGCTTTCAAGCTTTAGAGCTTTCGAGCTTTAGAGCTTTCGAGCTTTGGAGCTTTCAATCTTTTGACTTTTCGAGCTTTTGAGATTCAAGCTTTAGAGCTTTCGACCTTTCAAGCTTTAGAGCTTTCGAGCTTTCAAACTTTAGAGCTTAAAAGCTTTAGAGCTTTCAAGCCTTAGAATTTTTTAGCTTTCGAGCTTTGAAGCTTTCGAGCTTTCGAACTTTCGTGCTTTAGAGCTTTCGAACTTTAGAGCTTTCGAGCTTTAGAGCTTTCAAGCTTTTGAGCTTTCGAGCTCCAGAGCTTTCAAGTTTTCGAGCTTTCAAGCTTTCGAGCTTTCAAGCTTCCAAGCTTTCAAGCTTTTGGGCTTTCGAGCTTTCGAGCTTTCGAGCTTTCAAGCTTTAGAGCTTTCGAGCTTTAGAGCTTTCAAGCTTTTGAGCTTTCAAGCTTTCTCCTTTTCGAGCTTTTGAGCTTTCAAGCTTTAGAGCTTTAGAGCTTTTGAGCTGTAGAGCTTTCAAGCTGTAGAGCTTTCAAGCTGTAGAGCTTTCAACCTTTAGAATTTTTGAGCTTTTTGGGGTTTCTAGCTTTAGAGCTTTTGAGCTTTAGAACTTTCGAGCTTTAGAGCTTTAAAGGTTTGGAGCTTTCGAACTTAAGAGCTTTCAAGCTTTTGAGCTTTCGATCTTTTGAGCTTTCGAACTATGGAGCTTTCAATCTTTCGAGCTTTCGAGGTTGGGAACTTTCAAGGTTTTGAGCTTTCCAGCTTTGTAGCTTTCAAGCTTTCAAACTTCCTAGCTTTGGAGCTTTCAAGCTTCCGAGCTTTCTAGCTTTGGAGCTTTCAAGCTTCCGAGCTTTATAGCTTTCAAGCTATCGAACTTTTGAGCTTTCGAACTTTCAAGCTTACAAGCTTTCGAGCTTTGGAGCTTTCAAGTTTTCGAGCTTTCAAGCTTTGGAGCTTTTTAGCTTTGGAGCTTTCAAGCTTCCGAGCTTTATAGCTTTCGAGCTATCAAACTTTTGAGCTTCCGAACTTTGGAGCTTCCGAGCTCTCAAGCTTTAGAGCTTTTGAGCTTTTGAGCTCTCAAGCTTTAGAGCTTTCGAGCTTTTAAGCTTTAGAGCTTTTGAGCTTTAGAGGTTTCAAGCTGTAGAGCTTTCAAGCTTTAGAATTTTTGTGCTTTTGAGTTTTCAAGCTTTAGAGCTCTTGAGCTTTCGAGCTTTAGAGCTTTCGAGCATTAGAACTTTCAAGTTTTTGAGCTTTCGAGCTTTTGAGCTCTCAAGCTTTAGAGCTTTCAAACTTTTTAGCTTTCAAGCTTTGGAGCTTTCAAGATTTGGAGCTTTCGAGCTTTGAAGCTTCCGAGGTTTTGAGCTTTCATGTTTTGGAGCTTTTAAGCTTTAGAACTTTCGACCTTTGGAGTTTTCATGATTCATGCTTTCGAGCTTTTTAGCTTTTAAGCTTTCAAGTTTTTGAGTTTTCAAGCTTTCAAGATTTTGAGCTTTCGAGCTATCAAGCTTTTAAGCTTTTGAGCTTTGAAGATTCAAGCTTTTGAGCTTTCAAACGTTTTATCTTCTGAGCTTTCGAGCTTTCGAGCTTTCAAGCTTTTTAGCTTTCGAGCTTTTGAGCTTTCAAGCTTTTACGCTTTCAAGCTTTCGAGCTTTCAAGCTTTTGAGCTTCCAAGCTTTCAAGCTTTCAAGCTTCCAAGCTCCAGAGCTTTCGAACTTTAGTGCTTTCGAGCTTTCAAGCTTTCGACTTTTCAAGCTTTTGAGATTCAAGCTTTAGAGCTTTCAAGCTTTCGAGCTTTCAAGCTTTAGCACTTTCGAGCTTTAAAGCTTTAGAGCTTCCGAGCTTTAGATCTTTCAAGATTTAGAGTTTTCAAGCCATAGAATTTTTTAGCTTCGAGCTTTGAAGCTTTAGAGCTTTCGAGCTTTCGTGCTTTCGAGCTTTCGAGCTTTAGAGCTTTCAAGCTTTTGAGCTCTTGAACTTTGGAGCTTTCAAGCTTTTGAGCCTTCGAGCTTACGAGCTTTAGAGCTTTCATGCTTTTTAGCTTTTGAGCTTTGGAGCTTTCAAGCTTTTGAGCTTTCGAGCTTTGGAGCTTTCAAGCTTTTTACCTTTCAAGTTTTGGAGCTTCCATGCCTTGGAACTTTCGATCTTTGGAGCTCTCATGCTTTAGAGATTTAAAGCTTTAGAGCTTTCTAGCTTTAGAGCTTTCAAGCTTTCGAGCTCATGAGCTTTCAAGCTTTTGAGCTTTCGAGCTCCAGAGCTTTCAAGCTTTTGAGCTTTCAAGCTTTCGAGCTTTCAAGCTTTCAAGCTTTTGAGCTTTCGAGCTTTCAAGCTTTAGAGCTTTCGAGCTTCAGAGCCTTCAAGCTTTGGAGCTTCCAAGCTTTTGCCTTTTTGAGCTTTTGAGCTATGAGTTTTCAAGCTTCAGAGCTTTTGAGCTTTCGAGCTTTCAATCTTTAGAGCTTTCGAGCTTTCAAGCTTTAGAGCTTTTGAGCTTTAGAGCTTTCAAGCTGTAGATCTTTCAAGCTTTAGAATTTTTGAGCTTTCTGAGCTTTGTAGCTTTAGAGCTTTCTGGCTTTAGAGCTTTCAAGCTTTTGAGCTGTAAAATTTTGGAGATTTAAAGCTTTTGATATTTCGAGCCTTTGATATTTCGAGCTTTCACTCTTCCGAGCTTTCGATGTTTAGAGCTTTCAAGGTTTTGAGCTTTCCAAATTTGTAGCTTTCAAGCTTTCTAACTTCCTAGCTTTCGAGCTTTCAAGCTTTCGAGCTTTCAAGCTTTGGAGCTTTCAATCTTTCGAGCTTTCAAGCTTTCGAGCTTTCGAGCTTTCAAGCTTTCGAGCTTTATAGCTTTGGAGCTTTCAAGTTTTCGAGTTTCCAAGCTTTCGAGCTTTCGAACTTTCAAGTTTCCAAGCTTTCAAGCTTTGGACCTTTCGAGCTTTTGAGTTTTAAAGCTTTCGAGCTTTGGAGCTTTCAAGCTTTTGAGCTTTCAAGTTTCGGAGCTCTAAGCTTTAGAGCTTTCGAGCTTGCGAGCTTTCAAGCTGGTAAGCTTTCAAGCTTTAAAGCTTTCAAGCTTTTGAGCTTTCATGCTTTTAATCTTTTGAGCTTTTGAGCTTTCGAGCTTTCAAGCTTTCGAGCTTTAGAGCTTTCAAGCTTTTAAGCTTTTGAGCTTTCGAGCTTTCAAGCTTTTGAGCTTTCAAGCTTCCGAGCTTTCAAGCTTTAGAGCTTTCGAGCTTTAGAGCTTTCAAGCTTTGGAGCTTTCAAGCTTTTGACTTTTCGAGCTTTTGAGCTTTCGAGCTTTCAAGCTTCAGAGCTTTCGAGCTTTTGAGCTTTCAAATTTTAGAGCGTTCGAACTTTTAAGCTTTAGAGCTTTTGAGCTTAAGAGCTTTCAAGCTGTAGAGCTTTCAAGCTTTTAAGCTTTCAACCTTTTGAGCTTTCAGGGTTTTAATCTTTTGAGCTTGAGAGCTTTCGAGCTTTCAAGCTTTTTAGCTTTCAAGCTTTCGAGCTTTCAAGCTTTTACGCTTTCAAGCTCTCGAGCTTTCAAGCTTTTGAGTTTTCAAGCTTTCGAGCTTCCGAGCTTCCAAGCTTCAGAGCTTTCAAGCTTTAGAGCTTTCGAGCTTTAGAGCTTTCGAGCTTTGGAGCTTTCAATCTTTTGACTTTTCGAGCTTTTGAGATTCAAGCTTTAGAGCTTTCGAGCTTTCAAGCTTTAGAGCTTTCGAGCTTTCAAACTTTAGAGCTTTCAAGCTTTAGAGCTTTCAAGCCTTAGAATTTTTTAGCTTTCGAGCTTTGAAGCTTTCGAGCTTTAGAGCTTTCGAGCTTTAGAGCTTTCGAACTTTAGAGCTTTCGAGCTTTAGAGCTTTCAAGCTTTTGAGCTTTCGAGCTCCAGAGCTTTCAAGCTTTCGAGCTTTCAAGCTTTCAAGCTTTCAAGCTTTCAAGCTTTCAAGCTTTCGGGCTTTCGAGCTTTCGAGCTTTCGAGCTTTCAAGCTTTAGAGCTTTCGAGCTTTAGAGCTTTCAAGCTTTTGAGCTTTCAAGCTTTCGCCTTTTCGAGCTTTTGAGCTTTCAAGCTTTAGAGCTTTAGAGCTTTTGAGCTGTAGAGCTTTCAAGCTGTAGAGCTTTCAACCTTTAGAATTCTTGAGCTTTTTGGGCTTTCTAGCTTTAGAGCTTTCGAGCTTTAGAACTTTCGAGCTTTAGAGCTTTAAAGGTTTGGAGCTTTTGAACTTAAGAGCTTTCAAGCTTTTGAGCTTTCGATCTTTTGAGCTTTCGAGCTATGGAGCTTTCAATCTTTCGAGCTTTCGAGGTTTGGAACTTTCAAGGTTTTGAGCTTTCCAGCTTTGTAACTTTCAAGCTTTCAAACTTCCTAGCTTTGGAGCTTTCAAGCTTTCGAGCTTTCTAGCTTTGGAGCTTTCAAGCTTCCGAGCTTTATAGCTTCCAAGCTATCGAACTTTTGAGCTTTCGAACTTTCAAGCTTACAAGCTTTCGAGCTTTGGAGCTTTCAAGTTTTTGAGCTTTCAAGCTTTGGAGCTTTCTAGCTTTGGAGCTTTCAAGCTTCCGAGCTTTATAGCTTTCGAGCTATCGAACTTTTGAGCTTTCGAACTTTCGAGCTTCCAAGCATTTGAGCTTTTTAGCTTCTAGTCTTTCAAGCTTTTGAGCTTTCGAGCTTTCAAGCTTTAGAGCTTTCGAGCTTTCAAGCTTTCAAGCTTTAGAGCTTTGGAGCTTTCAAGTTTTCGAGCTTTCTAGCTTTGGAGCTTTCAAGCTTCTGAGCTTTCAAGTTTTGGAGCTTCCAAGCTTCCAAGCTTTCCAACTTGCGAGCTTTCAAGCTGGTAAGCTTTCGAGTTTTCAAGCTTCCAAGCTTTCGAGCTTTCGAGCTTTCAAGCTTTTAAGCTTTCGAGCTTTCGAGCTTTCAAGCTTTAAAGCTTTCGAGCTTGCGAGCTTTCAAGCTGGTAAGCTTTGAAGCTTTCACCCTTTTAAGCTTCCAAGTTTTCAAGCTTTCAAGCTTTTAATCTTTTGAGCTTTCAAGCTTTTGAGTTTTCAAGTTTTTGAGCTTTCGAGCTTTCGAGCTTTCAAGCTTTCAAGCTTTCGAGCTTTCAAGCTTTGAAGCTTTCAAGCTTTTGACTTTTCAAGCTTTTGAGCTTTCAAGCTTTCAAGCTTTAGAGCTTTCGAGCTTTTGAGCTTTTGAACTTTCAAGCTTTAGAGCTTTCGAGCTTTTAAGCTTTAGAGCTTTTGAGCTTTAGAGCTTTCAAGCTGTAGAGCTTTCAAGCTTTAGAATTTTTGTGCTTTTGAGTTTTCAAGCTTTAGAGCTCTCGAGCTTTCGAGCTTTAGAGCTTTCGAGCATTAGAACTTTCAAGCTTTTGAGCTTTGGAGCTATGGAGCTTTCAAGCTTTTGAGCTTTCGAGCTTTTGAGCTTTCGAGCTTTAGAGCTTTCAAACTTTTTAGCTTTCGAGCTTTGGAGCTTTCAAGATTTGGAGCTTTCGAGCTTTGAAGCTTCCAAGCTTTTGAGTTTTCATGTTTTGGAGCTTTTAAGCTTTAGATCTTTCGACCTTTGGAGCTTTCATGATTCAGAGCTTTCAAGCTTTCGAGCTTTCAAGCTTTCGAGCTTTTTAGCTTTTAAGCTTTCAAGTTTTTGAGTTTTCAAGCTTTCAAGATTTTGAGCTTTCGAGCTATCAAGCTTTTAAGCTTTTGAGCTTTGAAGATTCAAGCTTTTGAGCTTTCAACTTTTGGAGCTTCCAAGCTTTAGAGCTTTCGTGCTTGCAAGCTTTCAAGCTGTTAAGCTTTCAAGATTTCAAGCTTTTAAGCTTTCAACCTTTCGAGCTTTCAAACTTTTTATCTTTTGAGCTTTGGAGCTTTCAAGCTTTCAAGCTTTTTAGCTTTCGAGCTTTCGAGCTTTCAAGCTTTTACGCTTTCCAGCTTTCGAGCTTTCAAGCTTTTGAGCTTCCAAGCTTTCAAGCTTTCGAGCTTCCAAGCTCCAGAGCTTTCGAACTTTAGAGCTTTCGAGCTTTCGAGCTTTCAAGCTTTCGACTTTTCGAGCTTTTGAGATTCAAGCTTTAGAGCTTTCAAGCTTTCGAGCTTTCAAGCTTTAGAGCTTTTGAGCTTCAGATCTTTCAAGCTTTAGAGCTTTCAAGCTTTAGAGCTTTAGAGCTTTTGAGCTTTAGAGCTTTCAAGCTGTAGATCTTTCAAGCTTTAGAATTTTTGAGCTTTCTGAGCTTTCTAGCTTTAGAGCTTTCTGGCTTTAGAGCTTTCAAGCTTTTGAGCTGTAAAATTTTGGAGATTTCAAGCTTTTGATATTTCGAGCTTTTGATATTTCGAGGTTTTGAGCTTTCGAGCTTTGGAGCTTTAAATCTTCCGAGCTTTCGATGTTTAGAGCTTTCAAGGTTTCAAGCTTTCCAGCTTTGTAGCCTTCAAGCTTTCTAACTTCCTAGCTTTCGAGCTTTCAAGCTTTCGAGCTTTCAAGCTTTGGAGCTTTCGAACTTTCGAGCTTTCAAGCTTTCGAGCTTTGGAGCTTTCAAGCTTTCGAGCTTTATAGCTTTGGAGCTTTCAAGTTTTCGAGTTTCCAAGCTTTTGAGCTTTCGAACTTTCAAGTTTTCAAGCTTTCAAGCTTTGGACCTTTCGAGCTTTTGAGTTTTCAAGCTTTCGAGCTTTGGAGCTTTCAAGCTTTCGAGCTTTCAAGTTTCGGAGCTCCAAGCTTTAGAGCTTTCGAGCTTGCGAGCTTTCATGCTGGTAAGCTTTCAAGCTTTTAAGCTTTCAAGCTTTTGAGCTTTAAAGCTTTTAATCTTTTGATCTTTTGAGCTTTCGAGCTTTCAAGCTTTCAAGCTTTCGAGCTTTCGAGCTTTCAAGCTTTTAAGCTTTTGAGCTTTCGAGCTTTCAAGCTTTTGAGCTTTCAAGCTTCCGACCTTTCAAGCTTTAGAGCTTTCGAGCTTTAGAGCTTTCAAGCTTTGGAGCTTTCAAGCTTATGACTTTTCGAGCTTTTGAGCTTTCAAGCTTTCAAGCTTTAGAGCTTTCGAGCTTTTGAGCTTTCAAATTTTAGAGCGTTCGAACTTTTAAGCTTTAGAGCTTTTGAGCTTAAGAGCTTTCAAGCTGTAGAGCTTTCAAGCTTTCAAGCTTTTAAGCTTTCAACCTTTCGAGCTTTCAGGCTTTTAATCTTTTGAGCTTGCGAGCTTTCGAGCTTTCAAGCTTTTTAGCTTTCAAGCTTTCGAGCTTTCAAGCTTTTACGCTTTTAACCCTGGATAGGTACGATGGGTCGTTTGCGACCCCGAGCGTCAAAAAAAACAGGTTTTTCTCACGTGACTCACCCCCGTGACTGAATTTGTGGGTGATCGACCCGCAGGAGGTGTCTCCCCTACACGCTCTAGTAGTGTCCAGATGTGCATTGCTGTAGCTGTACTCCTTCCTCGATTTCTGAGACGCGTCGGGGTCGTTCGCGACCGAGTTTACCCTTCTAAGGTAGTTTGCATAATTATCAAAGTTATTACGTATTATGAAATTGTCGTAGAATGGTGCAACTTGTATAGGTTATCAGTTGTGGAAAGTCTTGGTGGATTGTTTGGCTACCATGTGCATGATTTTTTTTTTAGTTAAAATGTCGTTCATCACCACGAGGACCATTTTACCGCGAGTGCCCCTTTTTCATTTTTTTTCATTTTTTTGCCAAGTCATTTTTCCGTAAGATATTGCCAAATAGGGTCGTAAAACTTTTGCTTGTTTAGTGTTGGAAAGTGTGTCTAGATGATCTGGCTACCCATGCATGACTTTGTTTTTGTCAGATACGACGTAGTTATTGGTATATTGGGTATTTAACTGCGGTTACCAATTTCTGTTTTTTTTCAATATTTGTAAAAATTACTACGTAGTAAGGAATTGCCGTATATTATTCATTTTTTTTCATGTTAATGTGTTAGAAAGTGTGCCTTGATGGTTGGGCTAACACGTGCATGTCTTTTTTTTTATCTGAGATGCCGTATATTAGAATGTCGGGCATTTTACCGCGAGTGTCCCTTTTTCATTTTTTTTCATTTTTTTGCCAAGTCATTTTTCCGTAAGATATTGCGAAATAGTATCGTAAAACTTTTGCTTTTTTAGTGTTGGAAAGTGTGTCTAGATGATCTGGCTACCCATGCGTGATTTTGTTTTTGTCAGATACGACGTAGTTATTGGTATATTGGGTATTTAACTGCGGTTGCCAATTTCTGTTTTTTTCAATATTTGTAAAAATTTACTACGTAGTAAGGAATTGCCGTATATTATTGATTTTTTTTTCATGTTTGTGTTAGAAAGTGTGCCTTGATGGTTGGGCTAACACGTGCATGTCTTTTTTTTTTATCTGAGATGCCGTATATTAGAATGTTGGGCATTTTTCCGCGAGTGCCCCTTTTTATTTGTTTTGCATTTTTTTGCTTAGTCATGTTACCGTAAGGAATTGGCAAGTAGTGTCTCAAAACTTATATTTTTATAGTGTTGGAAAGTGTTTCTAGATGATCTGGCTACCCATGCCTATTTTTTTTTAGCCAGATATGGCGTATATATAAGTATGTGTTCGATTTTCCTGTGATTGCCATTTTTTCGTTTTTTCCCATTTTTTTCAAAATTACTACGTACTAAGGAACTATCACAGAGTAATATTTCATTTATATGTTTATTTGTCGGAAAATGTGCCTTGATGGTTTGCCTAGCACGTGGCTGAAATTTTTTTTTCTGAAATGCCGTATATTAGAATGGCCATTTTTCCACGATTGCCCCTTTTTATTTGTTTTGCATTTTTTTGCTTAGTCATGTTACCGTAAGGAATTGGCAAGTAGTGTCGCAAAACTTATAATTTTATAGTGTTGGAAAGTGTTTCTAGATGATCTGGCTACCCATGCCTATCTTCTTTTTTTAGCCAGATATGGCGTATATATAGGTATGTGTTCGATTTTCCTGTGATTGCCATTTTTTCGTTTTTTCCCATTTCTTTCAAAATTACTACGTACTAAGGAACTATCACAGAGTAATTATTCATTTGGATGATTATTTGTCGGAAAATGTGCCTTGATGGTTTGCCTAGCACGTGGCTGAATTTTTTTTTCTGAAATGCCGTATATTAGAATGTTAGCCATTTTTCCGCGAGTGCCCCTTTTTATTTGTTTTGCATTTTTTTGCTTAGTCATGTTACCGTAAGGAATTGGCAAGTAGTGTCGCAAAACTTATACTTTTATAGTGTTGGAAAGTGTTTCTAGATGATCTGGCTACCCATGCCTATCTTTTTTTTAGCCAGATATGGCGTATATATAGGTATGTGTTCGATTTTCCGGTGATTGCCATTTTTTCGTTCTTTCCCAATTCTTTCAAAATTACTACGTACTAAGGAACTATCACAGAGTAATGATTCCTCTAGATGTTTATTTGTCGGAAAATTTTGTTTACTTTTTTTTGATTGAATATCATCAAATTTTTTTAGCTAAAATATATTGTTTTACATTTTTTTTTCGATTTTATTTCCCTTCAAAAAAATTTTTTTGGGTCAGAATTTTAATTTTATAGTCGTAAAATAATCGACAATTATCCAGCAACCCACCATACAATTTTTATGCATATCCAATAATAATTAGATTAGTAAATAACACCTTGAAATTGACATACCCTTCCTACATTTCAAGTGGCAGATTAGGGAGTCTGAGTCAGTGTGGTTGGCGGCCATTTTGTGGACATATCCGAAGCGTAAGCTGCCCTATCTATATATATTCTTGTTCCCTATAGAATTTGTGATATTTTGGTATATTTTTACCTGCATAAATATCATATTATATATTAAATATATGTATTTTTTTACGAAATTTCTAAGTACTCAAAAAATTACCTTTAGATATGGCCCCTGATATAAATGTAATTTACAAAATAATGAAGATTTTTTTACATATTTCTATTTTAGGATAACATATGTTTATTCCCTAAAAAAATTAGCCACTTCCTATTTCATTTGGGTACCCAAAAAAATTCATGAAATTTGGACAAATTTTTTTGGCCAAAAAAAGTTACCCTTTTTTTCTCATTTCAGATCTTCACCTCCATGGGTCTGACTTCATCCAAAATACATCAAGATGTGTCCTAAACATTCAAGAATCAATTCCTAAAAGGATTTGTGTATATATGTATAAACTTTTTTTTTATGAATTTTTATGTCAGGTCTTTTTTTTTCTACTTAATTTTTTAAAATATTTATAATAAATAGTTTTTCTGCAGATGAGTAATATTTATCTTTACAGTTGTTTTAAGCATTCATTGAAGTTTTTTTTTGGCAAAAGAAAAAAGGAGGTTACTGCAAAAACTGATTTTTCAAGAATTTTTTTGGCGTCGGGGTTGTTCGCGTCCGAGTATACCCTTAAAGGAGTGTCCGAGGAGCGTACCTATCCAGGGTTAAGCTCTCGAGCTTTCAAGCTTTTGAGTTTTCAAGCTTTCGAGCTTTCGAGCTTCCAAGCTTCAGAGCTTTCAAGCTTTAGAGCTTTCGAGCTTTAGAGCTTTCGAGCTTTGGAGCTTTCAAGCTTATGACTTTTCGAGCTTTTGAGATTCAAGCTTTAGAGCTTTCGACCTTTCAAGCTTTAGAGCTTTCGAGCTTTCAATCTTTAGAGCTTTCAAGCTTTAGATCTTTCAAGCCTTAGAATTTTTTAGCTTTCGAGCTTTGAAGCTTTAGAGCTTTCGAGCTTTCGAGCTTTAGAGCTTTCGAACTTTAGAGCTTTCGAGCTTTAGAGCTTTTAAGCTTTTGAGCTTTTGAGCTCCAGAGCTTTCAAGCTTTAGAGCTTTCAAGCTTTCAAGCTTTCAAGCTTTCAAGCTTTCAAGCTTTTGAGCTTTCGAGCTTTCGAGCTTTCAAGCTTTAGAGCTTTCGAGCTTTAGAGCTTTCATCCTTTTGAGCTTTCAAGCTTTCGCCTTTTCGAGCTTTTGAGCTTTCAAGCTTTAGAGCTTTAGAGCTTTTGAGCTGTAGAGCGTTCAAGCTGTAGAGCTTTCAACCTTTAGAATTTTTGAGCTTTCTGAGCTTTCTAGCTTTAGAGCTTTCGAGCTTTAGAGCTTTCGAGCTTTAGAGCTTTAAAGGTTTGGAGCTTTCGAGCTTAAGAGCTTTCAAGCTTTTGAGCTTTCGATCTTTTGAGCTTTCAAATTATGGAGCTTTCAAGCTTTCGAGCTTTCTAGCTTTGGAGCTTTCAAGCTTCCGAGCTTTATAGCTTTCGAGCTATCAAACTTTTGAGCTTTCGAACTTTCAAGCTTTCAAGCTTTCGAGCTTTGGAGCTTTCAAGTTTTCGAGCTTTCAAGCTTTGGAACTTTCTAGCTTTGGAGCTTTCAAGCTTCCGAGCTTTATAGCTTTCGAGCTATCGAACTTTTGAGCTTTCGAACTTTCGAGCTTCCAAGCATTTGAGCTTTTTAGCTTTTAGTCTTTCAAGCTTTTGAGCTTTCGAGCTTTCAAGCTTTCGAGCTTTCGAGCTTTCAAGCTTTCAAGCTTTCGAGCTTTGGAGCTTTCAAGTTTTCGAGCTTTCTAGCTTTGGAGCTTTCAAGCTTCTGAGCTTTCAAGTTTTGAAGCTTCCAAGCTTCCAAGCTTTCGAGCTTGCAAGCTTTCAAGCTGGTAAGCTTTCAAGTTTTCAAGCTGTTAAGCTTTCAAGCTTTCGAGCTTCCAAGCTTTTAATTTTTTGAGCTTTCGAGCTTTCGAGCTTTCAAGCTTTCGAGCTTTCGAGCTTTCAAGCTTTTAAGCTTTCGAGCTTTCGAGCTTTCAAGCTTTAAAGCTTTCGAGCTTGCGAGCTTTCAAGCTGGTAAGCTTTGAAGCTTTCAACCTTTTAAGCTTTCAAGTTTTCAAGCTTTCAAGCTTTTAATCTTTTGAGCTTTCAAGCTTTTGAGCTTTCAAGTTTTTGAGCTTTCGAGCTTTCGAGCTTTCAAGCTTTCAAGCTTTCGAGCTTTCGAGCTTTCAAGCTTTTGAGTTTCGAGCTTTCGAGCTTTCAAGCTTTAGAGCTTTCAAGCTTTGAAGCTTTCAAGCTTTTGGCTTTTCGAGCTTTTGAGCTTTCAAGCTTTCAAGCTTTAGAGCTTTCGAGCTTTCGAGCTTTCAAGCTTTAAAGCTTTCGAGCTTTTAAGCTTTAGAGCTTTTGAGCCTTAGAGTTTTCAAGCTGTAGAGCTTGAAAGCTTTAGAATTTTTGTGCTTTCGAGCTTTCAAGCTTGAGAGCTCTCGAGCTTTCGAGCTTTAGAGCTTTTGAGCTTCAGAACTTTAAAGCTTTTGAGCTTTGGAGCTTTGGAGCTTTCAAGCTTTTGAGCTTTCTAGCTTTTTAGCTTGTGAGCTTTAAAGCTTTCAAGCTTTTTAGCTTTTGAGCTTTGGAGCTTTCAAGATTTGGAGCTTTCGAGCTTTGGAGCTTGCAAGCTTTTGAGCTTTTATGTTTTGGAGCTTTCAAGCTTTAGAACTTTCGACCTTTGGAGCTTTCATGATTCAGATATTTCAGGCTTTCGAGCTTTCAAGTTTTTGAGTCTTCAAGCTTTTAAGATTTTGAGCTTTGGATATTCAAGCTTTTGAGCTTTTAACTTTTGGAGCTTCCAAGCTTTAGAGCTTTCGTGCTTGCGAGCTTTAAAGCTGTTAAACTTTCAAGCTTTCAAGCTTTTAAGCTTTCAACCTTTCGAGCTTTCAAGCTTTTAATCTTTTGAGCTTTCGAGCTTTTGAGCTTTCAAGCTTTTTAGCTTTCGAGCTTTTGAGCTTTCAAGCTTTTACGCTTTCAAGCTTTCGAGCTTTCAAGCTTTTGAGTTTTCAAGCTTTTGAGCTTCCAAGCTCCAGAGCTTTTGAGCTTTAGAGCTTTCGAGCTTTTGAGCTTTCAAGCTTTCGACTTTTCGAGCTTTTGAGATTTAAGCTTTAGAGCTTTCAAGCTTTCGAGCTATCGAGCTTTAGCGTTTTCGAACTTTCAAGCTTCAGAGCTTTCGAGCTTTAGATCTTTCAAGCTTTAGAGCTTTCAAGCCTTAGAATTTTTTAGCTTCGAGTTTTTGTGCTTTCGAGCTTTTGAGCTTTAGAGCTTTCAAGCTTTTGAGCTTTCAAGCTTTCGAGCTTTCAAGCTTTGGACCTTTCGATCTTTTGAGTTTTCAAGCTTTCGAGCTTTGGAGCTTTCAAGCTTTTGAGCTTTCAAGTTTCGGAGCTCAGAGCTTTAAAGCTTTCGAGCTTGCGAGTTTTCAAGCTGGTAAGCTTTCAAGCTTTCTAGCTTTCAAGCTTTTAATCTTTTGAGCTTTTGAGCGTTCGAGTTTTCAAGCTTTTAAGCTTTCGAGCTTTCTAGCTTTTAAGCTTTTGAGCTTTAGAGCTTTCAAGCTTTTGAGCTTTCAAGCTTTAGAGCTTTCAAGCTTTTGAGCTTTCAAGCTTTCGAGCTTCCGAACTTTCAAGCTTTAGAGCTTTCGAGCTTCAGAGCTTTCAAGTTTTGGAGCTTTCAAGCTTTTGACTTTTCGAGCTTTTGAGCTTTCGAGCTTTCAAGCTTTAGAGCTTTAGAGCTTACAAGTTTTAGAGCTTTTGAACTTTTAAGCTTTAGAGCTTTTGAGCTTTAGAGCTTTCAAGCTGTAGAGCTTTCAAGCTTTCAAGCTTTTAAGCTTTCAACCTTTCGAGTTTTCGGGCTTTTAATCTTTTGAGCTTGCGAGCTTTCGAGCTTTCAAGCTTTTTAGCTTTCAAGCTTTCGAGTTTTCAAGCTTTTACGCTTTCAAGCTCTCGAGCTTTCAAGCTTTTGAGTTTTCAAGCTTTCAAGCTTTCGAGCTTCCAAGCTTTAGAGCTTTCAAGCTTTAGAGCTTTCAAGGCTTAGAAATTTGTAGCTTTCGAGCTTTGAAGCTTTAGAGCTTTCGAACTTTCGAGCTTTAGAGCTTTCAAACTTTAGAGCTTTCGAGCTTTAGAGCTTTAAAGCTTTTGAGCTTTCAAGCTTTTGAGCTTTCGAGCTCCAGAGCTTTCAAGCTTTTGAGCTTTCAAGCTTTTGAGCTTTCAAGCTTTCAAGCTTTTGAGCTTTCGAGCTTTCAAGCCTTAGAGCTTTCGAGCTTTAGAGCTTTCAAGCTTTTGAGCTTTCAAGCTTTCGCCTTTTCGAGCTTTTGAGCTTTCAAGCTTTAGAGCTTTCAAGCTTTAGAGCTTTCAAGCTTTAGAGCTTTAGAGCTTTTGAGCTTTAGAGCTTTCAAGCTCTAGAGCTTTCAACCTTTAGAATTTTTGAGCTTACTGAGCTTTCTAGCTTTAGAGCTTTCGAGCTTTAGAGCTTTCAAGCTTTAGAGCTTTCAAGGTTTGAGCTTTCAAACTTAACAGCTTTCAAGCTTTTGAGCTTTCGAGCTTTTGAGCTTTCGAGCTTTGGAGCTTTCAATCTTTCGAGCTTTCGAGGTTTGGAACTTTCAAGCTTCCAAGCTTTATAGCTTTCGAGCCATCGAACTTTTGAGCTTTCGAACGTTCAAGCTTTCAAGCTTTCGAGCTTTGGAGCTTTCAATTTTTCGAGCTTTCAAGCTTTCGAGCTTTCTAGGTTTGGAGCTTTCAAGCTTCCGAGCTTTATAGTTTTCGAGCTATCAAACTTTTGAGCTTTTGAATTTTCGAGCTTTCAAGTTTTTGAGCTTTTTAGCTCCCAGTCTTTCAAGCTTTCGAGCTTTCAAGCTTTGGAGCTTTCGAGCTTTCAGCTTTCAAGCTTTCAAGCTTTCGAGCTTTGGAGCTTTCAAGTTTTCGAGCTTTCATGCTTTCGAGCTTTCTAGCTTAGGAGATTTCAAGCTTTTTAGCTTTCAAGTTTTGGAGCTTACAAGCTTCAAAGCTTTCGAGCTTGCGAGCTTTCAAGCTGGTAAGTTTTAAAGCTTTCAAGCTTTTAAGCTTTCAAGCTTTCGAGCTTCCAAGCTTTTAATTTTTTGAGTTTTCGAGCTTTCAAGCTTTCAAGCTTTTAGGCTTTTGAGCTTTCGGGCTTTCAAGCTTTTAAGCTTTCGAGCTTTTAAGATTTTAAGCTTTTGAGCTTTTGAAATTTCAAGCTTTTAAGCTTCCAAGCTTTAGAGCTTTCAAGCTTTTAAGCTTTCGAGCTTTCGAGCTTTCAAGCTTTAAAGCTTTCGAGCTTGCGAGCTTTTAAGCTGGTAAGCTTTAAAGCTTTCAACCTTTAAAGCTTTCAAGTTTTCAAGCTTTCAAGCTTTTAATCTTTTGAGCTTTCAAGCTTTTGAGCTTTCAAGCTTTTGAGCTTTCGAGCTTTCAAGCTTTCAAGCTTTCGAGCTTTCGAGCTTTCAAGCTTTTGAGCTTTCGGGCTTTCGAGCTTTAAAACTTAGGAGCTTTCAAGCTTTTGACTTTTCGAGCTTTTGAGCTTTAAAGCTTTCAAGCTTTAGAGCTTTCGAGCTCCCGAGCTCTCAAGCTTTAGAGCTTTTGAGCTTTTGAGCTCTCGAGCTTTAGAGCTTTCGAGCTTTTAAGCTTTAGAGCTTTTAAGCTTTAGAGCTTTCAAGCTGTAGAGCTTTCAAGCTTTAGAATTTTTGTGCTTTTGAGTTTTCAAGCTTCAGAGCTCTCGAGCTTTCAAGCTTTAGAGCTTTCGAGCATTAGAACTTTCAAGCTTTTGAGCTTTCGAGCTTTTGAACTTTCGAACTTTAGAGCTTTCAAACTTTTTAGCTTTCGAGCTTTGGAGCTTTCAAGATTTGGAGCTTTCGAGCTTTGAAGCTTCCGAGCTTTTGAGCTTTCATGTTTTGGAGCTTTTAAGGTTTAGAACTTTCGACCTTTAGAGTTTTCATGATTCAGGCTTTCGAGCTTTTTAGCTTTTAAGCTTTCAAGTTTTTGAGTTTTCAAGCTTTCAAGATTTTGAGCTTTCGAGCTATCAAGCTTTTAAGCTTTTGAGCTTTGAAGATTCAAGCTTTTGAGCTTTCAACTTTTGGAGCTTCCAAGCTTTAGAGCTTTCGTGCTTGCGAGCTTTCAAGCTGTTAAGCTTTCGAGCTGTTAAGCTTTCAAGCTTTCAAGCTTTTAGTCTTTCAACCTTTTGAGCTTTCAAACGTTTTATCTTCTGAGCTTTCGAGCTTTCGAGCTTTCAAGCTTTTTAGCTTTCGAGCTTTCGAGCTTTCAAGCTTTTACGCTTTCAAGCTTTTGAGCTTTCAAGCTTTTGAGCTTCCAAGCTTTCAAGCTTTAGGGCTTCCAAGCTCCAGAGCTTTCGAACTTTAGAGCTTTCGAGCTTTCAAGCTTTCGACCTTTCGAGCTTTTGAGATTCAAGCTTTAGAGCTTTCAAGCTTTTGAGCTTTCAAGCTTTAGCACTTTCGAGCTTTCAAGCTTTAGAGCTTCTGAGCTTTAGATCTTTCAAGATTTAGAGTTTTCAAGCCATAGAATTTTATAGCTTCGAGCTTTGAAGCTTTAGAGCTTTCGAGCTTTCGTGCTTTCGAGCTTTCGAGCTTCAGAGCTTTCAAGCTTTTGAGCTTTCGAACTTTGGAGCTTTCAAGCTTTTGAGCCTTCGAGCTTTCGGGCTTTAGAGCTTTCATGATTTTTAGCTTTTGAGCATTGGAGCTTTCAAGCTTTTGAGCTTTCGAGCTTTTGAGCTTTCAAGCTTTTGACCTTATAAGTTTTGGAGCTTCCATGCCTTGGAACTTTCGATCTTAGGAGCTCTCATGCTTTAGAGATTTCAAGCTTTAGAGCTTTCTAGCTTTAGAGCTTTCAAGCTTTCGAGCTTATGAGCTTTCAAGCTTTTGAGCTTTCGAGCTCCAGAGCTTTCAAGCTTTTGAGCTTTCAAGTTTCGAGCTTTCAAGCTTTCAAGCTTTTGAGCTTTCGAGCTTTCAAGCTTTAGAGCTTTCGAGCTTCAGAGCCTTGAAGCTTTGGAGCTTCCAAGCTTTTGCCTTTTCGAGCTTTTGAGCTATGAGCTTTCAAGCTTCAGAGCTTTTGAGCTTTCGAGCTTTCAATCTTTAGAGCTTTTGAGCTTTCAAGCTTTAGAGCTTTTGAGCTTTAGAACTTTCAAGCTGTAGATCTTTCAAGCTTTAGAATTTTTGAGCTTTCTGAGCTTTCTAGCTTTAGAGCTTTCTGGCTTTAGAGCTTTCAAGCTTTTGAGCTGTAAAATTTTGGAGATTTCAAGCTTTTGATATTTCGAGCTTTTGATATTTCGAGCTTTTGAGCTTTCGAGCTTTGGAGCTTTCAATCTTCCGAGCTTTCGATGTTTAGAGCTTTCAAGGTTTCAAGCTTTCCAGCTTTGTAGCTTTCAAGCTTTCTAACTTCCTAGCTTTCGAGCTTTCAAGCTTTCGAGCTTTCAAGCTTTGGAGCTTTCAAGCTTTTGAGCTTTGGAGCTTTTAAGCTTTCGAGCTTTATAGCTTTGGAGCTTTCAAGTTTTCGAGTTTCCAAGCTTTTGAGCTTTCGAACTTTCAAGTTTTCAAGCTTTCAAGCTTTGGACCTTTCGAGCTTTTGAGTTTTCAAGCTTTCGAGCTTTGGAGCTTTCAAGCTTTTGAGCTTTCAAGTTTCGGAGCTCCAAGCTTTAGAGCTTTCGAGCTTGCGAGCTTTCATGCTGGTAAGCTTTCAAGCTTTTAAGCTTTCAAGCTTTTGAGCTTTCAAGCTTTTAATCTTTTGAGCTTTTGAGCTTTCGAGCTTTCAAGCTTTCAAGCTTTCGAGCTTTCAAGCTTTTAAGCTTTGAGCTTTCGAGCTTTCAAGCTTTTGAGCTTTCAAGCTTCCGAGCTTTCAAACTTCAGAGCTTTCGAGCTTTAGAGCTTTCAAGCTTTGGAGCTTTCAAGCTTTTGACTTTTCGAGCTTTTGAGCTTTCAAGCTTTCAAGCTCTAGAGCTTTCGACCTTTTGAGCTTTCAAATTTTAGAGCGTTCGAACTTTTAAGCTTTAGAGCTTTTGAGCTTAAGAGCTTTCAAGCTGTAGAGCTTTCAAGCTTTCAAGCTTTTAAGCTTTCAACCTTTTGAGCTTTCAGGCTTTTAATCTTTTGAGCTTGTGAGCTTTCGAGCTTTCAAGCTTTTTAGCTTTCAAGCTTTCGAGCTTTCAAGCTTTTACGCTTTTAAGCTCTCAAGCTTTCAAGCTTTTGAGTTTTCAAGCTTTCGAGCTTTCGAGCTTCCAAGCTTCAGAGCTTTCAAGCTTTAGAGCTTTCGAGCTTTAGAGCTTTCGAGCTTTGGAGCTTTCAAGCTTTTGACTTTTCAAGCTTTTGAGATTCAAGCTTTAGAGCTTTCGACCTTTCAAGCTTTAGAGCTTTCGAGCTTTCAATCTTTAGAGCTTTCGAGCTTTCGAGCTCTCAAGCTTTAGAGCTTTCGAGCTTTAGAGCTTTCAAGCTTTTGAGCTTTCAAACTTTCGCCTTTTCGAGCTTTTCAGCTTTCAAGCTTTAGAGCTTTCTAGGTTTGGAGCTTTCAAGCTTCCGAGCTTTATAGTTTTCGAGCTATCAAACTTTTGAGCTTTTGAATTTTCGAGCTTTCAAGTTTTTGAGCTTTTGAGCTTTTGAGCGTTCGAGTTTTCAAGCTTTTAAGCTTTCGAGCTTATAGTTTTCGAGCTATCAAACTTTTGAGCTTTTGAATTTTCGAGCTTTCAAGTTTTTGAGCTTTTTAGCTTCCAGTCTTTCAAGCTTTCGAGCTTTCAAGCTTTCGAGCTTTCAAGCTTTGGAGCTTTCAAGCTTTTGAGCTTTCGAGCTATCAAGCTTTGGAGCTTTCGAGCTTTCAGCTTTCAAGCTTTCGAGCTTTTGAGCTATGAGCTTTCAAGCTTCTGAGCTTTTGAGCTTTGGAGCTTTCAAGCTTTTGGCTTTTCGAGCTTTTGAGCTTTCAAGCTTTCAAGCTTTAGAGCTTTCGAGCTTTCGAGCTTTCAAGCTTTAAAGCTTTAGAGCTTTCGAGCTTTGGAGCTTTGGAGCTTTCAGCTTTCAAGCTTTCAAGCTTTCGAGCTTTTGAGCTTTCAAGCTTTCGCCTTTTCGAGCTTTTGAGCTTTCAAGCTTCAGAGCTTTAGAGCTTTTGAGCTGTAGAGCTTTCAAGCTGTAGAGCTTTCAACCTTTAGAATTTTTTAGCTTTCTGAGCTTTCTAGCTTTAGAGCTTTAAAGGATTGGAGCTTTCGAACTTAAGAGCTTTCAAGCTTTTGAGCTTTCGATCTTTTGAGCTTTCGAATTATGGAGCTTTCAAGCTTTCGAGCTTTCTAGCTTTGGAGCTTTCAAGCTTCCGAGCTTTATAGCTTTCGAGCTATCGAACTTTTGAGCTTTCGAACTTTCAAGCTTTCAAGCTTTCGACCTTTGGAGCTTTCAAGTTTTCGAGCTTTCAAGCTTTGGAGCTTTCTAGCTTTGGAGCTTTCAAGCTTCCGAGCTTTATAGATTTCGAGCTATCGAACTTTTGAGCTTTCGAACTTTCGAGCTTCCAAGCATTTGAGCTTTTTAGCTTTTAGTCTTTCAAGCTTTTGAGCTTTCGAGCTTTCAAGCTTTCGAGCTTTCGAGCTATCAAGCTTTCAAGCTTTCGAGCTTTGGAGCTTTCAAGTTTTCGAGCTTTCTAGCTTTGGAGCTTTCAAGCTTCTGAGCTTTCAAGTTTTCGAGCTTCCAAGCTTCCAAGCTTTCGAGCTTGCAAGCTTTCAAGCTGGTAAGCTTTCAAGCTGGTAAGCTTTCAAGCTTTCAAGCTTTTAAGCTTATAAGCTTTCGAGCTTCCAAGCTTTTAATTTTTTGAGCTTTCGAGCTTTCGAGCTTTCAAGCTTTCAAGCTTTCGAGCTTTCGAGCTTTCAAGCTTTTAAGTTTTCGAGCTTTCGAGCTTTCAAGCTTTAAAGCTTTCGAGCTTGCGAGCTTTCAAGCTGGTAAGCTTTGAAGCTTTCAACCTTTTAAGCTTTCAAGTTTTCAAGCTTTCAAGCTTTTAATCTTTTGAGCTTTCGAGCTTTTGAGCTTTCAAGTTTTTGAGCTTTCGAGCTTTCGAGCTTTCAAGCTTTCAAGCTTTCGAGCTTTCAAGCTTTTGAGTTTCGAGCTTTGGAGCTTTCAAGCTTTAGAGCTTTCGAGCTTTAGAGCTTTCAAGCTTTGGAGCTTTCAAGCTTTTGGCTTTTCGAGCTTTTGAGCTTTCAAGCTTTCAAGCTTTAGAGCTTTCGAGCTTTCGAGCTTTCAAGCTTTAAAGCTTTAGAGCTTTCGAACTTTGGAGCTTTCGAGCTTTCAGCTTTCAAGCTTTCAAGCTTTCGAGCTTTGGAGCTTTCAAGTTTTCGAGCTTTCATGCTTTCGAGCTTTCTAGCTTTGGAGATTTCAAGCTTTTGAGCTTTCAAGTTTTGGAGCTTACAAGTTTCAAAGCTTTCGAGCTTGCGAGCATTCAAGCTGGTAAGTTTTAAAGCTTTCAAGCTTTTAAGCTTTCAAGCTTTCGAGCTTCCAAGCTTTTAATTTTTTGAGTTTTCGAGCTTTCAAGCTTTCAAGCTTTTAGGCTTTCAACCTTTTGAGCTTTCAAACGTTTTATCTTCTGAGCTTTCGAGCTTTCGAGCTTTCAAGCTTTTTAGCTTTCGAGCTTTCGAGCTTTCAAGCTTTTACGCTTTCAAGCTTTCGAGCTTTCAAGCTTTTGAGCTTCCAAGCTTTCAAGCTTTCAAGCTTCCAAGCTCCCAAGCTTTCGAACTTTAGAGCTTTCGAGCTTTCAAGCTTTCGACCTTTCGAGCTTTTGAGATTCAAGCTTTAGAGCTTTCAAGCTTTCGAGCTTTCAAGCTTTAGCACTTTCGAGCTTTCAAGCTTTAGAGCTTCCGAGCTTTAGATCTTTCAAGATTTAGAGTTTTCAAGCCATAGAATTTTTTAGCTTCGAGCTTTGAAGCTTTAGAGCTTTCGAGCTTTCGTGCTTTCGAGCTTTCGAGCTTCAGAGCTTCCAAGCTTTTGAGCTTTCGAACTTTGGAGCTTTCAAGCTTTTGAGCCTTCGAGCTTTCGAGCTTTAGAGCTTTCACGCTTTTTAGCTTTTGAGCATTGGAGCTTTCAAGCTTTTGAGCTTTCGAGCTTTGGAGCTTTCAAGCTTTTGACCTTTCAAGTTTTGGAGCTTCCATGCCTTGGAACTTTCGATCTTTGGAGCTCTCATGCTTTAGAGATTTCAAGCTTTAGAGCTTTCTAGCTTTAGAGCTTTCAAGCTTTCGAGCTTATGAGCTTTCAAGCTTTTGAGCTTTCGAGCTCCAGAGCTTTCAAGCTTTTGAGCTTTCAAGCTTTCGAGCTTTCAAGCTTTCAAGCTTTTGAGCTTTCGAGCTTTCAAGCTTTGGAGCTTCCAAGCTTTTGCCTTTTCGAGCTTTTGAGCTATGAGCTTTCAAGCTTCAGAGCTTTTGAGCTTTTGAGCTTTCAATCTTTAGAGCTTTTGAGCTTTCAAGCTTTAGAGCTTTTGAGCTTTAGAGCTTTCAAGCTGTAGATCTTTCAAGCTTTAGAATTTTTGAGCTTTCTGAGCTTTCTAGCTTTAGAGCTTTCTGGCTTTAGAGCTTTCAAGCTTTTGAGCTGTAAAATTTTGGAGATTTCAAGCTTTTGATATTTCGAGCTTTTGATATTTCGAGCTTTTGAGCTTTCGAGCTTTGGAGCTTACAATCTTCCGAGCTTTCAATGTTAAGAGCTTTCAAGGTTTCAAGCTTTCCAGCTTTGTAGCTTTCAAGCTTTCTAACTTCCTGGCTTTCGAGCTTTCAAGCTTTCGAGCTTTCAAGCTTTGGAGCTTTCAATCTTTCGAGCTTTCAAGCTTTCGAGCTTTGGAGCTTTCAAGCTTTCGAGCTTTATAGCTTTGGAGCTTTCAAGTTTTCGAGTTTCCAAGCTTTTGAGCTTTCGAAATTTCAAGTTTTCAAGCTTTCAAGCTTTGGACCTTTCGAGCTTTTGAGTTTTCAAGCTTTCGATCTTTGGAGCTTTCAAGCTTTTGAGCTTTCAAGTTTCGGAGCTCCGCACTCTAGAGCTTTCGAGCTTGCGAGCTTTCATGCTGGTAAGCTTTCAAGCTTTTAAGCTTTCAAGCTTTTGAGCTTTCAAGCTTTCAATCTTTTGAGCTTTTGAGCTTTCGAGCTTTCAAGCTTTCAAGCTTTGGAGCTTTCGAGCTTTCAAGCTTTTAAGCTTTTGAGCTTTCGAGCTTTCAAGCTTTTGAGCTTTCAAGCTTCCGAGCTTTCAAGCTTTAGAGCTTTCGAGCTTTAGAGCTTTCAAGCTTTGGAGCTTTCAAGCTTTTGACTTTTCGAGCTTTTGAGCTTTCAAGCTTTCAAGCTTTAGAGCTTTCGAGCTTTTGAGCTTTCAAATTTTAGAGCGTTCGAACTTTTAAGCTTTAGAGCTTTTGAGCTTAAGAGCTTTCAAGCTGTAGAGCTTTCAAGCTTTCAAGCTTTTAAGCTTTCAACCCTTCGAGCTTTCAGGCTTTTAATCTTTTGAGCTTGCGAGCTTTCGAGCTTTCAAGCTTTTTAGCTTTCATGCTTTCGAGCTTTCAAGCTTTTATGCTTTTAAGCTCTAGAGCTTTCAAGCTTTTGAGTTTTCAAGCTTTCGAGCTTTCGAGCTTCCAAGCTTCAGAGCTTTCAAGCTTTAGAGCTTTCGAGCTTTAGAGCTTTCGAGCTTTGGAGCTTTCAAGCTTTTGACTTTTCGAGCTTTTGAGATTCAAGCTTTAGAGCTTTCGACCTTTCAAACTTTAGAGCTTTCGAGCTTTCAATCTTTAGAGCTTTCAATCTTTAGATCTTTCAAGCCTTAGAATTTTTTAGCTTTCGAGCTTTGAAGCTTTAGAGCTTTCGAGCTTTCAAGCTTTAGAGCTTTCGAACTTTAGAGCTTTCGAGCTTTAGAGCTTTCAAGCTTTTGAACTTTTGAGCTCCAGAGCTTTCAAGCTTTAGAGCTTTCAAGCTTTCAAGCTTTCAAGCTTTTGAGCTTTCGAGCTTTCGAGCTTTCAAGCTTTAGAGCTTTCGAGCTTTAGAGCTTTAGAGCTTTTGAGCTTTCAAGCTTTCGCCTTTTCGAGCTTTTGAGCTTTCAAGCTTCAGAGCTTTAGAGCTTTTGAGCTGTAGAGCTTTCAAGCTGTAGAGCTTTCAACCTTTAGAATTTTTGAGCTTTCTGAGCTTTCTAGCTTTAGAGCTTTCGAGCTTTAGAGCTTTCAAGCTTTAGAGCTTTAAAGGATTGGAGCTTTCGAAGTTAAGAGCTTTCAAGCTTTTGAGCTTTCGATCTTTTGAGCTTTCGAATTATGGAGCTTTCAAGCTTTCGAGCTTTCTAGCTTTGGAGCTTTCAAGCTTCCGAGCTTTATAGCTTTCGAGCTATCGAACTTTTGAGCTTTCGAACTTTCAAGCTTTCAAGCTTTCGAGCTTTGGAGCTTTCAAGTTTTCGAGCTTTCAAGCTTTGGAGCTTTCTAGCTTTGGAGCTTTCAAGCTTCCGAGCTTTATAGCTTTCGAGCTATCGAACTTTTGAGCTTTCGAACTTTCGAGCTTCCAAGCATTTGAGCTTTTTAGCTTTTAGTCTTTCAAGCTTTTGAGCTTTCGAGCTTTCAAGCTTTCGAGCTTTCGAGCTTTCAAGCTTTCAAGCTTTCGAGCTTTGGAGCTTTCAAGTTTTCGAGCTTTCTAGCTTTGGAGCTTTCAAGCTTCTGAGCTTTCAAGTTTTGGAGCTTCCAAGCTTCCAAGCTTTCGAGCTTGCAAGCTTTCAAGCTCGTAAGCTTTCAAGCTTTTAGGCTTATAAGCTTTAAAGCTTCCAAGCTTTTAATTTTTTGAGCTTTCGAGCTTTCGAGCTTTCAAGCTTTCGAGCTTTCGAGCTTTCAAGCTTTTAAGCTTTCGAGCTTTCGAGCTTTCAAGCTTTAAAGCTTTCGAGCTTGCGAGCTTTCAAGCTGGTAAGCTTTGAAGCTTTCAACCTTTTAAGCTTTCAAGTTTTCAAGCTTTCAAGCTTTTAATCTTTTGAGCTTTCGAGCTTTTGAGCTTTCAAGTTTTTGAGCTTTCGAGCTTTCGAGCTTTCAAGCTTTCAAGCTTTCGAGCTTTCAAGCTTTTGAGTTTCGAGCTTTCGAGCTTTCAAGCTTTAGAGCTTTCGAGCTTTAGAGCTTTCAAGCTTTAGAGCTTTCGAGCTTTAGAGCTTTCAAACTTTTGGCTTTTCGAGCTTTTGAGCTTTCAAACTTTCAAGCTTTAGAGCTTTTGAGCTTTCGAGCTTTCAAGCTTTAAAGCTTTAGAGCTTTCGAGCTTTGGAGCTTTCGAGCTTTCAGCTTTCGAGCTTTGGAGCTTTCGAGCTTTCAGCTTTCAAGCTTTCAAGCTTTCGAGCTTTGGAGCTTTCAAGTTTTCGAGCTTTCATGCTTTCGAGCTTTCTAGCTTTGGAGATTTCAAGCTTTTGAGCTTTCAAGTTTTGGAGCTTACAAGCTTCAAAGCTTTCGAGCTTGCGAGCTTTCAAGCTGGTAAGTTTTAAAGCTTTTAAGCTTTCAAGCTTTCGAGCTTCCAAGCTTTTAATTTTTTGAGTTTTCGAGCTTTCAAGCTTTCAAGCTTTTAGGCTTTTGAGCTTTCGGGCTTTCAAGCTTTTAAGCTTTTGAGCTTTTAAGATTTTAAGCTTTTGAGCTTTTGGAATTTCAAGCTTTTAAGCTTCCAAGCTTTAGAGCTTTCAAGCTTTTAAGCTTTCGAGCTTTCGAGCTTTCAAGCTTTAAAGCTTTCGAGCTTGCGAGCTTTTAAGCTGGTAAGCTTTAAAGCCTTCAACCCTTAAAGCTTTCAAGTTTTCAAGCTTTCAAGCTTTTAATCTTTTGAGCTTTCAAGCTTTTGAGCTTTCAAGCTTTTGAGCTTTCGAGCTTTCAAGCTTTCGAGCTTTCGAGCTTTCAAGCTTTTGAGCTTTCGGGCTTTCGAGCTTTAAAACTTAGGAGCTTTCAAGCTTTTGACTTTTCGAGCTTTTGAGCTTTCAAGCTTTCAAGCTTTAGAGCTTTCGAGCTCCCGAGCTCTCAAGCTTTAGAGCTTTTGAGCTTTTGAGCTCTCAAGCTTTAAGGCTTTCGAGCTTTTAAGCTTTAGAGCTTTTGAGCTTTAGAGCTTTCAAGCTGTAGAGCTTTCAAGCTTTAGAAATTTTGTGCTTTTGAGTTTTCAAGCTTCAGAGCTCTCGAGCTTTCAAGCTTTAGAGCTTTCGAGCATTAGAACTTTCAAACTTTTGAGCTTTCGAGCTTTTGAGCTTTCGAACTTTAGAGCTTTCAAACTTTTTAGCTTTCGAGCTTTGGAGCTTTCAAGATTTGGAGCTTTCGAGCTTTGAAGCTTCCGAGCTTTTGAGCTTTCATGTTTTGGAGCTTTTAAGCTTTAGAACTTTCGACCTTTGGAGTTTTCATGATTCAGGCTTTCGAGCTTTTTAGCTTTTAAGCTTTCAAGTTTTTGAGTTTTCAAGCTTTCAAGATTTTGAGCTTTCGAGCTATCAAGCTTTTAAGCTTTTGAGCTTTGAAGATTCAAGCTATTGAGCTTTCAACTTTTGGAGCTTCAAAGCTTTAGAGCTTTCGTGCTTGCGAGCTTTCAAGCTGTTAAGCTTTCAAGCTGTTAAGCTTTCAAGCTTTCAAGCTTTTAGGCTTTCAACCTTTTGAGCTTTCAAACGTTTTATCTTCTGAGCTTTCGAGCTTTCGAGCTTTCAAGCTTTTTAGCTTTCGAGCTTTCGAGCTTTCAAGCTTTTACGCTTTCAAGCTTTCGAGCTTTCAAGCTTTTGAGCTTCCAAGCTTTCAAGCTTTCTAGCTTCCAAGCTCCAGAGCTTTCGAACTTTAGAGCTTTCGAGCTTTCTAGCTTTCGACCTTTCGAGCTTTTGAGATTCAAGCTTTAGAGCTTTCAAGCTTTCGAGCTTTCAAGCTTTAGCACTTTCGAGCTTTCAAGCTTTAGAGCTTCCGAGCTTTAGATCTTTCAAGATTTAGAGTTTTCAAGCCATAGAATTTTTTAGCTTCGAGCTTTGAAGCTTTAGAGCTTTCGAGCTTTCGTGCTTTCGAGCTTTCGAGCTTCAGAGCTTTCAAGCTTTGGAGCTTTCGAACTTTGGAGCTTTCAAGCTTTTGAGCCTTCGAGCTTTCGAGCTTTAGAGCTTTCATGCTTTTTAGCTTTTGAGCATTGGAGCTTTCAAGCTTTTGAGCTTTCGAGCTTTGGAGCTTTCAAGCTTTTGACCTTTCAAGTTTTGGAGCTTCCATGCCTTGGAACTTTGGAGCTCTCATGCTTTAGAGATTTCAAGCTTTAGAGCTTTCTAGCTTTAGAGCTTTCAAGCTTTTGAGCTTATGAGCTTTCAAGCTTTTGAGCTTTCGAGCTCCAGAGCTTTCAAGCTTTTGAGCTTTCAAGCTTTTGAGCTTTCAAGCTTTCAAGCTTTTGAGCTTTCGAGCTTTCAATCTTTAGAGCTTTAGAGCTTCAGAGCCTTGAAGCTTTGGAGCTTCCAAGCTTTTGCCTTTTCGAGCTTTTGAGCTATGAGCTTTCAAGCTTTAGAGCTTTTGAGCTTTCGAGCTTTCAATCTTTAGAGCTTTTGAGCTTTCAAGCTTTAGAGCTTTTGAGCTTTAGAGCTTTCAAGCTGTAGATCTTTCAAGCTTTATAATTTTTTAGCTTTCTGAGCTTTCGAGCTTTCAAGCTTTAAAGCTTTCGAGCTTGCGAGCTTTCAAGCTGGTAAGCTTTGAAGCTTTCAAACTTTTAAGCTTTCAAGTTTTCAAGCTTTCAAGCATTTAATCTTTTGAGCTTTCGAGCTTTTGAGCTTACAAGTTTTTGAGCTTTCGAGCTTTCGAGCTTTTAAGCTTTCAAGCTTTCGAGCTTTCGAGCTTTCAAGCTTTTGAGTTTCGAGCTTTTGTGCTTTCAAGCTTTAGAGCTTTCGAGCTTTAGAGCTTTCGAGCTTTAGAGCTTTCAAGCTTTGGAGCTTTCAAACTTTTGTCTTTTCGAGCTTTTGAGCTTTCAAGCTTTCAAGCTTTAGAGCTTTCGAGCTTTCGAGCTTTCAAGCTTTAAAGCTTTCGAGCTTTTAAGATTTAGAGCTTTTGAGCCTTAGAGCTTTCAAGCTGTAGAGCTTGAAAGCTTTAGAATTTTTGTGCTTTCGAGCTTTCAAGCTTGAGAGCTCTCGAGCTTTCGAGCTTTAGAGCTTTCGAGCTTCAGAACTTTAAAGCTTTTGAGCTTTGGAGCTTTGGAGCTTTCAAGCTTTTGAGCTTTCTAGCTTTTTAGCTTTTGAGCTTTAGAGCTTTCAAGCTTTTTAGCTTTTGAGCTTTGGAGCTTTCAAGATTTGGAGCTTTCGAGCTTTGGAGCTTCCAAGCTTTTGAGCTTTTATGTTTTGGAGCTTTCAAGCTTTAGAACTTTCGACCTTTGGAGCTTTCATGATTCAGATATTTCAGGCTTTCGAGCTTTCAAGTTTTTGAGTCTTCAAGCTTTTAAGATTTTGAGCTTTGGATATTCAAGCTTTTGAGCTTTTAACTTTTGGAGCTTCGAAGCTTTAGAGCTTTCGTGCTTGCGAGCTTTAAAGCTGTTAAACTTTCAAGCTTTCAAGCTTTTAAGCTTTCAACCTTTCGAGCTTTCAAGCTTTTAATCTTTTGAGCTATCGAGCTTTCGAGCTTTCAAGCTTTTAGCTTTCGAGCTTTCGATCTTTCAAGCTTTTACGCTTTCAAGCTTTCGAGCTTTCAAGCTTTTGAGTTTTCAAGCTTTTGAGCTTCCAAGCTTCAGAGCTTTCGAGCTTTAGAGCTTTCGAGCTTTCGAGCTTTCAAGCTTTCGACTTTTCGAGCTTTTGAGATTTAAGCTTTAGAGCTTTCAAGCTTTCGAGCTATCGAGCTTTAGCGCTTTCGAGCTTTCAAGCTTCAGAGCTTTCGAGCTTTAGATCTTTCAAGCTTTAGAGCTTTCAAGCCTTAGAATTTTTTAGCTTCGAGTTTTCGTGCTTTCGAGCTTTTGAGCTTTAGAGCTTTCAAGCTTTTGAGCTTTCAAGCTTTGGAGCTTTCAAGCTTTTGAGCTTTCAAGTTTTGGAGCTTTCGAGCTTTAGAGCTTTCATGCTTTCAAGTTTTTGAGTTTTCAAGCTTTCAAGATTTTGAGCTTTCGAGCTATCAAGCTTTTAAGCTTTTGAGCTTTGAAGATTCAAGCTTTTGAGCTTTCAACTTTTGGAGCTTCCAAGCTTTAGAGCTTTCGTGCTTGCGAGCTTTCAAGCTGTTAAGCTTTCAAGCTGTTAAGCTTTCAAGCTTTCAAGCTTTTAGGCTTTCAACCTTTTGAGCTTTCAAACGTTTTATCTTCTGAGCTTTCGAGCTTTCGAGCTTTCAAGCTTTTTAGCTTTCGAGCTTTCGAGCTTTCAAGCTTTTACGCTTTCAAGCTTTCGAGCTTTCAAGCTTTTGAGCTTCCAAGCTTTCAAGCTTTCTAGCTTCCAAGCTCCAGAGCTTTCGAACTTTAGAGCTTTCGAGCTTTCTAGCTTTCAACCTTTCGAGCTTTTGAGATTCAAGCTTTAGAGCTTTCAAGCTTTCGAGCTTTCAAGCTTTAGCACTTTCGAGCTTTCAAGCTTTAGAGCTTCCGAGCTTTAGATCTTTCAAGATTTAGAGTTTTCAAGCCATAGAATTTTTTAGCTTCGAGCTTTAAAGCTTTAGAGCTTCCGAGCTTTCGTGCTTTCGAGCTTTCGAGCTTCAGAGCTTTCAAGCTTTGGAGCTTTCGAACTTTGGAGCTTTCAAGCTTTTGAGCCTCCGAGCTTTCGAGCTTTAGAGCTTTCATGCTTTTTAGCTTTTGAGCATTGGAGCTTTCAAGCTTTTGAGCTTTCGAGCTTTGGAGCTTTCAAGCTTTTGACCTTTCAAGTTTTGGAGCTTCCATGCCTTGGAACTTTGGAGCTCTCATGCTTTAGAGATTTCAAGCTTTAGAGCTTTCTAGCTTTAGAGCTTTCAAGCTTTTGAGCTTATGAGCTTTCAAGCTTTTGAGCTTTCGAGCTCCAGAGCTTTCAAGCTTTTGAGCTTTCAAGCTTTTGAGCTTTCAAGCTTTCAAGCTTTTGAGCTTTCGAGCTTTCAATCTTTAGAGCTTTAGAGCTTCAGAGCCTTGAAGCTTTGGAGCTTCCAAGCTTTTGCCTTTTCGAGCTTTTGAGCTATGAGCTTTCAAGCTTCAGAGCTTTTGAGCTTTCGAGCTTTCAATCTTTAGAGCTTTTGAGCTTTCAAGCTTTAGAGCTTTTGAGCTTTAGAGCTTTCAAGCTGTAGATCTTTCAAGCTTTATAATTTTTTAGCTTTCTGAGCTTTCGAGCTTTCGAGCTTGCGAGCTTTCAAGCTGGTAAGCTTTGAAGCTTTCAAACTTTTAAGCTTTCAAGTTTTCAAGCTTTCAAGCATTTAATCTTTTGAGCTTTCGAGCTTTTGAGCTTACAAGTTTTTTAGCTTTCGAGCTTTCGAGCTTTTAAGCTTTCAAGCTTTCGAGCTTTTGAGCTTTCAAGCTTTTGAGTTTCGAGCTTTTGAGCTTTCAAGCTTTAGAGCTTTCGAGCTTTAGAGCTTTCAAGCTTTGGAGCTTTCAAGCTTTTGTCTTTTCGAGCTTTTGAGCTTTCAAGCTTTCAAGCTTTAGAGCTTTCGAGCTTTCGAGCTTTCAAGCTTTAAAGCTTTCGAGCTTTTAAGATTTAGAGCTTTTGAGCCTTAGGGCTTTCAAGCTGTAGAGCTTGAAAGCTTTAGAATTTTTGTGCTTTCGAGCTTTCAAGCTTGAGAGCTCTCGAGCTTTCGAGCTTTAGAGCTTTCGAGCTTCAGAACTTTAAAGCTTTTGAGCTTTGGAGCTTTGGAGCTTTCAAGCTTTTGAGCTTTCTAGCTTTTTAGCTTTTGAGCTTTAGAGCTTTCAAGCTTTTTAGCTTTTGAGCTTTGGAGCTTTCAAGATTTGGAGCTTTCAAGCTTTGGAGCTTCCAAGCTTTTGAGCTTTTATGTTTTGGAGCTTTCAAGCTTTAGAACTTTCGACCTTTGGAGCTTTCATGATTCAGATATTTCAGGCTTTCGAGCTTTCAAGTTTTTGAGTCTTCAAGCTTTTAAGATTTTGAGCTTTGGATATTCAAGCTTTTGAGCTTTTAACTTTTGGAGCTTCGAAGCTTTAGAGCTTTCGTGCTTGCGAGCTTTAAAGCTGTTAAACTTTCAAGCTTTCAACCTTTCGAGCTTTCAAGCTTTTAATCTTTTGAGCTATCGAGCTTTCGAGCTTTCAAGCTTTTAGCTTTCGAGCTTTTGAGCTTTCAAGCTTTTACGCTTTCAAGCTTTCGAGCTTTCAAGCTTTTGAGTTTTCAAGCTTTTGAGCTTCCAAGCTTCAGAGCTTTCGAGCTTTAGAGCTTTCGAGCTTTCGAGCTTTCAAGCTTTCGACTTTTCGAGCTTTTGAGATTTAAGCTTTAGAGCTTTCAAGCTTTCGAGCTATCGAGCTTTAGCGCTTTCGAGCTTTCAAGCTTCAGAGCTTTCGAGCTTTAGATCTTTCAAGCTTTAGAGCTTTCAAGCCTTAGAATTTTTTAGCTTTGAGCTTTCGTGCTTTCGAGCTTTTGAGCTTTAGAGCTTTCAAGCTTTTGAGCTTTCAAGCTTTGGAGCTTTCAAGCTTTTGAGCTTTCAAGTTTTGGAGCTTTTGAGCTTTAGAGCTTTCATGCTTTTTAGCTTTCGAGCTTCGGAGTTTTCAAGCTTTTGAGCTTTCGAGCTTTGGAGCTTTCAAGTTTTAGAGATTTCAAGTTTTGAGCTTCCATGCTTTGGAAATTTCGATCTTTGGAGCTTTCATGCTTTAGAGATTTCAAGCTTTAGAGCTTTCTAGCTTTAAAGCTTTCAAGCTTTCGAACTTTTGAGCTTTCAAGCTTTTGAGCTTTTGAGCTCCTGAGCTTTCAAGCTTTCGAGCTTTCAAGCTTTCGAGCTTTCAAGCTTTTCATGCTTTTGAGCTTTTGAGCTTTTTAGCTTTCAAGCTTTAGAGCTTTCGAGCTTTAGAGCTTTCAAACTTTGGAGCTTCCAAGCTTTTGCCTTTTTGAGCTTTTGAGCTATGAGCTTTAAAGCTTTAAAGCTTTTGAGCTTTCGAGCTTTCAATTTTTAGAGCTTTTGAGCTTTCAAGCTTTAGAGCTTTTGAGCTTTAGAGCTTTCAAGCTGTAGAGCTTTCAAGCTTTAGAATTTTTGAGCTTTCTGAGCTTTCTAGGTTTAGAGCTTTCTGGCTTTAGAGCTTTCAAACTTTGAGCTTTAAAACTTTGGAGATTTCAAGCTTTTGTTATTTCGAGCTTTTGATATTTCGAGTTTTTGAGCTTCCGAGCTTTGGAGCTTTCAATCTTCCGAGCTTTCGAGGTTTAGAGCTTTCAAGGTTTCGAGCTTTCCTGCTTTGTAGCTTTCAAGCTTTCCAACTTCCTAGCTTTAGAGCTTTCAAGCTTTTGAGCTTTCAAGCTTTGGAGCTTTCAATTTTTCGAGCTTTCGAGCTTTGGAGCTTTCGAGCTTTCGAGCTTCCAAGCTTTCGAACTTCCAAGCTTTCGAACTTTCGAACTTTAGAGCTTTCGAACTTTCGAGTTTTCAAGCTTCCAAGCTTTTTAGCTTTTAAGCTTTTGAGCTTTGAGCTTCCGAGCTTTAAAGCTTTGGACCTTTTGAGCTTTCGAGTTTTCAAGCTTTTGAGCTTTGGAGCTTTCAAGCTTTGGAGCTTTCAAGCTTCTGAGCTTTCAAGTTTTGGAGCTCCGAGCTTTAGAGCTTTTGAGCTTTCGAGCTTTCAAGCTGGTAAGCTTTCAAGCTTTTAAGCTTTCAAGCTTGAGAGCTTTCAAGCTTTTAATCTTTTGAGCTTTCGAGCTTTCGAGCTTTCAAGCTTTTAAGCTTTCGAGCTTTCGAGCTTTCAAGATTTTAAGCTTCTGAGCTTTCGAGCTTTCAAGCTTTAGAGCTTTCAAGCTTTTGACTTTTCGAGCTTTTGAGCTTTCGAGCTTTCAAGCTTTAGAGCTTTCGAGCTATTGAGCTTTCAAGCTTTAGAGCTTTTGAACTTTTAAGCTTTAAAGCCTTTTAGCTTTAGAGCTTTCAAGCTGTGAAGCTTTCAAGCTTTAGAATTTTTTGTGCTTTTAAGCTTTCAAGCTTTAAAGTTTTCGAACTTAAGAGCTTTCAAGCTTTAGAGCTTACAAGCTTTTTAGCTTTCGAGCTTTGGAGCTTTCAAGCTTTTGAGCTTTCGAGCTTTGGAGCTTTCAAGCTTTTGAGCTTTCAAGTTTTGGAGCTTTCAAGCTTTAGAACTTTCGACCTCTGGGGCTTTCATGATTAAGAATTTTCAAGCTTTCGAGCTTTTCAGCTTTTAAGCTTTCAAGCTTTTGAGCTTTCGAGCTTTAAAGCGTTTGAGTGTTGAGCTTTCAAGCTTTTAAGCTTTCGAGCTTTGGAGATTCAAGCTTTTGAGCTTTCAAGTTTTGGAGCTTCCATGCTTCAAAGCTTTCGTGCTTGCGAGCTTTCAAGCTTTTAATCTTTTGAGCTTTCGAGCTTTCAAGCTTTTAATCTTTTGAGCTTTCAAGCTTTCAAGCTTTTACGCTTTCAAGCTTTTACGCTTTCAAGCTTTTACGCTTTCAAGCTTTCGAGCTTTCAAGCTTTTGAGCTTTCAAGCTTTCGAGCTTTCGAGCTTCCAAGCTTTAGAGCTTTCGAGCTTTAGAGCTTTCGAGCTTTTGAGCTTTCAAGCTTTTGACTTTTCGAGCTTTTGAGCTTTCAAGCTTTAGAGCTTTCGAGCTTTAGAGCTTTCAAGCTTTCGAGCTTTCAAGCTTCCGAACTTTCAAGCTTTCGCCTTTTCGAGCTTATGAGCTTTCAAGCTTTAGAGCTTTAGAGCTTTTGAGCTTTCAAGCTTTAAAGCTTTTGAGCTTTCGAGCTTTCAAGCTCCAGAGCTTTCAAGCTTCAGAATTTTTTTGCTTTTGAGCTTTCAAGCTTTAGAGCTTTCGAGCTATAGAGCTTTTGAGCTTTAGAACTTTCAAGCTTCTGAGCTTTCAAGCTTTGGAGCTTTCAAGCTTTTGAACTTTCGAGCTTTTGAGCTTTCGAGCTTACAAGCTTTTTAGCTTTCGAGCTTTAGAGCTTTCGAGCTTTAGAGCTTTCAAGCTTTTAAGCTTTCGTGCTTTGGAGCGTTCAAGCTTTTGAACTTTTAAGTTTTAGAGCTTTAGAGCTTTAGAACTTTCGACCTTTGGAGCTTTCATGATTTAGAGCTTTCAAGCTTTTGAGCCTTCAAGCTTTCGAGCTTTCAAGCATTCGAGCTTTTTTGCTTTTAAGCTTTCAAGCTTTTGAGCGCTGAGCTTTCAAGCATTTGAGCTTTCAAGCTTTCAAGCTTTTAAGCTTTCGAGCTTTGGAGATTCAAGCTTTTGAGCTTTCAAGTTTTGGAGCTTCTAAGCTTCAGAGCTTTCGTGGTTGCGAGCTTTCAAGCTGTTAAACTTTCAAGCTTGCAAGCTTTTAAGCTTTCAACCTTTCGAGCTTTCAAGCTTTCAATCTTTTGAGCTTTCGAGCTTTCGATCTTTCAAGCTTTTTAGCTTTCGATCTTTCAAGCTTTCAAGCTTTTACGCTTTCAAGCTTTTGAGCTTTCAAGCTTTTGAGCTTTCAAGCTTTCGAGCTTTCGAGCTTCCGAGCTTTAGAGCTTTAGAGCTTTGGAGTTTTCGAGCTGTTGCTTATGAGCTTTGGAGCTTCCAAGCTTTCGACTTTTTGAGCTTTTGAACTTCCAAGCTTTAGAGCTTTCGAGCTTTCGAGCTTTCAAGCTTTAGAAATTTTGAGCTTTCAAGCTTTAGAGCTTTCAAGCCTTAGAATTTTTGAGCTTTTGAGCTTTGAAGCTTTAGAGCTTTCAAGCTTTGAAGCTTTAGAGCTTTTGAGCTTTCGAGCTTAAGAGCTTGCGAGCTTTAGAGCTTGCAAGCTTTTGAGCTTTCGAGCTTTGGAGCTTTCAAGCTTCTGAGCCTTCGAGCTTTCGAGCTTTAGAGCTTTCAAGCTTTTTAGCTTTTGAGCTTTGGAGCTTTCAAGCTTTTGAGCTTTCAAGTTTTGGAGCTTCCATGCTTTGGAACTTTCGACCTTTGGAGCTTTCATGCTTTAGAGATTTCAAGCTTTAGAGCTTTCTAGCTTTAGAGCTTTCAAGCTTTCAAGTTTCGAGCTTTCAAGCTTTTGACCTTTCGAGCTTTCAAACTTTCGAGCTTTCAAGCTTTCGAGCTTTCAAGCTTTCAAGCTTTTGAGCTTTCAATCTTTCTAGCTTTAGAGCTTTCGAGCTTTCAATCTTTCTAGCTTTAGAGCTTTCGAGCTTTTGAGCTTTCAAGCTTTGGAGCTTCCAAGCTTTCGCCTTTTAGAGCTTTTGAGCTTTCAAGCTTTAGAGCTTTTGAGCTTTCAAGCTTTCAAACTTTAGAGCTTTCGAGCTTTCAAGCTTTAGAGCTTTTGAGCTTTAGAGCTTTCAAGCTGTAGAGCTTTAAAGCTTTAGAATTTTTGAGCTTTCTGAGCTTTCTAGCTTTAGAGCTTTCGAGCTTTAGAGCTTTCGTGCTTTCAAGCTTTTGAGCTTTCAAACTTTGGAGCTTTCAAGCTCTTGATCTTTCGAACTTTTGAGCTTTCGAGCTTTGGAGCTTTCAATCTTCCAAGGTTTCGAGGTTTGGAGCTTTCAAGGTTTCGAGCTTTCCAGCTTTGTAGCTTTCAAGCTTTCAAACTTCCTAGCTTTGGAGCTTTCTAGCTTTCAAGCTTTCTAGCTTTGGAGCTTTCAAGCTTTTAAGCTTTCGAGCTTTGGAGATTAGAGCTTTTGAGCTTTCAAATTTTAGAGCTTCCAAGCTTCAGAGCTTTCGTGGTTGCGAACTTTCAAGCTGTTAAGCTTTCAAGCTTTCAAACTTTTGAGCTTTCATCCTTGCGAGCTTTCAAGCTTTTAATCTTTTGAGCTTTCGAGCTTTCAAGCTTTTTAGCTTTCAATCTTTCGAGCTTTCAAACTTTTCCGCTTTCAAGCTTTTGAGCTTTCAAGCTTTTGAGCTTTCAAGCTTTTGAGCTTTTGAGATTCCAAGCTTTAGAGCTTTCGAGCTTTAGAGCTTTCGAGCTTTAGAGCTTTCGAGCTTTGGAGCTTCCAAGCTTTCAACTTTTTGAGCTTTTGAGCTTTCAAGCTTTAGAGCTTTTGAGCTTTCGAGCTTTCAAGCTTTAGAGCTTTCGAGCTTTCAAGCTTTAGAGCTTTCAAGCCTCAAAATTTTTGAGCTTTCGAGCTTTGAAGCTTTAGAGCTTTTGAACTTTAGAGCATTCAGGCTTTAGAGCTTTCAAGCTTTTGAGCTTTCGAGCTTTGGAGCTTTCAAGCTTTTGAGCCTTCGAGCTTTCAAGCTTTAGAGCTTTCAAGCTTTTTAGCTTTCGAGCTTTGGAGCTTTCAAGCTTTTGAGTTTTCGAGCTTTGGAGCTTTCAAGCTTTTGAGCTTTTAAGTTTTGGAGCTTTAAAGCTTTAGAACTTTCGACCTCTGGAGCTTTCATGCTTCAGAGATTTCAAGCTTTAGAGCTTTCTAGCTTTAGATCTTTCAAGCTTTCGAGTTTATGAGCTTTCAAGCTTTTAAGCTTTTGAGCTTTCGAGCTTTCAAGCTTTAAAGCGTTTGAGCTTGCGAGCTTTCAAGCTGGTAAGCTTTGAAGCTTTCAACCTTTTAAGCTTTCAAGTTTTCAAGCTTTCAAGCTTTTAATATTTTGAGCTTTTGAGCTTTCAAGTTTTTGAGCTTTCGAGCTTTCGAGCTTTCAAGCTTTCAAGCTTTTGAGCTTTCGAGCTTTCAAGCTTTTAAGCTCTCGAGCTTTTGAGCTTTCATGCTTTTAAGCTTTCGAGCTTTCGAGCATTCAAGCTTTCGAGCTTTTGAGCTTTGGAGCATTCAAGCATTTGACCTTGCGAGCTTTTGAGCTTTCAAGCTTTAGAGCTTTTAAGCTTTAGAGCTTTCAAACTGTAGAATTTTTTAACTTTTGAGCTTTCGAGCTTTAGAGCTTTAGAGCTTTCAATCTTTTGAGCTTTTGAACTTTGGAGCTTCCAAGCTTTTGAGCTTTTGAGCCTTTAAGCTTTTGAGCTTTCAAGCTTTGGAGCTTTCAAGCTTTTGAGCTTTCGAGCTTTGGAGCTTTCAAGCTTTTGAGCTTTCAAGCTTTTGAGCTTTCGAGCTTGTGAGTTTTCAAACTTTTGAGCTTTTGAGCCCCCAACCTTTTGAGCTTTCGATATTTCGAGCTTTCGATATTTCGACCTTTCGAGCTTTTGAGCTTAGAAGCTCTTAGACTTTTGAACTTTCTTGCTTACAAGTTTTTAAGCTTTTGAGAGTCCGAGCTTTCAAGCTTTTAAGCTTTCGAGCTTTCGAGCTTTAAAGATTTTAAGCTTTTGAGCTTTTGAGATTTCAAGCTTTTAAGCTTCCAAGCATTAGAGCTTTCCAGCTTGCGAGCTTTCAAGCTTTAAAGCTTTCTAGCTTTAAAGCTTTTAATCTTTTGAGTTTTTGAACTTTCGAGCTTTCAAGCTTTTAAGCTTTCGAGCTTTCGAGCTTTCAAGCTTTTAAGCTTTTGAGCTTTCGAGTTTTCAAGCTTTCGAGCTTTCGAGCTTTAGAGCTTTTGAGCTTTCGAGCTTTCGAGCTTTGGAGCTTTCAAGCTTTCGATCTTTCGAGTTTTCAAGCTTACGAGCTTTCAAGCTTTAGAGCTTTCGAACTTTCGAGCTTTCAAGTTTTAGAGCTTTCGAGCTTTCAAGCTTTAGATCTTTCGAGCTTTAGAGCTTTCAAGCTTTAGAGCTTTAAAGTTTTAGAATTTTTTAGCTTTCGAGCTTTCAAGCTTTAGAGCTTTTGAGCTTTAGAGCTTTTTAGCTTTGGAGCTTTCAAGCTTTTGAACTTTCGAGCTTTGGAGCTTTCAAGCTTTTGAGCTTTCGAGCTTTCAATCTTTCGAGCTTTAGATATTTCAATCTATTGAGCTTTCTAGCTTTGGAGCTTTCAAGCTTTTGAGCTTTCGAGCTATGGAGCTTTCAAGCTTTTGAGCTTCCAAGTATTGGAGCTTTCAAGCTTTAGAACTTTTGACCTTTGGAGCTTTCAAGCTTATGAGCTTCAGAGCTTTTGAGCTTTAGAGCTTTCAAGTTTTAGAGCTTTCTAGCTTTGGAGCTTTCAAGCTTTTGAGCTTTCAAGGTTTCGAGCTTTCGAGTTTCAGAGCTCTCAAGCTTTCAAGCTTTTGAGCTTTCAAGCTTTCGAGCTTTAAAGCTTTGGAGCTTTCAAGCTTTTGAGCTTTAAAGCTTTGGAGCTTTCGAGATTTGAAGTTTTCATGCTTCACAGCTTTTGAGCTATTGAGCTTCTAAGCTTTCGAGCTTTCGATCATTTAAGCTTTTGAGATTTTAAGCCTTCGAGCTATTAAGCTTTCAAGATTTTGAGCTTTCAAGCTTTTGAGCTTTCAAGCTTATAAGCTTTTGAGCTTTCGAGCTTTTGAGCTTTCAAGCTTTAGAGCTTTGAAGCTTTAAAGCTTTCGAGCTTCTAAGCATTTGAGGTTTCGAGCTTTCAAGCTTTCGAGCTTGCGGGCTTCCAAGCTTTTAAGCTTTCGAGCTTTTGAGCTTTCGAGCTTTTAAGCTTTTAAGATTTCGAGCTTTCAAGCTTTTAAGCTTTTGAGTTTTTGAGCTTTCAAGCTTATGAGCTTTCGAGCTTTTGAGCTTTCAAGCTTTTAAGCTTTCGAGCTTTTTAGGTTTCGAGCTTTTAAGCTTTTGAGCTTTTGAGCTTTTAAGCTTTCTAACTTTCAAGCTTTTAAGCTTTCAAGCTTTTAAGCTTTCGAGATTTTGAGCTTTCAAGCTTTTGAGCTTTCAAGCTTTCAAGCTTTTGAGCTTTCGAGCTTTTGAGCTTTCAAGCTTTAGAGCTTTGAAGCTTTAAAGCTTTCGAGCTTTTAAGCTTTTGAGCTTTCAAGCTTTCGAGCTTGCGGGCTTTCAAGCTTTTAAGCTTTCGAGCTTTTGAGCTTTCGAGCTATTAAGCTTTTAGGATTTCGAGCTTTCAAGCTTTTAAGCTTTTGAGTTTTCGAGCTTTCAAGCTTTCGAGCTTTTAAGCTTTCGAACTTTTAAGCTTTTGAGCTTTTGAGCTTTTAAGCTTTCAAGCTTTCAAGCTTCTAAGCTTTCAAGCTTTTAAGCTTTCGAGCTTTCGAGATTTCAAGCTTTTAAGCTTTCGAACTTTTGAGTTTTCAAGCTTTTAAGCTTTCGAACTTTTGAGCTTTCAAGCTTTTAAGCTTTAGAACTTTTGAGCTTTCAAGCTTTAGAGCTTTCGAGCTTTCGAGCTTTCAAGCTTTGGAGTTTTTGAACTTTCGAGCTTTCAAGCTTTAGAGCTTTCAAGCTTTCAAGCTTTAGAGCTTTTGAGCTTTCAAGCTTTAGAGCTTTCGAGCTTTCAAGCTTTAGAGCTTTCAAGCTTCAGAGGTTTCAAGCTTTAAAGCTTTCAAGCTTTAGAATTTTTGAGCTTTCGAGCTTTTAAGCTTTAGAGCTTTCGAGCTTTCGAGCTTTAGAGCTTTCAAGCTTTAGAGCTTAAAAGCTTTTGAGCTTACGAGCTTTGAAGCTTTCAGGCTTTTGAGCGTTCGAGCTTTAGAGCTTTCAAGATTTTGAGCTTTCGAGCTATGGAGCTTTCAAGCTTCTGAGCTTTCGAGCTTTGGAGCTTTCAAGGTTTTGAGCTTTAAATTTTTGGAGCTTTCGAGCTTTGGAGCTTTCTAGCTTTAGAGCTTTCGAGTTTGGAGCTTTAGGGCTTTTGAAGTTTTGAGCTTTAGAGCTTTTGAGCTTTAGAGCTTCCATGCTTTAGAGCTTTCAAGCTTTGGAGCTTTGGAGCTTTCGAGTTTTGGAGCTTGCAAGCTTTTGAGCTTTCAAGTTTCGGAGCTTCCGAGCTTTAGAGCTTTCGAGCTTGCGAGCTTTCAAGCTGGTAAGCTTTCAAGCTTTCAAGCTTTTAAGCTTTCAAGCTTTCGAACTTTCAAACTTTTAAACTCTTGAACTTTCGAGCTTTCAAGCTTTTAAGCTTTCTAGCTTCCGAGCTTTCGAGCTTTCAAGCTTTAGAGCTTTCAAACTTCTAAACTCTTGAGCTTTCGAGCTTTCAAGCTCTTAAGCTTTCGAGCTTCCGAGCTTTCGAATTTTCAATCTTTAGAGCTTTCGAGCTTTAGAGATTTCAAGCTTTGGAGCTTTCAAGCTTTTGACTTTTCGAGCTTGTGAGCTTCCGAGCTTTCAAACTTTAGAGCTTTCGAGCTTTCGAGCTTTCAAGCTTTAGAGCTTTCGAGCTTCCAAGCTTCAGAGCTTTCGAGCTTTAGAGCTTTCAAGCTTTGGAGCTTTCAAGCTTTCGACTTTTCGAGCTTTTCAGATTCAAGCTTTCGAGCTTTCAAGCTTTCGAGCTTTCAAGCTTTAGAGCTTTCAAGCTTAATAGCTTAGGAGCTTTCGAGTTTTAGATCTTTCAATCTTTAGAGCTTTCAAGCCTTAGAATTTTTCAGCTTTTGAGCATTGAATCTTTAAAGCTTTCGAGCTTTCGAGTTTTAGAGCTTTCAAGCTTTTGAGCTTTCGAGCTATGGAGCTTCCAAGCTTTTTAGCCTTCGAGCTTTCGAGCTTTAGAGCTTTCAAGCTCTTTAGCTTTCGAGCTTTGGAGCTTTCAAGCTTTTGAGCTTTCGAGCTTTGGAGCTTTCAAGCTTTTGAGCTTTCAAGTTTTGGAGCTACCATGCTTTGGAACTTTCGACCTTTGGAGCTTTCATGCTTTAGAGATTTCAAGCTTTAGAGCTTTCTAGCTTTAGAGCTTTCGATCTTTCAAGCTTTCAAGCTTTTGAGCTTTCGAGCTTCAGAGCTTTCAAGCTTTCGAACTTTCAAGCTTTCGAGCTTTCAAGCTTTCGAGCTTCCAAGCTTTCGAGCATTCAAGCTTTCAAGCTTTAGAGCTTTCGAGCTTACGAGCTCTAAAGCTTTGGAGCTTCCAAGCTTTTGCCTTTTTGAGCTTTTGAGCTTTCAAGCTTTCCAACTTTAGAGCTTTTGAGCTTTCAAGCTTTAGAGCTTTCGAGCATTAGAGCTTTCAAGCTTTGGAGCTTTCAATTTTTGACTTTTCGAGCTTTTGAGCTTTTGAGCTTTGAAGCTTTCAAGCTTTAGAGCTTTCAAGTTTTCGAACTTTCAAGCTTTAGAGCTTTCGAGCTTTTAAGCTTCAGAGCTTTGGAGCTTTAGAGCTTTCAAGCTGTAGAGCTTTCACGCTTTAGAACTTTTGTGCTTTTGAGCTTTCAAGCTTTAGAGCTTTCAAGCTTTTGAGCTTTCAAGGTTTCGAGCTTTCGAGTTTCAGAGCTCTCAAGCTTTCAAGCTTTTGAGCTTTCAAGCTTTCGAGCTTTAAAGCTTTGGAGCTTTCAAGCTTTTGAGCTTTAAAGCTTTGGAGCTTTCGAGATTTGAAGTTTTCATGCTTCACAGCTTTTGAGCTATTGAGCTTCTAAGCTTTCGAGCTTTCGATCATTTAAGCTTTTGAGATTTTAAGCCTTCGAGCTATTAAGCTTTCAAGATTTTGAGCTTTCAAGCTTTTGAGCTTTCAAGCTTATAAGCTTTTGAGCTTTCGAGCTTTTGAGCTTTCAAGCTTTAGAGCTTTGAAGCTTTAAAGCTTTCGAGCTTCTAAGCATTTGAGGTTTCGAGCTTTCAAGCTTTCGAGCTTGCGGGCTTCCAAGCTTTTAAGCTTTCGAGCTTTTGAGCTTTCGAGCTTTTAAGCTTTTAAGATTTCGAGCTTTCAAGCTTTTAAGCTTTTGAGTTTTTGAGCTTTCAAGCTTATGAGCTTTCGAGCTTTTGAGCTTTCAAGCTTTTAAGCTTTCGAGCTTTTTAGGTTTCGAGCTTTTAAGCTTTTGAGCTTTTGAGCTTTTAAGCTTTCTAACTTTCAAGCTTTTAAGCTTTCAAGCTTTTAAGCTTTCGAGATTTTGAGCTTTCAAGCTTTTGAGCTTTCAAGCTTTCAAGCTTTTGAGCTTTCGAGCTTTTGAGCTTTCAAGCTTTAGAGCTTTGAAGCTTTAAAGCTTTCGAGCTTTTAAGCTTTTGAGCTTTCAAGCTTTCGAGCTTGCGGGCTTTCAAGCTTTTAAGCTTTCGAGCTTTTGAGCTTTCGAGCTATTAAGCTTTTAGGATTTCGAGCTTTCAAGCTTTTAAGCTTTTGAGTTTTCGAGCTTTCAAGCTTTCGAGCTTTTAAGCTTTCGAACTTTTAAGCTTTTGAGCTTTTGAGCTTTTAAGCTTTCAAGCTTTCAAGCTTCTAAGCTTTCAAGCTTTTAAGCTTTCGAGCTTTCGAGATTTCAAGCTTTTAAGCTTTCGAACTTTTGAGTTTTCAAGCTTTTAAGCTTTCGAACTTTTGAGCTTTCAAGCTTTTAAGCTTTAGAACTTTTGAGCTTTCAAGCTTTAGAGCTTTCGAGCTTTCGAGCTTTCAAGCTTTGGAGTTTTTGAACTTTCGAGCTTTCAAGCTTTAGAGCTTTCAAGCTTTCAAGCTTTAGAGCTTTTGAGCTTTCAAGCTTTAGAGCTTTCGAGCTTTCAAGCTTTAGAGCTTTCAAGCTTCAGAGGTTTCAAGCTTTAAAGCTTTCAAGCTTTAGAATTTTTGAGCTTTCGAGCTTTTAAGCTTTAGAGCTTTCGAGCTTTCGAGCTTTAGAGCTTTCAAGCTTTAGAGCTTAAAAGCTTTTGAGCTTACGAGCTTTGAAGCTTTCAGGCTTTTGAGCGTTCGAGCTTTAGAGCTTTCAAGATTTTGAGCTTTCGAGCTATGGAGCTTTCAAGCTTCTGAGCTTTCGAGCTTTGGAGCTTTCAAGGTTTTGAGCTTTAAATTTTTGGAGCTTTCGAGCTTTGGAGCTTTCTAGCTTTAGAGCTTTCGAGTTTGGAGCTTTAGGGCTTTTGAAGTTTTGAGCTTTAGAGCTTTTGAGCTTTAGAGCTTCCATGCTTTAGAGCTTTCAAGCTTTGGAGCTTTGGAGCTTTCGAGTTTTGGAGCTTGCAAGCTTTTGAGCTTTCAAGTTTCGGAGCTTCCGAGCTTTAGAGCTTTCGAGCTTGCGAGCTTTCAAGCTGGTAAGCTTTCAAGCTTTCAAGCTTTTAAGCTTTCAAGCTTTCGAACTTTCAAACTTTTAAACTCTTGAACTTTCGAGCTTTCAAGCTTTTAAGCTTTCTAGCTTCCGAGCTTTCGAGCTTTCAAGCTTTAGAGCTTTCAAACTTCTAAACTCTTGAGCTTTCGAGCTTTCAAGCTCTTAAGCTTTCGAGCTTCCGAGCTTTCGAATTTTCAATCTTTAGAGCTTTCGAGCTTTAGAGATTTCAAGCTTTGGAGCTTTCAAGCTTTTGACTTTTCGAGCTTGTGAGCTTCCGAGCTTTCAAACTTTAGAGCTTTCGAGCTTTCGAGCTTTCAAGCTTTAGAGCTTTCGAGCTTCCAAGCTTCAGAGCTTTCGAGCTTTAGAGCTTTCAAGCTTTGGAGCTTTCAAGCTTTCGACTTTTCGAGCTTTTCAGATTCAAGCTTTCGAGCTTTCAAGCTTTCGAGCTTTCAAGCTTTAGAGCTTTCAAGCTTAATAGCTTAGGAGCTTTCGAGTTTTAGATCTTTCAATCTTTAGAGCTTTCAAGCCTTAGAATTTTTCAGCTTTTGAGCATTGAATCTTTAAAGCTTTCGAGCTTTCGAGTTTTAGAGCTTTCAAGCTTTTGAGCTTTCGAGCTATGGAGCTTCCAAGCTTTTTAGCCTTCGAGCTTTCGAGCTTTAGAGCTTTCAAGCTCTTTAGCTTTCGAGCTTTGGAGCTTTCAAGCTTTTGAGCTTTCGAGCTTTGGAGCTTTCAAGCTTTTGAGCTTTCAAGTTTTGGAGCTACCATGCTTTGGAACTTTCGACCTTTGGAGCTTTCATGCTTTAGAGATTTCAAGCTTTAGAGCTTTCTAGCTTTAGAGCTTTCGATCTTTCAAGCTTTCAAGCTTTTGAGCTTTCGAGCTTCAGAGCTTTCAAGCTTTCGAACTTTCAAGCTTTCGAGCTTTCAAGCTTTCGAGCTTCCAAGCTTTCGAGCATTCAAGCTTTCAAGCTTTAGAGCTTTCGAGCTTACGAGCTCTAAAGCTTTGGAGCTTCCAAGCTTTTGCCTTTTTGAGCTTTTGAGCTTTCAAGCTTTCCAACTTTAGAGCTTTTGAGCTTTCAAGCTTTAGAGCTTTCGAGCATTAGAGCTTTCAAGCTTTGGAGCTTTCAATTTTTGACTTTTCGAGCTTTTGAGCTTTTGAGCTTTGAAGCTTTCAAGCTTTAGAGCTTTCAAGTTTTCGAACTTTCAAGCTTTAGAGCTTTCGAGCTTTTAAGCTTCAGAGCTTTGGAGCTTTAGAGCTTTCAAGCTGTAGAGCTTTCACGCTTTAGAACTTTTGTGCTTTTGAGCTTTCAAGCTTTAGAGCTTTCAAGCTTTAGAGCTTTTGAGCTTTAGAACTTTCAAGCTTTTGAGTTTTTGAGCTTTCAAGATTTTGAGCCTTCGAGCTATCAAGCTTTCAAGCTTTCGAGCTTTGGAGATTCAAGCTTTTGAGCTTTCAAGTTTTGGAGCTTCCAAGCTTTAGAGCTTTCGTGCTTGCGAGCTTTCAAGCTGTTAAGCTTTCAAGCTTTCAAGCTTTAAAGCTTTCAACCTTTCGAGCTTTCAAGCTATTAATCTTTTGAACTTTTGAGCTTTCAAGCTTCCAAGCTTTAGAGCTTTCAAGCTTTCGAGCTTTCAAGCTTTTACGCTTTCAAGCTTTCGAGCTTTCAAGCTTTTGAGCTTTCAAGCTTTCGAGCTTCCGAGCTTTCAAGCTTCAGAGCTTTCGAGCTTTAAAGCTTACGAGCTTTGGGGCTTTCAAGCTTTAGATCTTTCAAGCTTTCGACCTTTCAAGCCTTAGAATTTTTTACCTTTCGAGCATTGAAGCTTTAGAGCTTTCGAGCTTTCAAGCTTTAAAGCTTTCAAGCTTTTGAGCTTTCGAGCTTTGGAGCTTTCAAGCTTTTGAGCCTTCGAGCTTTAGAGCTTTCAGGCTTTTTAGCTTTTGAGCTTTGGAGCTTTCAAGCTTTTGTGCTTTGGAGCTTTCAAGCTTTTGAGCTTTCAAGTTTTGGAGCTTCCATGCTTTGGAGCTTTTCGACTTTTGGAGCTTTCATGCTTTAGAGATTTTAAGCTTTAGAGCTTTCTAGCTTTAGATCTTTTAAGGTTTCGAGCTTTCGAGCTTTCAAGGTTTTGAGCTTTCGAGCTCCAGAGCTTTCAAGCTTTACAACTTTCAAGCTTTCGAGCTTTCAAGCTTTCGAGCTTTCGAGCTTTCAAGCTTTCAAGCTTTAGAGCTTTCGAGCTTTAGAGCTTTCAAGCTTTGTAGCTTCCAAGCTTTCGCCTTTTCGAGCTTATGAGCTTTCGAGCTTTCAAGCTTTAGAGCTTTTGAGTTTTCGAGCTTTCAAGCTTTAGAGCTTTTGAGCTTTCAAGCTTTAGAGCTTTTGAGCTTTAGAGCCTTCAAGCTGTGGAGCTCTCAAGCTTTAGAGCTTTCAAGCTTTTGAGCTTTCGAGCTATGGAGCTTTCAAGCTTTTGAGCTTTCAAGTTTTGGAGCTTTCAAGCTTTAGATCTTTCGACCTTTGGAGCTTTCAAGCTTTTGAGCTTTTGAGCTTTCGAGCTTTAGAGCTTTCAAGCTTTAGAGCTTTCTAGCTCTAGAGCTTTCAAGCTTTCGAGCTTTCAAGCTTTCGAGTTTTCGAGCTTCAAAGCTTTGGGGCTTTCAAGCTTTTGAGCTTTCTAGCTTTGGAGCTTTCGAGATTTAAAGCTTTCATGCTTCACAGCTTTAGAGCTCTTGAGCTTCTAAGCTTTCGAGCTCTCGAGCATTTGAGCTTTCGTGCTTTCGAGCTTTTAAGCTTTCGAGCTTTTAAGCTTTCGAGATTTTGAGCTTTCAAGCTTTCAAGCTTTTGAGCTTTCGGGCTATTGAGCTTTCAAGCTTTAGAGATTTCAAGCTTTTGAGCTTTCAAGCTTTTAAGCTTTCGAGCTTTCGAGCTTTCATGCTTTCGAGTTTGCGGGCTTTCAAGCTTTTAAGCTTTCGAGCTTTTGAGCTTTCGAGCTTTTAAGCTTTTGAGCTTTTGAGCTTTTAAGCTTTTGGCCTTTCAAGCTTTCAAGCTTTTAAGCTTTCAAGCTTTTGAGCTTTTAAGCTTTTGAGCTTTCGAGCTTTCAAGCTTTTAAGCTTTCAAGCTTTGGAGATTCAAGCTTTTGAGCTTTCAAGTTTTTGAGCTTCTAAGCTTTAGAGCTTTCGAGCTTGCGAGCTTTCAAGCTGTTAAGCTTTACAAGCTCTTAAGCTTTCAAGCTTTCAAGCTTCTAAGCTTTCAACTTTTCGAGATTTCAAGCTTTTAATCTTTTGAGCTTTCGAGCTTTCGAGCTTTCAAGCTTTTTAGCTTTTGAGCTTTCGAGCTTTCAAGCTTTTACGCTTTCAAGCTTTCAAGCTTTCAAGCTTTTTAGCTTCCAAGCTTTTGAGCTTTCGAGCTTCCAAGCTTTAGAGCTTTCAAGCTTTAAAGCTTTCGAGCTTTCGAGCTTTCAGGATTTTGACTTTACGAGCTTTTGAGCTTTTGAGCTTTTGAACTTTCGAGCTTTAGAGCTTTCAAGCTTTCGAGCTTCTAAGCTTTAGAGCTTTCGAGCTTTCAAGCTTCAAAGCTTTTGAGCTTTAGAGCTTTCAACCTTCAGAGCTTTCCAGCTTTAGAATTTTTGAGCTTTCAAGCTTTGAAGCTTTAGAGCTTTCGAGCTTTAGAGCGTTCGAGCTTTAGAGCTTTGAAGCTTGTGAGCTTTCAAACTTTGGAGCTTTCAAGCTTTTGAGCCTTCAAGCTTTCCAGCTTTAGAGCTTTCAAGCTTTTTAGCTTTCAAGCTTAGGAGATTTCAAGCTTTTGAGCTTTCGAGCTTTGGAGCTTTCAAGCTTTGGAGCTTTCAAGCTTTCGAGCTTTCGAGCTTTAGAGCTTTCAAGCTTTTGAGGTTTCGAGCTTAGGATCTTTCAAACTTTTGAGATTTCGAGCTTTGGAGCTTTCGAGCTTTAGAGCTTTCAAGCTTTTGAGGTTTTGAGCTTTCAAGATTTTAAGCTTTCTAGCTGTTAAGCTTTTGAGCTTTCGAGCTTTCAAGCTTTTAGGCTTTTGAGTTTTCGACCTTTCAAGCTTTTAAGCTTTTGAGCTTTCGAGATTTCAAGCTTTTAGGCTTTCGAGCTTGCGAGCTTTCAAGCTGTTAAGGTTTCAAGCTTTTAAGCTTTCGAGCTTCCAAGCTTTTAAGCTATTGAGCTTTCGAGCTTTCAAGCTTTTAAGCTCTCGAGCTTTCGAGCTTTCATGCTCTTAAGCTTTCGAGCTTTCGAGCATTAAAGCTTTCGAGCTTTTGAGCTTTGGAGCTTTCAAGCTTTTAAGCTCTTGAGCTTTAGAGCTTTCATGCTTTTAAGCTTTCAAGCTTTCGAGCATTCAAGCTTTCGAGCTTTTGAGCTTTGGAGCTTTCAAGCATTTGACCTTTCGAGCTTTTGAGCTTTTGAGCTTTCAAGCTTTAGAGCTTTTAAGCTATAGAGCTTTTGAGCTTTCAAGCTTTAGAGCTTTTGAACTGTAGAATTTTTGAACTTTTGAGCTTTCGAGCTTTAGAGCTTTAGAGCTTTCAATCTTTTGAGCTTTTGAACTTTGGAGCTTTCAAGCTTTTGAGCTTTTGAGCCTTTAAGCTTTTGAGCTTTCGAGCTTTGGAGCTTTCAAGCTTTTGATCTTTTGAGCTTTGGAGCTTTCAAGCTTTTGAGCTTTCAAGCTTTTGAGCTTTCGAGCTTTGGAGTTTTCAAGCTTTTGAGCTTTTGAGCCTCCAACCTTTTGAGCTTTCGATATTTCGAGCTTTCGATATTTTGACCTTTTGAGCTTTTGAGCTTTGAAGCTCTTAGACTTTTGAACTTCCTTGCTTACAAGTTTTCAGGCTTTTGAGAGTCCGAGCTTTCAAGCTTTTAAGCTTTCGAGCTTTCGAGCTTTCAAGATTTTAAGCTTTTGAGCTTTTGAGATTTCAAGCTTTTAAGCTTCCAAGCTTTAGAGCTTTCCAGCTTGCGAGCTTTCAAGCTTTCAAGCTTTTAAGCTTTCAAGCTTTCTAGCTTTAAAGCTTTTAATCTTTTGAGTTTTTGAACTTTCATGCTTTCAAGCTTTTAAGCTTTCGAGCTTTCAAGCTTTTAAGCTTTTGAGCTTTCGAGTTTTCAAGCTTTCGAGCTTTCGGGCTTTAGAGCTTTTGAGCTTTCGAGCTTTGGAGCTTTCAAGCTTTCGATCTTTCGAGTTTTCAAGCTTACGAGCTTTCAAGCTATAGAGCTTTCGAACTTTCGAGCTTTCAAGTTTTAGAGCTTTCGAGCTTTCAAGCTTTAGATCTTTTGAGCTTTAGAGCTTTCAAGCTTTAGAGCTTTAAAGCTTTAGAATTTTTTAGCTTTCGAGCTTTCAAGCTTTAGAGCTTTTGAGCTTTAGAGCTTTTTAGCTTTGGAGCTTTCAAGCTTTTGAACTTTCGAGCTTTAGAGCTTTCAAGCTTTTGAGCTTTCGAGCTTTCAATCTTTCGAGCTTTAGAGCTTTCAATCTATTGAGCTTTCTAGCTTTGGAGCTTTCAAGCTTTTGAGCTTTCGAGCTATGGAGCTCTCAAGCTTTTGAGCTTCCAAGTTTTGGAACTTTCAAGCTTTAGAACTTTCGACCTTTGGAGCTTTCAAGCTTATGAGCTTCGGAGCTTTTGAGCTTTAGAGCTTTCAAGCTTTAGAGCTTTCTAGCTTTGGAGCTTTCAAGCTTTCGAGCTTTCAAGGTTTTGAGCTTTCGAGTTTCAGAGCTCTCAAGCTTTCAAGCTTTCGAGCTTTCAAGCTTTCGAGCTTTCAAGCTTTCGAGCTTTAAAGCTTTGGGGCTTTCAAGCTTTTGAGCTTTCAAGCTTTGGAGCTTTCGAGATTTGAAGTTTTCATGCTTCACAGCTTTTAAGCTATTTAGCTTCTAAGCTTTCGAGCTTTCGATCATTTAAGCTTTCGAGATTTTAAGCCTTTGAGCTTTTAAGCTTTCGAGATTTTGAGCTTTCAAGCTTTTGAGCTTTCAAGCTTTCAAGCTTTTGAGCTTTCGAGCTTTTGAGCTTTCAAACTTTAGAGCTTTGAAGCTTTAAAGCTTTCGAGCTTCTAAGCTTTTGAGGTTTCGAGCTTTGAATCTTTAAAGCTTTCGAGCTTCTAAGCTTTTGAGGTTTCGAGCTTTCAAGCTTTCGAGCTTGCGGGCTTTTAACCTTTTAAGCTTTCGAGCTTTTGAGCTTTCGAGATTTTAAGCTTTTAAGATTTCGAGCTTTCAAGCTTTTAAGCTTTTGAGTTTTTGAGCTTTCAAGCTTTTGAGCTTTCAAGCTTTTGAGCTTTCAAGCTTTTAAGCTTTCGAGCTTTTTAGGTTTCGAGCTTTTAAGCTTTTGAGCTTTTGAGCTTTTAAGCTTTCAAGCTTTCAAGCTTTTAAGCTTTCAAGCTTTTAAGCTTTCGAGATTCTGAGCTTTCAAGCTTTTGAGCTTTCAAGCTTTCAAGCTTTTGAGCTTTCGAGCTTTTGAGCTTTCAAACTTTAGAGCTTTGAAGCTTTAAAGCTTTCGAGCTTCTAAGCTTTTGAGGTTTCGAGCTTTGAATCTTTAAAGCTTTCGAGCTTCTAAGCTTTTGAGGTTTCGAGCTTTCAAGCTTTCGAGCTTGCGGGCTTTTAACCTTTTAAGCTTTCGAGCTTTTGAGCTTTCGAGATTTTAAGCTTTTAAGATTTCGAGCTTTCAAGCTTTTAAGCTTTTGAGTTTTTGAGCTTTCAAGCTTTTGAGCTTTCGAGCTTTTGAGCTTTCAAGCTTTTAAGCTTTCGAGCTTTTTAGGTTTCGAGCTTTTAAGCTTTTGAGCTTTTGAGCTTTTAAGCTTTCAAGCTTTCAAGCTTTTAAGCTTTCAAGCTTTTAAGCTTTCGAGATTTTGAGCTTTCAAGCTTTTGAGCTTTCAAGCTTTCAAGCTTTAGAGCTTTTGAGCTTTTGAGCTTTCAAGCTTTAGAGCTTTGAAGCTTTAAAGCTTTCGAGCTTTTAAGCTTTCGAGCTTGCGGGCTTTCAAGCTTTTGAGGTTTCTAGCTTTTGAGCTTTCGAGCTATTAAGCTTTTAAGATTTCGAGCTTTCAAGCTTTTAAGCTTTTGAGTTTTCGAGCTTTCAAGCTTTTGAGCTTTCGAGCTTTCGAGTTTTCAAGCTTTTAAGCTTTCGAGCTTTTGAGCTTTCGAACTTTTAAGCTTTTGAGCTTTTGAGCTTCTAAGCTTTCAAGCTTTCAAGCTTTTAAGCTTTCAAGCTTTTAAGCTTTCGAGCTTTCGAGATTTCAAACTTTCAAGCTTTCGAGCTCTCAAGCTTTTATGCTTTTGAACTTTCGAGCTTTCAAGATTTTAAGCTTTCAAGCTTTCGAGCTCTCAAGCTTTTAATCTTTCAAGGTTTTGAGCTTTCAAGCTTTCAAGCTTTCGAGCTTTTGAGCTTCCAAGCTTTTAAGCTTTCGAACTTTTGAGCTTTCAAGCTTTAGAGCTTTCGAGCTTTCGAGCTTTCAAGCTGTAGAGCTTTTGAACTTTCGAGCTTTCAAGCTTTAGAGCTTTCGAGCTTTCAAGCTTTAGAGCTTTTGAGCTTTCAAGCTTTAGAGCTTTCGAGCTTTCAAGCTTTAATGCTTTCAAGCTTTAGAATTTTTGAGCTTTCGAGCTTTCAGGCTTTAGAGCTTTCGAGCTTTAGAACTTTCGAGCTTTAGAGCTTTTGAGCTTTAGAGCTTTAAAGCTTTTGAACTTACGAGCTTTGAATCTTTCAGGCTTTTGAGCGTTCGAGCTTTAGAGCTTTCAAGATTTTGAGCTTTCGAGCTATGGAGCTTTCAAGGTTTTGAGCTTTATAGTTTTGGAGCTTTCGAGCTTTGGAGCTTTCTAGCTTTAGAGCTTTCGAGTTTGGAGCTTTCAGGCTTTTGAGGTTTTGAGCTTTAGAGCTTTCGAGCTTTAGAGCTTCCATGCTTTAGAGCTTTCAAGCTTTGGAGCTTTGGAGCTTTGGAGCTTGCAAGCTTTTGAGCTTTTAAGTTTCGGAGCTTCCAAGCTTTAGAGCTTTCGAGCTTGAGAGCTTTCAAGCTGGTAAGCTTTCAAGCTTTCAAGCTTTTAAGCTTTCAAGCTTTCGAACTTTCAAACTTTTGAACTCTTGAACTTTCGAGCTTTCAAGCTTTTAAGCTTTCGAGCTTCCGAGCTTTCGAGCTTTCAAGCTTTAGAGCTTTCAAACTTTTAAACTCTTGAGCTTTGGAGCTTTCAAGCTTTTAAGCTTTCGAGCTTCCGAGCTTTCGAGCTTTCAAGCTTTAGAGCTTTCGAGCTTTAGAGCTTTTAAGCTTTGGAGCTTTCAAGCTTTTGACTTTTCGAGCTTTTGAGCTTCCGAGCTTTCAAGCTTTGGAGCTTTCATGCTTTTGACTTTTCGAGCTTTCGAGCTTTCAAGCTTTAGAGCTTATGAGCTTTTGAGCTTTAGAGCTTTAGATCTTTCAAGCTGTAGAGCTTTCAAGCTTTAGAATATTTGTGCTTTTGAACTTTCAAGCTTTAGAGCTTTCGAGCTTTAGTGCTTTCGAGCTTTAGAACTTTCAAGCTTTTGAGTTTTTGAGCTATCAAGCTTTTAAGCTTTCAAGCTTTGGAGATTCAAGCTTTTGTGCTTTTTAAGTTTTGGAGCTTCCAAGCTTTAGAGCTTTCGTGCTTGCAAACTTTCAAGCTGTTAAGCTTTCAAGCTTTAAAGCTTTTAAGCTTTCAACCTTTCGAGCTTTCAAGCTTTTAATATTTTGAGCTTTCGAGCTTTCGAACTACCAAGCTTCAGAGCTTTCGAGCTTTAGAGCTTTCAAGCTTTGGAGCTTTCAAGCTTTCGACTTTTTGAGCTTTTCAGATTCAAGCTTTAGAGCTTTCAAGCTTTCGAGCTTTTAAGCTTTAGAGCTTTCGAGCTTAATAGCTTTAGAGCTTTCGAGTTTCAGATCTTTCAATCTTTAGAGCTTTCAAGCCTTAGAATTTTTCAGCTTTCGAGCATTGAATCTTTAGAGCTTTCGAGCTTTCAAGCTTTTGAGCTTTCAAGCTATGGAGCTTCCTAGCTTTTGAGCCTTCGAGCTTTCGAGCTTTAGAGCTTTCAAGCTTTTTAGCTTTCGAGCTCTGGAGCTTTCAAGCTTTTGAGCTTTCGAGCTTTGGAGCTTTCAAGCTTTTGAGCTTTCAAGTTTTGGAGCTTCCATGCTTTGGAACTTTCGACCTTTGGAGCTTTCATGCTTTAGAGATTTCAAGCTTTAGAGCTTTCTAGCTTTAGAGCTTTTGATCTTTCAAGCTTTCAAGCTTTGGAGCTTTCGAGCTCCAGAGCTTTCAAGCTTTCGAACTTTCAAGCTTTAGAGCTTTCAAGCTTTCGAGCTTCCAAGCTTTCGAGCATTCAAGCTTTCAAGCTTTAAAGCTTTCGAGCTTTAGAGCTTTCAAGCTTTGGAGCTTCCAAGCTTTCGCCTTCTTAAGCTTTTGAGCTTTCGAGCTTTTAAGCTTCAGTGCTTTTGAGCTTTCGAGCTTTCAAGCTTTAGAGCTTTCAAGCTTTCAAGCTTTAGAGCTTTTGAGCTTTCAAGCTTTCGAGCTTTCAAGCTTTTGAGCTTTCGAGCTTCCGAGCTTTCAAGCCTTCCAACTTTAGAGCTTTTGAGCTTTCAAGCTTTAGAGCTTTCGAGCATTAGAGCTTTCAAGCTTTGGAGCTTTCAAGCTTTTGACTTTTCGAGCTTTTGAGCTTTCGAGCTTTCAAGCTTTCAAGCTTTAGAGCTTTCGAGTTTTTGAGCTTTCAAGCTTTAGAGCCTTCGAGCTTTTAAGCTTCAGAGCTTTAGTGCTTTA